>NC_067400.1:605499375-605830208 GCF_016432865.1 Antechinus flavipes
CCCCAGGAAGCTTATTATCAGGAAAATTTTTATCATTTCTTAAAATCTCATCATTCTGACTCCTCTACCTCATCACCATCCCTTGTCCTGATTGGAGGGGAGGACCACAATCTCCTTATTTCTCATCTGACAGCACTCCTTTAATTCTTTTCTAACTTCTCCACCACGCCTCTGATAAGAAATTTCTCCTGTGTATTGTCTTCCCCCGTTAGATTTTAAGCTTCTGGGGAGCAGGGTTTTTTCTTTATTTGTTTTGTTTTGTTTAGTTTTAGTTTTAGTTTTTGCATTTACATTCCCAGTGTTTAGTAAAGTGCCTGGAACTTTATTGACTATCAACTATCTGGAATTTTGTGTTCATTTCTGATCGCCAGATTTCAGGAAGGATATTTGACTGGGATGGGCTGAAGCCAGCTCCAAGGTCTTTAACTACTGTTAAATCTTCAGTGTGAGCCTTTACATCTTGGAAAATGACAAATGCTACAAATCAGGTCTGATTTATTGCTTTGTTGGATTATTGAGATTTAAGAAATAGATGGGGAAAATGATGATAATACAGATTAAACTTTAAAATGTGTGACACATTTTTAGAGAGCTGGTTGTTAAATATTTACAGTATACTCTGAATATTAAGAACCTGAAGTACATGCAATAGAGGAATAGAAAAATATTAATGTGACTTGAAACTGGTCATTACAAAATTAATTGAAAAGTTCTGGGGAAGAATTTTTGAGTGAAGAGGGGAGAGGATTCCTCTTGAGGAGGAGGTAATGGCTGTTTTTTGTACTTTGATTTTTACTTGGAAGAATTACATTTATTTTTTAATTTTTTGGCCTGACTGCAGAAAGATGGAGGGAATCAGGAAAGACATTGTCTCAATCCATTACATTTCATTGACCTCCTCTGAAGAAACCTGTGATCCTGACAGCTCAAGAATTTTCATGCTCATTTTTAAAAATGAGGAAACTGAGGCTCAGATGTAGTTCAGTGGCTTGAAAACCAAACCGAGAAAATTTAGCACGTCAGGAAAGAAGCAGGTCTAAATGTTGCCAAAAATAACTAAGATAGAGTCCCTTGATTGAGAAGGGGAGTTAATATAGGTACTCAAGGTGGGTCTTATTTACAGTGACAGTTTCCTGTATTTAATGAATTATATTTTTGCTAAGTAAGGGATCAAGGAGGTAAGGGAGGAAGAATGAAAAATTTGGAACACAAAATCATTACAAAAGTGAATGTTGAAAACCATCTTTATATATAATTAAAAAAATAAAATAGTAATGAGAAAAAACAAAAAAAATAAATTTCTTAAAATTTATTTCTGTACATTGAGCACCTTGCTTTAGCACTTGAAATGAATCACTTAATAAACACTTGTTGAATAAAAGCATAAAAAAAGCAAAGGGAAAAAAAACACTAAAAAAGGAGTCATTTAACACAACTCACGATGCCAAAAAGAATCCATTGCAACATTACAACAGCTAAATGCACAAGTTACATTATTTCATCCTTATTGGGGGAGGGAAAATCCTAGTCATCCCACTCTAGTGAAGGTTCCAGCAACAAGGAGCTAGTAAGATACAAAGCCAGGATTAGATGTAGAAGTCACTTGGTGAAATCATATATCCATATATAATTTACATCTTAGTTTAAAAAAAATGTTTAGGGAGGTTACATGACTTGTCTAAGGTCACACAGCTATCATGTATTAAGTGTCTAAGGAAGGGTTTGAATTCAGGTCCTCCTGACTTTTAGAGCTCCATCCACTGCTTGTTTTTCTTTTTAGTATAAATAAGCAAAGAACAAGGAGGGGAACAGATAAATACAGAGAATCAGAGACAGAGACGACACAGAGATAGAAAAATTTCATAGAAAGTTCTTCAAACTCTGAATAACTCCATTCTCTCTGGGACATTTGTTTTGAATGAGATTTTGTACTCTAAGAGTTGAATTTATGATGTTGTAAGGATTCTATCAATTCATTACCACAAGGGGTCAGAACATGGAACTAAAATAAGTCCCATCCCTTAGCAGCTTGTTCAGAGAGTCCACTGAACCTCTGAGGGTTCTGGACCTCCTGTGGGTCTGTTCTCTCTGCACCTCACTAAAGAGAAGAAATATAAAACTCTGAAAGCATTTCAAACCCTTCTAAGGCAATATCTTTGTTGGAGAGTAGCCAAGTCTTTCTTGAGAACTTGGTGAAACATGACCATTTAGAAACCATTTACCCAAAGACATTTCCCGTCCTTATTTTTTTTTCTCTTTCATTCCTTCAACAAGTACTTATTAAGCACCTACTGTGTGCCAAGAACTGACACAATTTTAGACAACTTTTTAGAAAATTTATCTTCAAGCCTCTACTTGAAGATCTCCTAGATGGAGAGCCCAGTACCTCCCAGGACAGTTCATATCATTTGTGGGTGGTTCTAATTCGTGCAGTGCTTTCCTTATGGCTAACTGAAATCTACCTCTCTTCACCTTTTCCTCGTTCTAGGTCTTCCCTTCAAAATAAACTCAGCAGAACAAGTTGAACACTCTTCAACATAGACGCCTTTCAAGCCCATCAGGTGCCACCCCAAATTCAGTTTTTTCCTCCCGGCTAATCATCCCTTGTTCTTTTTTCTAATTCTTCTAGCTAGTATGATCTTGGGGCCCTTCCCATTCTCACTGCCCTTTTTTGGATGTTCTCTAGCCCTTCAGTGTCCTTCCTGAAATGTGGCGCCGAGAACACCAAAGAGAATTCTAGATGTGGGATAAACATAGTTCTTGCTTTTACAGAGATGAGACTCATGCATGAACTACAAGCAGGGCTTGTACTGACTCCTGAGACTTGATTTTAAATGCTCATTGTAAACATTTACACCTTGGAAGTGGTAAATGCTTTGGATCAGGGCCTGATTTATCACTTGTAAAAAAAGTGATGGAGAAAATGTTAATATTGTACATTAAAGTTAAAGGTATCTGTGTACATTTTCCCTTGGAAAGCTAATTGTTAAACATTTACCAGTAGATCTCTGACCACAAGTGAATATCAATCAGATAATATCCATCAGGCCCAAGATGAAGAGTTGGAAGGTCCCTCAGAGCACAGAATGTTACATATTGAATATTAGAGAAAGAAGTTACAGACTCACAGGACTGCAGCATTCGATAGATCTCAGGAGTCATTCATTTAATACAAGTTACATTGCAAAAAAAAAAAAAAAAAAAAGAACGAACCTACTGCAACATATCTGGCAAGTGATCATCTAGCCTATGCTTAGAGACTTCCAGAGAGGAGGAGCCCAAATCTCCCTTGGTAACCCAGCCTACTTGGGACCCTTAGGAAATGGAATGTAAGAGGTGGAAAGGTCTTTAGAACAGGGAAAGTCAGAGTTGGGAGGGACCTTAGAACAGGGAATGTCAGAGCTTAGAGGGGCCATCAAATTAAATCTAGTTCAAATTTTTCTTTACATTGACAGCCTGAGGTTTAGGATACCAACCACTTTGACCAATTTGTCTTTTCTAGAATAAACACATTTTAATTTTGAAGCATTTAATTTCTTTTCCACCAAACAGCGATCTCTTTGTATGTTAGTAAGGAGAAGATATAGACTATCGAATTATCACAAAAGATCAGTCAATATAGAGTACACCGAAACCACCACACTCGAATTTCAAAGAATTATTCTAAAATCATGAGTTTTCTCATCCATATGAGCCTACCTGCTCATTAATTTGACACACGGCTAGATTCTGGTCATCTCGGGAGCAGGCCACCCGGATATACTTCAGCCAGTTCCCATTTCCAGTCTGGTTAGCCTCCACACAGAACTTCTCATTGCCCAGCTCATCTGCAATCTGTTGAGGTAGGATGGGGGGAGAGAGAAGGGGAGAAAAAAGATAACGGTTATTACAGGCATGACCCACCAAAGTCAGGAAAGTGTACCCAGAGATCTTGGCAAAATGGTCATCAACAACATTGTTGTTGTCTAAGGCAGAAACACAGTGATTTAGTTGGAGGTGGTAGTGGTGGAGGAGGTCAAAGGATGAGCCCTAATCAGTCACTAAATTTCAGAATTCAACGGGCCTTCAGTAACTAATGAATCCAACCCATGATTGACCAAGAATCCCTTCTACAATATCTAATAGGTGATCACCTAGCCTTTGCTTGAAGACTTTCCATGAGGGCCCCTTCCTCCTACCTTCTCATCTCACCTCCCACCATCACTTGTTGCATTTTGAAACAGCTCTCACTGTTCATTTTCATGAAATCATACTACATTTTTCTTATATTTTGTTCTTTTTATCAGCAACTTTGGCCCCTTGTTTTTAGTTCTGCCCTTTGGGGCTAAACATAATAAGTCCATTTCCTTTTATAGTCTTCCAAGCATCTAAAGGCGGCAACTGTGCCCTTCTCCCCCCCACCCCATCTTCTTTTCTCTCTCCTTAATATCCTCTAATTCATTTAATTAATTCTAAGATAAAATGGGTTCAAGTCATTTGGTCCACAAGCATTTCTTAAGCACTTACTATGTGCCAGGCAGTGTGCTGAGTATTGGGGATGCAAAGGTTGACAAAAACAAGACCCTTCATCATAAGTTGTTTAGTTTATCCATATTTTTCTTAAAATATGGTACCTAGTTCCAAAGAATCCCTTATTCCGTCTAGCCCTACTATTCACACATTCATTAAGTCCTGTGGAAATGATTGCACAAGGTTTGGGATTGAAGGGAAGTGTGGGAGCAGGTTGAAGGATTAATTGATGATTTCCCCCTACTTAGTTTATCCTATAATGTGGTACCCAGATTGGATCTAACCCTGTCATTCACACATTAATCCAGTAGAAACCATAGGAAATCTGACTTGATTATTCAAGACTTGGGGTTGAGTGGGAAAGAGAGGAAACTAGACTGAAGAACCCATGATGATTCTCTCTTCTCTGCCCTCCCTCTCTCTTCTCCCCCCAACTAAACTGAGATCACAGTACAGGGCAGGGTAACAACCACAACCACTTCAAGTTCCTGGCAAAATGGTTGTGAGTGATTGGAGCCCTGGGCTAGAATTTTCTGAAAGCACACTGATCTCACAAAGACCAATTAGAGGTTTAGGAAAGGATTTGAAGGTAAAGGTGTCTACATATCAAAGCCCGGGGGGTATTTCTCGGTGGCTCTCTAAGAGTTTGAGGCGAGAAGGTGTGAGAACCAAGCATTTAAGGTGATTACTTTTATTTTCTTCAAACAGGAAAGTCACCGTTTGACACCCCAGGCTCAGCCTTTCACACCAAGCTGCTAAAGGAACTGGAACAGGGAGATTGGCAATGTTCTAGCTTGCTCAGCCAGGGTAAGAACCGGAACTCTGAGCCACACCATTTACGAGAATCTGCCCGATTTGAGTCAAAAATCTCGCCTCTCTCTCTGTTCACAAGGGCTGGATTTCCATTGGATCTGCTGTCTCATGAAATGGAAGCCACAGCTCTCACTGGGAGCAATCTGGTGGACTGGGCTCACGTTGCCCACATCTCCTCTTCTTCCTCCCTCGACTAGCTCAGTTTTCCTACTCAAGCACAGCAGAAATACTCAGAAGAAAGTCCAGGAAACAGCAAGAAAGTTAATAGAGAGAGGGGAGGAGAAAGGGTAATGGACTTCTCTTAGTCACTGACCAAGAACTCCAGCCATGTCGTTCACTATGGATGTCGAGAAAGAAGATGAGATCAACCAGAAAGAACTTGAGAGACCATCAGATCTAATTCCTTCATTTGACAGATGAGGAAATTCAGTCATGGGGTGATTAAATGACTTATCACAGCTAGTAAGTGTCTGAGTCAGCGTAGGAACTCAAGAGCCTTTCTGACTCCCGGTATTACATTTTATATAAGAGATAATCACAAAGACATCACAAAGTTATCAGGAAACATCTCTCTTCAAGACATTTCAAAGTTAGAAATAATACTAAGAGCAACCTTATGGGCTGTGGAAGAAGTTACTGCACATATGTTAAACCACCTGAACAAGTCATTGGGACACCCAAAGTCCGTGCCTCCTTGAAGGGCTTTGGGTGTCCGTGCCTTCAAGGAGTCAGTTTAAAGTCCCCTAAAATGACTGAAGAAAATAGAACACCAAAACCAAATTCTCACAGACCTTCCAAGCTATTTCCAAAAAGTTGGCCCTACCTCCTGTAGAATGTAAGTACCTTGAGGTAAGTAGATGGTGCAGTAGATAGAGCACCAGTCCTTGCAGTCAGGAAGATCTGACTGTGTGACCCTGGGCAAGTCCCTTAACTTTAATTTCCTTGCAAAAATCAACCAGCCAAACAAAAAGAATGTAAGTATTTTGAGGGTAGGGACTCTTAACAGGGCAAAGTAATAAGGAGAAATTTTCAGGGAAAATACAATAGCACTGATAATTAATAATTAAGAATAGTAAAAATAGCACTGAATGTTTAATAATTAATAATTACTTTAATATTTATTTAAGTTGTTTAATTCATATTAATATGCACATACCAGCATATTAAATAATAATAGTAAAATAAAAATTAATTGTAATAATTGATAAAAAATAAACACAGGATGATGATGATGATGATGAACCCATCAGCCTTGGTACTCATTAATATCTCAGTCTTTCTAACTGTAGAGTGGAGCCATGGACTTCTAACTCAGAACATTTCATTTCTTACCTGGCTGTGCTACTTTACACCTCTTCTGACCTTTCCAATAAGTCCCTGGGTACCTTCCTTATCCATCCCTTCAAATGTATTTTCTTCCTCCATTGGATTATAAACTCCTTGAAGTCAAAGACTTTTTCTCTTTTCTCTTTGCATCCCTAGAGTTTAACAAGTATCTGGCACACAGTAGGTCCTTAATAAATATTTATTGATTGCTTAATTATGATAACAATGCTAAAGATAGCTGTGCCTTCCCAGGGATCATTAAACTAAACATGTTACACTTTGAAAACCACTGATTTAAGAGCAGAAGAGTAAACTAAGTGATCTTTTAGTGAAATGTCTCCTCCACCCACGGCCATTTCATCCATCTAAGATGATGTATAATTGTTGATGCGGAATCCTAAGACTCTGGGCTGGAAAGGACCCATCCAGTCCAAGTCCTCCACCCATCCAAGCTGGAATCGCTTCTAAGGCAACTCTCTCAAGATATCATTTGGATTCTGCTTGAACGGCGAAGATTGGATTTGACTTGGAAAGTCCTTCCAACTCTCCATCTATGGCTTGCTTCCAGTGACAAGGGGCTCTACCCTAGAAATTAGCCCATGGCACTGTTGGACAGCTCTAATGGCAGAGTCTTCCTCCCACTGAGGGGAGGGATTGTCTTTCTAGTTTTAGTTTTGCCTTCTGAGGCTCCATAAAACCGCTCCCTGCATTTTATAGATGAGAAAGCTAGAGAGCAGAGATACTGGCCATGATCACACAGCTTGGAAGCGCGTGGGAGGTGGGATTTGATCCTTGGGGTTTTGGACTCCGAGTCCACTGTTCTATCCACCACACCACATTGTTTCCCTAATGCTTCACTACATGACAGATATCTTCCCATATTTGGAGACAGCCGTCATGTCCATTTTAAGTTCCAGCTGAAATCACACCTGGATTCAATCCTTCTGCAGGGCAGAGATGAGGCGAGCATCCATCAGGCTGGGAAGGATCTCGGTCACCATTCCAATCAGCCCAGAAAGAGCACTTCTGATCTCTGTGTCCTGTGCTCAGAGGGAGTCAGGGCTCGCCCCCTTTTGATCAGGACACACTTCCTTAAAGCAGAAACATCTGGGAACCGCAGAAACCTCAATTTGAACAGGATGGAGGGGGCATGTGTTCAATATAACTGTGAAGCCAATCATGGGCCACGGTGGGGGTGGGGGGAAGAGGGAGGGATGGAGGAGGCTTCTTCCGAACGAGTCAGTCACCCTGATGCCAAAACCAGAGAAATGGAGAGCTTGGGGGAAATCTGCTTCAGCAGTGACCCATGGATGGAAAAATCCTCACCCTTAAAATCTTTGTCTTCATCGCCTTTCATCTCACCTTTCTTCTTTCTTCCCCAAATCCCAAAATCTCAAGAGTCCAAAAAAGAGCTCGGAGGGCAGACTAGTTTGACAATTACAATTACAGAAATAGCTCTTGTTTATACGTTGCTTTAAAGTTTGAACAGTTTGTTTGATCCTTACAACCATAGGAAGTAGGTGTGATTACTACTCTAATTTTGGAGATGAGGAAACAGATCACTCAGCCAGGAAGTATCTGAGGCTGGGCTGGAACTCATGTCTACTTGACTCATTCTTGTACTCTTTCCAATGACTGGTCACCCAATGGAAGACCTTAAATGAGTAAGACTCGATTAGCTCCCGAGTCAGCCCTTTCCACTTTGAGATAGTTATAATCTTAAGGATGTTATTCCTTACATTAAGTCTAATTTCATCGCACTTCTCACTCACCACTCCTATTTGATCTCTCTTTGTGGCCAAAAGGAAACGTAAAAGTCTAATCTCCCTCCCAGTGAGCCCATGTCATCAGATGCTTGGCAATCTTTATCATGTGACCCTCCATCTCCCCTTCTCTCCAGTTTCACATGCCCTGATTTTTCAAGTAGTCTTTAGATACAAGGCCTTTCATCTTCATGATCGCCCTTTTTGAGATCTTCAATCTGTGACATTCATCCTTCCTTGAAGAACCCAGAACCAAATACAGAATTCAGACATTGTCTGCATAGGGAGTAGGACTCTAACCTATCTCATCATGATCTCTTACAGTAGCCTAAGTTTGGAATAAGATTCTTGATCATCCAAGAATGGACAGAAGCAGCTACACCCAAAGAAAGAACACTGGGAAATGAATATAAACTGCTCGCATTTTTGTTTTTCTTCCCAGGTTATTTATACCTTCCGAGTCCAATTCTCCCTGTGCAACAAGAGAACTGTTCGGGTCTGCACACATATATTGTATCTAGGATATATACTGTAACCTATTTAACATGTAAAGGACTGCTTGCCATCTGGGGGGCAAGCAGTCCTTTACATGTTAAATAGGTTACAGTCTACAGTCCCCTCTCATCTGGAGGGAG
Organism: Antechinus flavipes; assembly: GCF_016432865.1. Taxonomy (NCBI): domain Eukaryota; kingdom Metazoa; phylum Chordata; class Mammalia; order Dasyuromorphia; family Dasyuridae; genus Antechinus; species Antechinus flavipes. The sequence goes on from NC_067400.1 coordinate 605,508,422, forward strand.
GGAGGGGAAAAATTGGAACAGAAATGAATGCAAGGGATAATGCTGTAAAAAATTACCCTGGCATGGATTCTATCAATAAAAAGTTATTTAAAAATTAAAAAAAAAGATTCTTGATCATCATGTCCGATTCATACTCAATTTGTGGTTCACTGAAACCCTCGGAACCTTTTTCCATCCTGAATTGTGTGAACTTGAATAGACTTCAGTACCCTTTCCTTTCTCCCTTTAGGCTGGAGCTTCCAATTCTCTTCTAGAGATTCTGACATATGCATTCATGTAGTGATATTAGGAGCTTAGAAAATCCAACTAGCAATTGACAAGAATTATGTGTGCCTGTTTGTGGGTGCAGTGTTGGGGAAATAAAGACCCCCCCAATTTCCCTGCTCTCTAGGGAAATGTGATCTCATTTCCCCCAACCTTATCTTTCTTTAAACACTTAGATCTTAAAATGGGATTTGGAAAGAGGATGAGGTTTAGTCTCCAAAGAAAGAAATTGTGAGAATTTAGATACTATGGAGGTTTGTTCAAGGGGTATCCCCTGAGAGGGAGAGCATGTTTCGTTGGGTAGAACACCTGATGTGATTTCAGAAGGATCTGAGTTCCTATCCTAATTCAAATACTTGCTAGTTGCGTGATCCTGGGTAAATCACTTTCCCTCAGTGCGGAGGATGGAGTTGGATACGATGGGATCTAAATTTCTTTCTAGTTCTGGCTTTATGATTTTTCAATTTGTGATCACATTAACGGGTAAGTTTAGGTAGATGAGGAAGTGATGGCAGTGTTTGGTGTGATGAGCAAAAGTTCACACAGCTGGGGGAGAGGGGGCAGAAGGCAGAGGCACTGCCTTCCAGCGAGGCAAGCCCTGAATATACCAGCTGTGCAGCTGAGATGTCCCTTTGCCCCTGTACTCTGTGGCTGACACCTCTTTACAGTACTCACCCTCCCTCCTACGCTCAGGGCTAAGGCTCTGCAGGAAATCAGCCGAGAATATCAACAGAGAGACCTGTGGTTAGTTTCACCTTGAACTGATGCGCTCACACATGAGCTGTGTTCCTCTGCCAGGATGAAAGGGACACCTTACCCCAAGTCACAGCAGCCCCTTGGGGTTACTGGTGTGAGCTGAAGGGGAAAAAATCTGAAAACTGCCACTTGTGAATACTCAGCATCAGCTGGGACTTCACTGAGGGACTCTGGCCAAGACTTAGACCTTTCTCTGCCTCCTGGAGGAGCCCTGGGGAGGTGGGCAAGGATGAGATGGCTGCTTGAATCTCCTCTGATCCACCTCTGGCTCCTTCTTTCACTTCTTCCCCAGAGATAGGGGTTGGCTCTATGAGGGAAGCAGATCCCCAGCACTCTCGCTCTATCACATGTAGCCAAAATGCCCAGAGAGCATAGGATCGTAGAGCTTGGAGGGACTTTAAGAGTCATTTTGTTCAATTTGAGTACCAGAGAGAGTAACTTGTAATGATAACAATAAAAACTAGCATCTTATGATGCTTTAAAGTTTACAATGCAGTTTACATAATTGTAATCAGTTTACATAATTACATAATCGATCCTCACAATCACCCTGGGAGGTGGGTGCTATTATTATACCCATTTTATAGATGAGGAAACTGAGTCTCAGAAAAATGAAGCAATTTGCCAAAAATAGTAAGTAATGAAGCCAGAGTTTGATCCCATTACTCTGCAATCACAGGAATCCTAGAATCTTAGAAATCTTGAATTGAGAAGGACCACAGACATCATGTAGTCCAATTTATATTCCTTCCTTCCCCTCCCAAATAGTATCTCTTCTTCCTTTCCTTCTCTTCTTCTCTTCCTCCCTTCCCTCCCCTCCCCTTCTCTCCCCTCCTCTCCTCTCCTCTCCTCTCCCTCCTCTTCCCCCTTTCCTCTCAAACACTCTTAATTGCTTCCATCCTATCACAGAGTGAATAGAGCTCTGGATTTGGATCCAGAAAACCCATATTCAAATTCTCTTTCAGACCCTTAGTGGCATGACCTCAAGGGCCTCAAGGAACTGAATCTCAGTTCTCCCAACTGTAAAATGGGGATGAAAAGCAGCATGATGTAATGTATAAAGAGCTGACCTCATTGCCAGGAAGCCTCGGGTTCAACACTTATTTCCAACATACAGGTGCTACCAGCCCTAGACATGTCATTTTCAATGCACAGAAAGGAGATTCTCTGAGACTAAGATGGCAGAGTAGGGGCAAATCTGCACTCGTAAAAGGAATTGCCTCCCTGGGAATTCACTATACTAAAGAAATCTTACACTTAGTCCAACAGGAAAAAAATGGGGACAAGAAGAGCATCACCATCACAAAGTTGAAATACTGTGTACAAGGAACGTTTCAATCTTAAAGTGATATAGATATGGGAGGTGTTGCAATGTAATTCTATAGTAATCATGTGACATTGTATCTTATCGTTGTTATCGTTGGATAGTTTTAGTTACGATCGATTCTTTGTGACTCTATTTGGGGGTTTTCTCATCAGAGATTCTGGAGTGGTTTGCCATTTCCTTTTACAGCTCATTTTACAGATGAGGAAACTGAGGCAGACAGGATGAAGCGACTTGATTAGCTAGTAAGTGTCAGAGGCTGTATTTGAACTCAGGATGATGAGTCTTCCTGATTCTAAGCCAAGTGCTCTAACCAGTTAGTCACCTAACTGTCCCTTATATTTTATAATTTGATATAACAAAGATATTAATGAGAGAGGCCATAAGGCATAGTGACTAGAGAGCTGATCTCAGAGTCAGGAAGACCTATGTTCAAGTCACAGTTCTGACGCATGCTAACTCTGTGACTCTGGGCAAATCACATAATCACGATGATGATGATAGCTAGAATTTACATAGGTTTTAAAGTTTACAAAGAACTTTAGAATTATCTCATCCTCACCACAACCCTGGGAGATAGTTTCTATGATTCTTTCCGTTTTACAAGTAAGGAAACTGAGGCAGATAAAGATGAAGTGGCTTGCTTAGGTTCATATAGATAGTTTGTGCCTGAATTCAGGTTTTCCTTATATCAGGTTCAATTCTGGGCAAGTCTCTTCAGTGTATATGTTGTGTAAGAATTGAATAACTTACAGAAGAAATTTCCATATAATAAAATACAATCATATCTAGTCTTTATTCCTATTCTTCTTATTTGCTTATGCTTTGCAATAATGGAGAGTTTTGTGAAAGATTCAGAATTACTAGAAATTACTGAAAAAGTTAGCATCCAAGACCCCATAATTGTTGACTGATGAATATTATTCCAGGAAATGGTAGAAATTACAATACATCCCTACAGGGATAACATTTACCATCTTTTAGATACCTATAAAGATATAATCAGAGGCTAGAAATATATGCCCAAATCTTGCTCCTATCGCTAAAGTAATGGTTGCTAATCCCTTTAGTCCAAAATAGTCTCAAGAATTCTACAGATAAACTGTACTTGAATCAGAGAAAAGCAGATAGAACCATGATTTCAGTCATCCAGTCATAATATGGAGCCAGAAAAAAGTCAGCACTGTGTGGTAAAGAGTTGTAACAATGAGTACCTATATTTGTCAAACTACATGCATTGGGACAGTTCCTAAATGGAGAAAGTTAATAGAAGAAATGCAACAGAGTAGAAATAAGGTATGGTATACATCACATGGTATACATCACCCTTATCCTTCTCTATGTTCCAAAAGTTATCCCAAAGATGAAGAATCGCTTACATCCCAGTACCATAATTCAACCACAACCAAGCAGTCATGTTGTCCAACAGCTCAACAGTCCACAGAAGATTAGACAAAAATCATTTGCTATAATAACTTGTCTTCAGACCACTTGTATTTGAACCCCACAGAGGAAGAATGAGAAAGCAGTGATGCTGAACATAATACAAACTGACATTTAGATAATGCTTGAGAAATGATAAAATCCTTTATAGGCATTATCCATTCCCATTCTTTCCCATTGCTTTAGAAATTATAAAGTCCTTTATTTGCATTATCTCATTTACTATTATTAATTTCAACTTATATTTCTGTAGCTCTTAGACCTATGGGATCGCTAGTGTAAATGTTATTATCTTCAACTTATCTGTGAGGAAACTGAGGCATGAGTTAACTTGTGTAAATGATTTATTCCAGGTCAAAGAGTCACTGAGCTGGCACTTGAAATAAGTCCTCTGGGTGAAAGAGATCCTCAAAATCATTCAGATTCTCTTCATTCTGCTGCCAAGACTCTGTGACTCCCTTGTCCTGCTTCCTTGCCAAAGACCATGTCTAGCCTTATTAGTGGTCCTCTTCCAACTTCATTTCTATTCTCATTCCCATTTCTTTTACTGCAAATGGCCCCTGGCATTCTATGGAGGCTAATTCCCGAACATGAAACCACAAGACTCTTTCCCCTTCCCTTGCTTCTAATTGATTTATAGATGGGGGACTATGATATGCTTTATCTCTTCCAGCCCTTTTGATCCTCTTCGAAGTCTACCGTAGCATTATCATTCTTTTGAGTAATCAATGCTTGGAGTAATCATCGAGTCTTTCCTTCTCTGAGCTCTGGTTTCATGTCCCTAATGCTGTGTATCCCAAATATCTGGGAGCAGAGACTGTCTCTCCTTCCTTATTTTTGTCTATTATTCTGGAGCTCACAGTGTCCATGCCTTCCCTTTCTCTAAGTAGAACATAAATTACTTGGAATGCTACATAAATATTAGTTGTTATGTCGATCAGTAAACTAAACCAAATACTATCTCCTACATAGGTTTTCTTAATCCCTCTGCCCCATCCCCAACCAATGGTGAGTATTTCCCCACCAAATTATTTTGTATGGTATTTTATATCTATCTATCTATCTATCAATAAATATAGATGTATGTAGATTTAGGCTGGGATGAAAGAACCGGGAAACCCAGTTTGTACTCAGTAAGATATTGTCTACACCTTTGCTCAAATATTTGGGATGTGTCTGTGTGTGTGTGTGTGTGTGTGTGTGTGTGTGTGTGTGTAGTTTCCTCCAATATAATGTAAGTTTTTTGAAGACAGGATTAATTCATTTTTATTCTAGCACAGTGCCTGGTACATAGTAGACCCTTAGTGAATGCTTGTTAATTGCTTGATATAGACAAAATAAGTTAATGAATTGCTTGATATATGCAAAAAATTACTACAATAGAGCAAATGCTGGAACGGTCTCACTTAATTCTTACAATGACCTTGTGATACAAGTGCTATGATTGTTCTGATTTTACCAGTGATGAAATTCAGTCTCCAAAGAGTGAGGTCATTTGGCTGAAGACACTAATACTAGAAATAGAATTTGAACCCAGTACTTCCTGACTGCTAGTTCCAGAACTAGAGGTATCAGGAAAAGGCTTGACTAGGAGGTGGAAGCTAGGAATTCTGGGAGGTCGACTCAAGGAGAGAGCACATTCCAGGCTTAGGGACAGCTTGTGCCAGGTGTGAAATGGAGTAGCTCTGAATAGTAAGTGTCTAGCAAATATTTATCAAATTGAATTCTTGAATGATATGAAGAAGAGAAAACATGCACAGAAGTGATTTGGACCGTGCAAAAATTGCGACGAGACTTTGAGCAAAGGTGTAGACGATATCTTAGTGAGCACAAACTGGTTTTCCCGGTTCTTTCATCCCAGCCTTTTTAAGGGCACAGCAAGGTCAAGGCTGAGGAGATGGAGGCGTGCCAGAGCTGTTACTGACCCCTGGCTTATATGGCGCTCAGATGCTCTCACTTACTTATGGTCAACGGGAGGAGGGAAAACCACAATCTAAAGGCAACGGCCAAGTGGGGAGCCCTGTGGAGGTCGAAGCCTTCCCTGCTCAGCTGAATAAATGTATTTCTTGCTACTGTATCAGATCCACAGGATTATGGACTAGGAGCTGGCAGGAAGGGAGTTCAGGTGTTAGCGAGCCCAACAGCCTCATTTTATGAATGGGGAAAATGAGCTCCAGAGAGAAGTAACTAGGCTGAAGTTGTTCAGGCGTCAACTCTCTCGATTCCAAATTCATTGTATCAAGTGGTTTTCTGTATCTGCTGTTCAGGGGACCCAAATTGTGCCACATCTAAAGGTTCTAGATGGCAGAGGTGACCATATTTATGCCCTATAAATCCTGTACTTAGCACAGCACCTGGCACATTTTTGTTGTTCAGTCATTTCAATCATCTCACATTCATCGAGACCTCATTTGGGATTTCCTTGGCAAAGATTTTGGAGTGGTTTGCCTTTTCCTTCTCCAGCTCATTTTTACAGATGACAAAATGGAGGCAAACAGGGTAAAGTGACTTGTCCAGAGTCACCCAGCTACTTAGTGTCTGAAGTTAAATTTAAACTTGGGAAGATCAGTCTTCACAGACTTGATTCCTTCTATTGTTCCACCTAACTCCCCTTGACTAGCACATAGTAGGCACTTAATATTGAATTGATTTGATTCCTGGAAGAAAAGAATGATGAGAGAACCAAAACTACATGGCCTGGCTTGATTTCCATATACTGAATTGGGAGGATCACTCTCAATTGTGCTTAAAGTCACTTAGACTAAGCATCCATCTCCATTTAATACTTGATTCCAATTCAGAGCTGAAAGGCACCTTCTGTGACAGCTAATCCATCCTGTTCTTTCTATAGATGGGGAAACTGAGGCAGATAGTGGTTAAATGGTTTGCCCAGGGTTACAGAACTTGCAAAGATATTGTACTACCTGGGGAATGGGGGTTATAGGCTTCAGACCTCAGAGTCCATTTTCATTATACAGAGGCCCAGAGATGTCAGGTGCTGAATTCAAACCCAAAGCTTTGACACCCATACCCCGCACTGTTAGCTTTTTCCCTCTGGAGGATTTTTGCCTCGATCATTTCCCTGACAATTGCAGTGGAGGGCTATGCTGACAGAAACTGAGGCCTGAATCAGTCTGAGTCTCCCTCGAGTTCCATGCTGACTTCTAGAGGGCTTTAGAAGAGACAGCCAAGCTCCTTTTCCCTCGGTGAGCTGCCCTGAGAGGAGGGCTCTGGGTTCCAGGAGCTCCTTTCCAACAGCCGCCAGAGGAAATTGCCGGCCTGTTTCAGGGCTCATGTTTCTTCCCTCTCCCCTGTTCAGCTGAATTGGGTGCCAGTTTGGATCCCTAAAACCTCACTGATCTAGGGTAGACCCTGTGCCCCCTCCCTTCTCTTCCCACACCCCAGCTCCCCCAGCCTCATAATTCACCAACATCAGAAATGCTGAGTTATGAAGCTCAAGTGATGGAAAAATTATCTTAACCTTTACAATTTTTTTTGCACATCATTTGAGGTTTCCTGCTCTTCTCATTTGTGGCCGCTGCACTGGGCTGTTTCTTTCACATATCCGTGGGCTCGGTCCAGCGTTTGGCCCCATCAGAGGTGTTCTGTACAGGCTGGAATGCTGAGGGATCTGTCGTCAGTTAGCCTAATGGATTCCTAGTGTGCTCGCTCAGGGAAACAGACCAGCCAGGAGTTGGCCATCGTGGGCCGGCCCAATGTCCTTTTGCTCTAACACCATTCCCCAGAAGCTAAGAGTGCCATAAACCTTCTCATCCCAAACTTTGCAAGGATCGCTCTCTGACAACTTGGCCAACATATGAATTTTATTTGGCAGGAGCCAGAAGGAGATTTCCCTCCCTTTGCCCTCCCTTCTATCCTCGACCCCCTTCTTTTTAATGACCCACAAGCTGATTTAGAGCAATAAGCTGGAAGCATGAAGTTTTGTGTTTCTTTCCCTCCCCCCTCCATCAAAAAAAAAACACCCTACAATTTATGGCTTTCACAAGTAGCTGAAACAGAAAGTCCATTCTTGCAATGGAACGAGGTGGGGGGAAAAGAAGGCATCTAGAGAAACACCTCGGTCCATGTGTGGACACGGAGCCCGGGTGAACTCATAAATCTAGCCTGCTGCCTTCATTAAGGGGGCTTCCTGGTGTTTTGGACAAGAGTTAATGAGAAACGTGGAAGAGGGGAAAGGGGTCATCACAATGCCAAGTGATGAAGGGGCTATGGCAAGGTTGACCAGTGTGGTTGGATCCTTATGTGCTTGGTGGATGGTGGGGAAGAATGGGTAAAGGTTGGAGGGAAAGAAGAAGAAGAAGAGGAAAAAGAAGAAGAAGAAGAAGAAGAAGAAGAAGAAGAAGAAGAAGAAGAAGAGAAGAAGAAGAAGAAGAAGAAGAAGAAGAAGAAGAAGAAGAAGAAGAAGAAAAACAAGAACAAGAATAAGAAGAACACGAACAAGAAGAACACGAAGAAAGAAGAGAGAGAGAAAAAGAGAGAAAGGAGAGAGAGAGAGAAAGAGAGAAGAGAGAGAAAGATGGAAGAGAGATAAGAGAGAGACAGAGAGACAGAGAGAGAAAGAGAGAGAGAGAGAAAGAGAGAGAAAAAGAGAGAGAGTCAGAAGGGCACTTTTAGGAAAATAACTCCCTCAGCTGAAGCTAGTTGCCTGACATGTGAAGTCTGTCTATTGGCAAGTGAGAGAGAGAGAACAAAGCTGTTTGGAGAGGGCTCGAATTGGAGCTGTTTTCTATCCATCTAGAGTCTGTACTTTCCTTGGGGTGGACATTCTCCTCTCTCCCACCTGTGTAGGTCATGCAGGTTGGGCTGTCTCTTTTTTAGTAAACTAAAGGGATCAAACCATACCAGCATCCTATCTCACCATCTAACTCCTCTGACATAAAGGTAAGTGGCAGGCGAGTCAGGGCGGGGGGCAGTAAAGTGGGCAGTGCCTGTCAATAGCTTTGGAACGACCAACTAGTCTGAATGGAGGAATCCAACAGGACATACATGACCGAACAACATGGATGAAAGAACAAGGAAGAGACTCAAATCTCTTGATAAAAATCAATCTCCACTGTGATTCTAGTGGAGGGTGGAGATGGGGAAAATAACATTTATTTCCTTGCTTAAAGGGGTAGACCTATCATGTACCATCCAATCCTTTCAAAAGATCCCCAAGCATTTTAGTGTAGCTTAGCTTATTTTCCTTAACTGTTTTCCTCTGTATCTTTCATGATCTCTGATCCTTTTCTCTCCTCCTTTCTTATGGTCCTCTGTACTTCTTTGCTCTCTCTTTGTTCCTCCTCTTCCTTTTTTGGTATTCCCTATCTCCTGCCCTCCTCTTTTCTTCCTATCTTGCCTTTCTCTTATTCTCATCTCTTCTGCTCCTATTACTTTCTTTCAACTCCTTTCTCTATCCTGCTTCTTCCCTCCTCTTCCTCTACACTTCTCCCTAACCTCTCCTTTTCCCTTTTCTTTTCTCATCTTTGTTTTTTCTTTTCCTTTTTTCTGTCACTCTCTCTTCTTCTTTCCATTCTCTTCTTTTCTCTCTCATTTTCTTTTTTTCTCCCCATCGCTCTCTTTCCTCACCTCTCTTTAACTCTTCTTTTCTCCTCCTATATTCTTATTTCACTTTCTTCATCCTTCTTGCCCTCTTTCCTCTTTCTCTGGTTCCCTCTGCTTTTTCCATCCCTTTCTCTCCTCATTCTTTTCTCTCTTTTTCTTTTCCATTCTTCCTTTTCTTTCTTCCTCACTTCTTTTTTCATTATTTTCTGTGTTTTAAAGGGACAGAGGGTGAAGGGGCTTCTTTACAGCAAGATCTAATCATTCTACAGAATGCCAGAAAGTTAAAATGTCAAAACAGAAGATGAGTTTGGGGCTGATGGCAAGCACCTATCTCAGCCACCTCTCATGTTCCTTCCCTCTCCTCCCTCTCCCCCCCTCGTTTAATGTAACTTATACTTTACTGATTTAAATTAAATAGTAGACAGTGGAACCCCCAAAAGAAAAAAAATTAGAAGAAAATCACAGAGCCCTGTCAGATGTGGTCCACTGCCTGCCTCCATCAGAAACGAGGTCGCATGACCTTTTGTGTAACTTGAATACAGACACGTGCAAACTCTGATCCCCAAACTCTCTTCAATTCTCCTTCCTGTTCTGTATTGGGAGTGGAGGGGGCAGAGCAGATCCAAATCAGGGTGAATTTTCTCCTAAAAAGTGTCTAGTCCAGCACTGGAAACATCTGCTATTTGTCTCCTACTTAGGCATTCATCAACAGCCACCATCTGGAGCCCTGGCCCATCAGGAATAAATTGGAAAATTGGTGATCAAAACAGAGACTTTTGCATCCAGAAGCAAACGAAGGAATCAATCAATCCAGAATTTCCTGAATCCCAGAGAACTGGATTCTGTTAGACCAACCTAACCCCAAGGGGCTCAGCACTGATGAGGAGGGAGGGCATTCCAGGAACAAGGGACAGCTTAAGCAAATACACAGAAGTAGAAGTGGAAAGTTAAATTTAGATAATAGATCAGTTTGAAAGGATATGAGAATGAGCAGAAATGTATTGGATTGTACACATCCTAGGAGACTCAGTAGTGGAGATGGGGAGATGATGGACTGCTTTATCAAATAGTGAGCTCTCTGTTAGTCAAGTATCCTAATAGAGGTAACACAATTGGTACCATGGAAAGAATTCTTGATTTGAAACTTCTGTTTAAATTCTATCTTCCTGGTAAACTAAGTGACACAGTGGAGAGAGCACCAGTCCTGAAGTCAGGAGGACCTGAGTTCAAATATGATCTCAGATACTTAGCACTCCCTAGCTGTGTGACCCTGGGCAAGTGCCTTAACCCCAATTGCCTCAGCAAAAGAGCAAAAAAAATTCCATTTTCCTATTTACTACCTGTGCCGCCTTAGCTAAATCATTAAATTCTTTCACCAAGGGATTCCCACACTTGGTGGGACTAAATATCTTCAAAGGGTTCCTTCTGGCGTTGAGATTTCTAGCATTAGAACTGACTTGCTCTGTCTCAACATGGCCTCAGGGATGATTAGGTCAATATTTTTGATCAATTCGATTGCTCAATCAATTCATTTTACAGAAGAGGAAAATAAAGTTCAATGAAGGGAGTAGGCTTTTGCTAGAGAACCTATAAAAAAATTGGAAAACATCTTTTGAAGTTTTCTTTCCTTTCAAAGGCCTGCTTTTTGAGATGATTTTATTTGATTCATTTGATGTATTTATGTGGACTGCATTGCCTGCTAGATGATAATTTGTGCTTTAGTCCTTGGCAACATCCCTGTTTCCTCCAACTGGTTCTAATATGACATCCCCATAATGCCTTTCACCATTGTTGTCACCATCCCTCTGGATACTCTAGCTTATCAATTTCCTTTTAAAAAATGGTGCTCCAAAAAGAATATAACACTCTAAAGGTGGTCTGACAAAGGCAGATCACAAAAGCACAATCATCTCCTTGTTCTGGGACATTATAGCTCTCATAATGTGTTCTCAGATCCCATTGACATTTTTTTGCACTCGCTGTCATGCCCCATTATTGACTCAAATTGAGCTTGTATTCACCAACGTTCCCATGGCCTCATCGGATAAACTTCTGCTGAATTGTGCTTTCCCAATATTGGTCTTGTAAAGTTGATTTCTTAGACCCAAGTATAAGAATTTACATGAATCCTCCTTAAATCTCACCTTATTAGATTCATCCCAATACTCTAGCCTGTCACAATCTATTTGGATCCTGACTCGAACCTCCAGTGTGTAAATTATGCCTCCCACTTTTACATCATTTGATAAATATGTCTACTATGTTTTTGTCCAAATCATGTTAGGGAGCACAAAGCCAAGCACAGATTTTTAAAGTGGGGGAGAAGTAAACAGATATTTGATAAGTATCTACTTTGATAATATCTTTAAAATTATCTCACTGAATCCTTACAACTGTGGGAGGTAGATGCTATTAATATGCCCCTTTTACAGTTGAGAAAACTGAGGTAGCTGGAGGTTACACAGCTAGTAAGTATCTGAGGTTGAATTTGAATTCAGTTCTTCCTGATTCCAGATTCTTCACTCTAGCCTCTGTGCCATGGATCTATAAATATTCTACAGCTTTGTCCTAATTTACCAATTAGATGATCTTGCCAAAAAAGGAAATAAGAGTAGTGTGAGCTGTTTTTGATAAAGTTATGCTGACTCTGTGCTACCTTTGTGGATGTTCAATAACCCAGTCTAGAATATATTAATGATTATATTATTTAATATAGTTATTATTATGTGTTAGAATATACTACATATTGTATAAACATATTGTGTATGTATATTTTATATGAAATAACACTTTAATACATTCTAAAATATATTGACAATTATGGTGTTTCAAAAAGCACCATATATATACACACACACATATATATATAATATATATACATATAAAATATATAAATAAACATAGTAAACATTATTGTGTATATGTAACAATAATGTTTATTATGTTTGTATAATATAAAAATTATATCTTTAATGTATCATGTAAATTATGTATTTAATATATAATAATGATACTTTAATCCATTTTAGAACACATTAACAATTATGTTACTTGATGTATTTTAATATGTTACTATGTTATATGCTACATATTATATAATGGATATTATGTTTGTATAATATATGAATTCTATCTTTACTATATAAATTTTGTATTTAATGTGTAACAATAACGCTTGAATAAACCAATCTAGAATATCCTAATAATTGTTATTTAATATACTTTAATGTTATTATGTGTTAAAATATACTGCATGTTATATAATATATTGCACATGTATGTAATCTATAAATGATATACTTAAAATATATTTTAATGACTTTAAAATATACTAATAATTCTATGTAATATTTTAATATATTTATTATATATAACATACCATAGTTATATGACATATAACATATATTTAATACATAATAGTAACATTTCAATATGGAATTTTCCAGGAATAGAAATGAAGATTTTTGAACTATGGTTTACTAACTCTGTGTTCTTCTCTTTTTTGAAAAGTGGGGTTTCTGTTTTTCTCCAATCCTATTTTCCACAATCCTTCAAATATAAACTTATGATGGCTCAGATATTCCATCTCTTAGTTATTAACTAACTCTCTTAGTTAATTATAGTTAGAACTAGTTATTCTAATTCTTCATGGAGCACAGCTGGGTGTGTCTCACTCGCTCCTTACTTATCTTAGATATCTACTCCCTCTTGGTCATTTTTGTTCTGATTTTTCCAGTCTAAAAGTCATTCCTCTTGGCAGAAGATGCAGAAATGAATGAAGAAATGAGTGGTTCTACTTAATTCCTCAACAGATAGAGGATTTGGCAACGAGAGATACCTTTATGGCAACCATTAGCAACATCCTTCACATTGCAAGTGTCATCATGGAACTGTCTCTTCTGGTCATTTGAACAAATTTATGAAAACAGCACGAGGGGCTGCTTTGTATTGACAAGAAGAAGCATTTGCTGAATGGGACTTTGGGGAAACCTGGAAGAGCTCAATAAAGAGTTGTCAAAAGTTATCATTCTCTTCTCTTCTCATTTCTAGGTCAATCTACTTTCTCCCATTGTACTCTACTGGACAAATTACTCTCTTTGGGGTGGCTAGGGTACCCCGCTTATAGATTATACCCGGATATCCTTAGATCCTGGAGGTCTAGGAGAGGCAATGAATCTTGCTATGACAAAGGAGTCCAGAAAAGTTAGAAAGAATGTTAGATACCAGATTTTGACTCCAAGTACCAGGTTTTTAACTCTAGGATCCGACACTTACTAGCTTGGACGAGTCACTTAACTACCCTCTTTGTCACTGTTTCCTTGCCTGTATCCGCATCAGAAAGCTGAAAAGTGGGGCATTACGATATTCTATAAATTACATTACGCATGATATAGTATATTTCATTATTATATAATATCAACAATATCTCCCAATGCAAAAAAGAAACTGTTTCTTCTGAATTATTTGTCATTTTATAAAAGAATCTTTAGTTCTTCCAAAGTGAATGACCTTCTCTCTTCTCCCTAATGATATCCATTTTTAAAAATTAGTTTGGATGATTTGGTGTGACTTTTGTTAAATCATTCCCCTTGCCTGGATTCCGGGTTCCTCATCCATGAAATGAGGGATTTGACTTAGAAAGCCTTCCTGATTTAAATTTCATTTTCTTACAATTCTAGAATTTTGTGATTTTTTTAAACATTTTTTTTCCTCAGAGTAAGTATCACCTGTAGCAACCATGCTGGTTCAGTAAAAAGGCCAGCACTGTGCTTGGAGTCCAGTTTTACAACCTACAAAATGAGATCAAGCAGTCGCCACCCTAAATTGCCCCTGGGAGATTCTGGAGAGAAGCTGCCATTATAGTACTCACCCATTCATCGACATTTATTCATTACTTATTTTCAGACACTACTTGACACTGAAGATACAGATTAAAAACCCAAAGGTTTCTACTCTCAAGAAATTTATTTTTATCTGAGATGAAACAACATTATCTCTGTCTGTCTTTCTGCATTTCTGTCTCTCTGTTCCTTTGTTGGTATTTCTCTGTCTCTTTCTTTGTCTCTCCCATTTTCCCTCCATCCTTCTTTCTTTCTCTCTCCCACTTTCTCATTCTCTATTTGTCCTTTTCTCCTTCTTTCTGTATCTCTCTGGTGCTCTTTCCCCTTTATTCTCTCTCTCATTCTCTGTCTCTCTCTTTCTCATTTATTCTCCCTTTCTTTCTTTTAATCTTTCTCCTTTTCTTACTTTCTCTCCATCCCTCTTTTTGTCCCACTCTCTCTTTCTCGCTGTTTCTCTTTTTTATTCTCTCTTATTCTTTGCTGCTATTATTTTTCTCTGTTATTTATATTCTCTCTCTTTCTCTAGCTCTTTCTTTTTCTGTCTCTACTCCCTTTCCTTCCTCTCTGTCTCTGACTTTGTCTCTGTCTCTCTCTTTTTCTACCTCACTGTCTCTCCCCTCTCTCCATCTCTTTCTTCTCTTCCTCCTCTCTGTCTCTAACTCTTTCTCTGTCTCTCTATCTCTCTCTCACTCCTTGTGCACACACACACACACACACACACACAAATGTAAAATACAAGGTCACTTGTGTTGGAGAGAACTAGGGACATTGAGGCAAACTTGATGGCATAGGCTTATAACTCACATAAAAACACAGAGAGGCAGGAGATGGGATCTGAAGCTCCTGACAAGCCATTTATAGCACTAACCATTAGGAAGCACTTTCTTCCACTAAATCAATCAGCAGCATAATCTGGAAGAACAAACTGATCAACTGGAAATCAACTGGAAAAGTAATGCTTGATACTCAGATTTCTGTTTCTCTACAAGCTGATCCAAGCTCCCTGTGTTACCCTCAGCAAATCAAATGAAATCTTTGGAAAAAAACTCTGAGAATCTAAACAACTTGAGTGAATGATTTAGAAGACAATTAGGGCTCCCAAAGGCTGTGTTCCAGTGGGTCACCAGGCATAGGGTATCCCTCAGAATCAGAGGATTGCGGGTTTCTAGGTAGAAAGTGCTTTAAAGTCCAGCCTCTTCATAGTGAAGATGAGAGCATTGACTCCCAAGAATCACACAGGATGACAGATTATCTCAAAGGAACCAAAGGCTGTAGACATGCATTATATGATGAAGCCTTGGGTCTGAATCCTGCTCTGGGGGATCTGGAACAAACCATTTTCCTTTTCCCCTCTGACTTCATCCGTAAAGGGCAATTGGAGCCCACTGCTTTCCGAAAGTCCTTTCCAGCTCTAAATCCATGATCCTTTGATATTGCTTGTACCATGTAGGTATGACAAAAATATCAAGGGCTCAGATAGAATAATTCTGATTTCTACAGGTTCCTAAGAGAAATAGGATCACAGGTGGAAAGAGACTTAGCAGGATACATATTTCACGCACCCTTAAACTCCGATTTCCCAGATGTCTGAGTTTCCCTGAGTCTGAGAGAGACTAAATATTTTGCCTGGAGTCCCACAGTTAGTAGATGTCACTCTAAGCCAGCTCTAAGCCCAGTGCACTCTCCACTGTATAATGCTGCCCCATGAAATTTCACCAAGTGCCTTCTTCACAGCCCTTTGAGGTCTAAAAGCATTACTAACTCATTTTACAGATGAGGAAACTGAGGAACAGGAAAAAAATACATAACTGACAATGAGGAGAATAGGATTAAGAACCAAAACTGAGCTTTTTGATTTGAAGTCTCTTTCCCTTACCATCTCCCCAGTAGCTGCTTTCTGCTGGTGTAGACCACCCATGGGGAGCAGTTCTTTAATAAAAAAAATTCCCAAACAGGCCTGATTAAGTTTTAAGTGCCTTGCTGCTGCCCCGGCTGCTCCAGACTTACCCCAGTCATCGTTCCTCTGCCTTTATGCCCATGTCCTCCTTCCTCATCTTCTCCCATCCTCATCCAAGCTCCTGAATCCAGATTCACCCAGAGTGCTCCAATCAATTTAGTGACTGTGTCCTGAGGACACCGGCCCTGCCCCCGCCCCCAGCAGGTCCACCATGCCCCGGATCTCCTATGGGCTAGGAGCCTCTCCCTACCCCTCCTCACTGATTTGTCTCTTTTGCAGCCCATCAGTGAGCGGGGCAGGACAGAAGCGGTTAATAACATAATCACCAAAGAGCAAATCCATCACTTCACCCGTACAGTGACTAATTTGAAATTGGCTCGGTCGCAGCAGAAGCAGCAGGAGATTATAGGCCTAAAGGTTACACGTTAGCAGACTTGGCTGTGACCTTCTGCATTCTGAAGTGAGAACTAATTTTTTTAATCATTAGAAATAATAATAATAATAATAATAATAACCCTCTAACTCTAAGCAGATTCCCTAATAAAGCTGAAGTAGCTGTGAGGGTGTGAGCCCCACTGTACCCCCCCTCCCACCACAGGAAGCCCCCTTCTTCCCCCCCCCACCCCAGTCACTGGAAAGGCTTCTGGCAAACTGTCAGATTCATAACCTTTCTCAACAGATAGATATGAGTAAGGCTGCCCCTGCTGGGTGCTGTATTTGGACTCAAGAGGGTGAGAAACAGTTGGGTTTGTGAACTTGGCTCTCTCTGAAGAGGAGAAATGCACGCTTCTCTCTCCCACCTCAACAACCCTGCCCCTGAATGGCCCAGGGGGTGCAAATGAGGATAAGACCTCTCTAGACAGTCTAGTTACTGAGCAAAACTCTCCCTTCCGGGGAAAAGGAAAGCCAGTGGGAAGCCCGCAGGTTTGGAAGTTAGAGAAGGTGAGTCTAATCCCAGCTCTGAGACTTGTTTACAGTGTGCCCCATGGGAGACCAAGCCCGAGAAAATAAAGTGTGGGGGGGATTTCACAATAAATTTCTGAGACCCATTCTGTGACCATCACTTTCTAGGCCTTGATTTCCTGATCTGTAAAATGAGTGGTGCTAGATCATCTCTAATTCTGGTTCTGAATCTTAGAATCCCAGAGTTCCTTCCAATGAACTTGTTTGAAATGACTAGGTTAAAATTAATTATATATATATATATTTAAAGAAGCAAAAATATGACTTTTGGTGAAAATAATCATTTGAAATACTGTTTTTCATTTTTGTTGTTTAGATGCCCCATAAATCATAGACTTCAGTGTTTTTCCCCCCTTGAGACAATTGGGATTAATTGATTTGCCCAGGGTCACATAGATAGGAAGTGTTAAGTGTTAGAGATCAGATTTGAACTCAGGTCCTCCTGACTTCAGGGTTGGTGCTCTGTCCACTGAACCATCTAGCTGGCCCTACACCAGAACTTCTGAGTCACAAAGGAAACTGAGCCTAAATTCCTCAATTATTCCCAGATGGGAGTTAGTATGGTACAATGCCAAGAACACTGGCTCTCAGAAAACCTGGATTTACTTTTCATAACCTCTAGCCTTGTGATCTTGGGACTATCAAACAATCAACATTTATTAAACTCCTACTACATACTAGGTACCATGCTAAGCACAAGATACAGAAAGAAGCAAAAGATGGTCCCTGCCCTCAAGGTGCTTCCAATCTTACAAGGGATACACCCTGCAAACAGCTATTTACAAAACAAACTATATACAGGGCAAGTGTGAAACAATTAAAAGAGGGAAGGCAATGGGATTAAAGGGATTGGGGAAGGCCTCTTGCAGAAGGTGGGATTTTAGTTGGTTCTTGAAGGAAACCAAGTTGGTCAAGAGTGGGAGAAGAGGAGGGCATAGAGAAAGGCAATGAAAATGTCCAGAGCCAAGGACAAATCACGTGGTCTCTCAGGGTCTTGGTCACCTCATCTGTAAACCAAGGAGATTGGGCCAAACAGGCTCTCAGACCTTCCAGATCTATAGCTCTAATCCTGAGAAATTATCCACCTTGGAAATGTCCCCAAGACCTTGAAACTTGCAAGGGTCGCCCTATCTGGGCCAAAGGAGGGTGTCTTAACATTGCCCATTTGGAGATATCTAGCTTAGAGCCTGTGTTCAGTGCCTGCCCCAGCCCCACTAGACTCAAAAGCAATTTTAGGAAACTATTAGCGATACCCACAGAGCAGCAGCCAGAGCCATCTCTTAAGTGATGCTCTTGAGCTGCTTCCCACCCCTTCGCCAATGCGCCATACTGGCACATAGGGCTGCTCACCTTTTGACAAAATATTTTAAGAGGACTGAAAGTGCATCCCCCACAATGATGTTCCCCAGCTCCCTTTCAAAGGCCCGAGCAAACCCATTCAAAGGTCTATTCAAGCCCAGGAAATGCTGCCGAAACGGTTTATTAAAAATCTAATCATATGGTATTTAGATGACAGGAATGATCTGTGGTTGTACCTGACACCCCCGTGGACTCTCAAAGGCCTGGGAACACAATTACCCAGGATTGAAACTCGGGTGTAGGAGAAGCGAGGAACATTTTAATTGGGGTATTTCTTGGACTTTTTATTTACTTCTTTCTGAATATCATAAAAAAGTATAAGAGCAGGGCCTCCAAAGATGTCACCACCTATACAGCCTTCCTTCTGGGAGCAGATATTAATTATTCTGGCAGATGTTTGCACTGATATTGTCAGATTGTGAATAAAAAATCAGGGAAGAAAACCTGCTTAATTCACATTCTGCCTCTACTAAGGTGCTTTCTGGGTCTGTCTACTAATTTGGAAAACAAAAACAAAAACAAAAAATCCCAGATCCCAGGTGCCTGGAGAGAAACGTACTGCCCCCCCCGCCCCCTGCAAAAAAAAAAAAAAAGACTTCAGCAGAAGGATGTTGCTTCCAGTATTAAGGAACCTAATCCAATTCCTTTATTTTATAATTAACCAGCAAGCATTTATTAAATACCTACTGTATGCTAGAAACTAGAGAAACAGAGAAAAGAATAAAACTAGTCAATAAGTTAGACAACAAGCAGTTCATTTTTGTTTTAAGAAATGAATACCTTAGCTCATTCTCAATGCTATATTGAGGGATGACATCATCATCATCATAACTGTAAGCTTCCCCACCCCAGAATGATCTGATGTACTCAATTCATTTTGCTTTATGCCATAACATGGCATCTGTAAACAGATATCCCACTTTGTAGTCATTAATTGTTCTTCCTCAGTAGCTGCTGGGACTAGTTCATCTCTTAGGGTTGGAATGGGATTTATAGTGTGTCATCCCAACTTCTAAGTCACCTACGAGTGAGAACCCACAGGTGAGATTCCTGGTTTTTGCTGTTTTTGTTTTAACCAGCTCCAGAAAGCAACATCCTCTACCAACAGAGATAAGCAAATCATCTGAATTTATAGTTTTAAAAAGCTATCTTGGGCCCTTCAAGGTTAAATAACTTACTTAGGGTCATTCAGCCATTAGTGTCATGCTGGGTCTTGAATTCAGGTCTTGACTTTCTGAGACTACCTACTATATAACTCATACCTACTGTACATCTCATAGTTTCCTATTGTCTTTCCCTTTAGAATGTGAGCTTCTTGAGGGCATGGACTACTCTGTGCCTTTCTTTGCATACCCAGCACTTGGTATAGTGCCGGTGCTCTTAATGAACGCTTATTGATTTAATATCTGACTCGCTCTCAGTTATAGCTTGCCGTTGCTCATTCCATTTGGACTTTTCATTATTAATCATGATATTAATTAAAGAACTCAGAACTGAACTTCTCATCTCGATGAGGGAGATTGGATTAGTTGATATCGTCTCGTAGCCTGGCATTCAGGGATGCTATCCTAAGACTTTCTTACAAAATGGTGGGTTGAAGAATATTTCAGGACTAGAGTTGGTCGGAGGCAATTCCTCCCCAGCATGGGAGTGGGGGGGGGCGAGGGGGAGGATTCTATAGGTGAAGACAAGGAAGAGCCATACACCGTTCAATTAGTGGCTAGATTCCAGAGGGGCAATTAGAGTTTTTTTAAGAAAAAAAAAGAAGGAAAAGGAGCTTCAAGTCAAAATATTTGCCAGCTCAAAGTCATCTATCATCGTGACATCTGCTCATACTCAGTTTGAATCCTCCCTCCTCAGTGAACCTTGGACTATGGAGCATGAAGGAGAAATGCTCACATTCCTCTCATCTACAAACTTAATTATTTCTCTAAAAAATCAATGTTTTGGGGCACAGGGGGATATGTCAAATTTAGGTAAGATATGGACCCTCTTCTCATAGAGCTCATAATGTATTGAGTGAAATCAAGGAATAAATAAATAAAGTGCTTCCCAAACTTTTAGGCAGTTATATTAATATCATCAGTGAGTGTTAATAGGGGGACAAAACATAGGTATTGTTCATTGGCAATGGGATCGTGGATTTTGATCTATAAGGGATCTTAGAGGCTTTCTAGGCCAAGGCATCTTAATCTTTTCAAACTCATGACCCCTTTTTGTCCAAGAAACTTTTCCATGACCCTGGGAATATAGATATAAAAATCAAACATTTATTGATAACATACCATAATTTCATGACCCCCACATTCAGTTATATAACCCCATATTACATCATGACTCACAGTTTAAGAAACTTTGGACTAATCTATCTTTGTACAGATTGAGAAACTGACACCCAGAAAGAAAGAGTTGATCATGCAGGTAGTAATTGGCAAAAGTAGAATCTGAACCTGGGGCCTTGGACTCCAGTGTTGTTTCCATGACACTGCGTCATCTCCTATAGGCCAGCAGTGTGATGGGAAAGTGGCTAGACATGGAGACAAGAAGACTTGAGTTCAAATTTTGCCTTGTGACTTTGGTTGGACAAATCACTCAAGCTCTCTAACCTCAGCTACTTATCAGTTAAGAAAAAAGGAACAAAGAGCTTGGATTCAAAGTTCACTTTCAGTCATTTATGTCAAAATAGAAATGAAAAATCATCAGAAAATATGAAATAACATTCAATTTATCCTATATATGGATACATATGAGTATTTATATAAAAATATAGAAATCATTCCCTGATCTTGAGGAACTAATGAGGTCCAATGAGGAAGTCAATATTAAAACATCCTTAATGTTGTAAAAAATTACATGGCATGGATTCTGTTAATATAAAGTTATTATTAAATAAAATTAAATTTTTAAAAAAAAGGGAAAAATATTAAAACATCCTTAATGTTTTACACAATTGCCTATGTATTAACCTATATTGGATTATTTACTATTGAGGGCCTGGAGGAGGGGAGGAGATGTGGGAGAGGAGAAGGGATAGAATTTGGAACTCAAAAGTTTAAAAAATGTTTTAAAAAAATGTTCTAACATGTAATTGGGGGAAAATACAATATTAAAAGAAAAAAAATCTATGTACACAGATATACACACTTACATAGACATGAGTATGTCTTGTTTGCATGTTTCATAAGTACATGTATTTTATGTATGCTTATATGCATATACATTTATATCTATATCTCTCTCTATATTATATATACCCCTATACACACATTTTCCTTCATCCTGTTTGCATGTTGCTGTCCTTAGACTTAGCTCTTTAAAGAACAAAGACTGTTTCTTGATTTTCTTTGTAACCCTTTAACTTAGAGCTTAACATGGTGTGTTATATGGTTTTTAATCAATGCATGTTGACTGACTGAAATAAGGTGGAGGATGTGGGAGGAGAGAGAAGAAGATGTACAAGAAAATTCTTGTAGAGATAGAAATGACAAGATTTGACAACCTGGTACAAGTATGAGATGAGAATGAGGAAGGATTTGAGTTTGGCTCCAGTACTGTGAATGTGAAGGGCCAGAAGGATAGAAGGACTTGATAGGAATGGGAAAGTTTAGGAAATGGTGTGGGATTATAGGGGAAAGGGATGGAATGACCTCGGCCTGCTCTATCCCTTCCCAAGTCTGGGGGCTGGAAGGAAAGAGGTCACACAGTGGACAGTTCTTGGGCTTTCTGAGAAAGGAGTGGTTTTTCCCTTTGATACCTGTGCAAGACGGTTCATTTTTGTCTTTGTATTTCAAGTACCCGGCACATCCAGTCTGTGCTTAATAAATGCCTGTTGACTGATTGTCAAATGAAGAGGCTATAAAATGTAGGCTACACCAGTTGCTCCAAGGAAACTGAGACTTACCTCAGGAGGGAGAATGGGAATGTGCAAAATGGAAAGAGGGGGTAGATGAGGGAATATTGGGGATAATGGCAGGTGTAGCTGTGTCGGAGACAAGTTCCCTCCAAATCTTCTATTTAGGGGAGTTGGGGTACAATCCATCTGCACACTATTCAATGAGTTGATCACGTATGACTTAGGATCAGACCATAGCTCTCCAGGGAGGCCATGGCCTCCACTCTGTTGGAGATCACTAGTTTAAAGCAGGGATTTTTAACTGGTTTTGGGTCACAGCCCCTTTGGTAGTCTGGTGAAGCCTTTGGATGACCCTTTCTTAGTAGGACAGTAATTAGAGCACCAGGAAGACTTTGTAAGTTCAAATCTGGCCATAGACACTGTGGGGCCCTGATCAAGTCACTTAACCATATTTGCCTCACTTTTCTCATTTGTGAAATGAATTGGAGAAAGAAATGGGAAATCACTTCAATATCTTTGGAAAGAAAATCCTACATGGGGGTTTTCAGCCATGACTGAAAAACAATAACAACAAAATAAAGTATAGATACAATGGAAACCAATTATATGGAAATGTAGTTATCAAATTAAAACAAAATGCACGAGAACACCAGATTAAAACCTGCAAGATTAAGGATAGAATGCTGTACATGGAATCAATAAGACCTGGGTGTACATTTTACTCTAGACATATAGCTGGTTCATTCTGGGACAGTCATATAAAATCTGTAAGACTGTTCCCTCATCTCTGAAATGGAGATTAAAAATAAGATCTATTTAACAGGCTTGTTAGGAGAATCAAATAAGATAATGTATGTAACATAATTTGCAAAGCTTTTGATGCCACAGAAATAGGATCTTCACCCTCTTTCTCTTTTTTCTTCATCTCTTCTTCCTCCTTTTCTTTTCTTTGTCCTCTTCTTTTTATTCCTCCTTACTTTCCTCTTTTTCCTCCTACTTTCTTGTTTTCCTCTTTTTCATCTCCCTCCTCTTCCATTCTTCTTGCTCTTGTTTCTTTTTTCCTTTCTTCTTCCTCTTCTTCTTTACCCTTCCTTTCTTTCCTCCTTTTCTTTTCTTTTCCTCTGTCCTCCTCCATCTCTCCTCCTCTCCCAGTTATTTCCTTTATTCACTCTGCTTTGTAATACTAGAATAACTGCTTCATTGCATACAAATCTGTCTCTGTCTTTGTCTCTTTAAGTGTCTCTGTCTCTGTCTCTCTCTGTTTCTCTCTGTCTCTCTCTGTCTCTCTGTCTCTCTCTCTCAATTAGCCGTGACTCCCGGGGCGCTGAGCCCCGGAGAGGGAGGGTGTAACCCCAAGGAGGTGCTGGCCCGGCTCGGCCCGGGCTCCCCCGGCCGGCGGCTGAGCCATTCTGCCTAACGAGGTCCACTTCGGACGAGTGCTGAAAGCCTCCGCGGCGCGGCCGGGAGGAATGGGCCCTTCCGCCGCCGAGGCGGCCGTTCTCATTACTTCATGCGCTTGGCAGCCGCTGGCGGACTGGAAGAGCTCAGCCAAAATTAGCGTCCGGGGCCAAGGCGCTTCGCGGTTTCCGAGGCCGCGATTGGCGAGGGCGCCGGAGCCGGGGACACCGGGCGGGGAGGGAGGTCCCTTCGCATGGATTCGCTTCCCTGGCTCCGGGAGCAACGGGCCCGATCGCCGACCTCTTCTCTTCCCGCCCGCCCCTCGCCTCGGTCTCGGTTGTTTCGGGGCTCCCCTCCCCCCTTGAATTTTGTCCTTCTTCGGCCTCAGTCGAGGCCGCTTCCCCTCAACTCCGCAGCCCCCCGTCCTTCTTAAAGATACAAAGTGTCCCTTTATAGGAAATATCAATTCAGAAAAGGGCTAGTCGTAAGCTGAGAATATTTGGATAAACTTGACAGCCTTTTAGGACGACAAAAGACTTTTTGTTGCCTGGGAGAAACAAGGCCGTGCCCCGCCATAGGATCACTGGATCGGGTCCAGTAAAAACGGAGGTCGGGGAAGAAAAATGATGAGGGGTCTCCAGAAAGATCTTGACTCTTGGGCAAATGTTTATTATTATTCATTTAATTTTTTTTTATTAGAATGTGAAGTTAACATCCTATCGCCTGAGTGGGCCGGGACTGTGTCTCCCCTGGAAAGCGTGGTCCGTCTGCTCACGCACAAAGGGAACTTTGTGATATGGCCTATGTGTGTGTTTTATTCCTGCACAACAGATTTAATAATTAGGGGAGGATAAATCTCGAATTTGCCTCGTGGCTCAAGGAGCCTCCAACTTGCAAGGAGGGGAGAGAGAATAAGGCTATACAATTGTGTTTGTCTTTCTGTCTTGTGAATTCGAAGCCAGGAAGAAATTGTGGGCTCTGGTGGAAAGGTAGAGGGGGTGGGAGGGGGCATGTAGAGCCTGAAAGGTGAGGAGCTGGAGGTCAACGGCAGACATGCTGATCTGCAGAGCTCTGCCCTCAGTTTTGAAGGTGCTGGGAGTAGTGGGAAAGAGAGTAGAGATGTCTGCAGAGCATCGGATTGATTCCAAACCCCCTCCTTACCCCCCACCCCCAGAAAGGTGCCTGTCAGTTTTTCTTTCATCAAAAGCAAATCGAATTTGGGAGCTTTGGGGTTTAAATCTTGGCTGTCACTCATTATCTGTTTGATACCGGACAAATCATTCCATTTTTTTCTGTTCCTTGTTTTTTTCCCTCCCCCTGTGAAACCTGATGACCTCAAAAGTGCCCTTTTGACGCTAAATTAATTGTTTTATGATCCCGTGACATCTCTTCTATGGGTCTCAGTTTCCTCCTTTGTAAAACAGGTGACATTTGAATGATCTCTGAGGTCCAGTACAGATCTAAGCTCTTTGACAAGCATTAAAGAAGCATTTACCATGTATGAGGCACCATGTTAAGCACTGGAAGTATTTATATGATACCTACAAAGTGCCAAGCACTTTATAAGTATCTTATTTGATCTTCACAACAATCCTGAGAGGGAGGTGCTGTTATTACTTCCCTATAAAGCAAAAAGAGGCTGATTTCCCCAGGGTCACACAGTTGGTAAGTATCTGAGACTGGATTTGAATTCAGCTCTTCCTGACTCCAATCTCCAGCATCTATCTGCCTCATTGCATTAGGAATACAAAGACAAAGTCAAAACATCCCTAGCCCTCAAGAAGCTTATATTCTAAAGGAAGGAACTACACACACATGTACGTTAATGTGCATATACAAACAGAGATAGAACTTAAAGACCTATATCCTGGCAATAGATGTTTGTGAATTTTGTTGATTCCAAATCAAATACAATTTTTCTCCATGGTTTGAAGTTTTTCCTTCTTTTTGAGACTAGTCCATCCAGATCCATTTATTATCCAGAATATTGGCTGACACTGCCATCAAATGGAGACCAGGGAGGAGGTATCTCTTTTCCTTTCTCCCCAAAAGACATCACAATGAATATCTCCAATCTAATGCCAATCCCTACCGGCCCCCCAAAACCACAGAGTTTCCATTGGTAATGACCTTCCCCTCATGCCTTACCCAATCCTTTGCTCTGTCCTTTTAAAAATCTGTGATACAGAGTACAACAGAGACACATATACTTCTTTACAACCTGCAAAGCCTTTTCTTTGAAAATAGTCTCCAGAGGGTGGGGAATACAAACCAATCTTATGTTCCCCATTTTTATGAATCAAGAAACCAAGGCTCAGAGGAGGAATAAATGATTTGCCCAGCAGGAGAGAGATGTTCTCATTCATCAAATTTGCAAATGTTTCAATGTGCACTGAGTTATATACAGAGTTAAGTAATCCATGGTCCCTACTTTCAAAACACATATAATCTAGTGGATAAAATGAAATAATATTTGCATAATTTTATAGACCTTAAAATACGATATTATGATAGCTCTTATTAGTAATAATAGTCATAACAATCACAGCTTACATTTATATGGCACTTTAAGGTCTACAGAGCACTACAAATATTATCTCATTTGACCTTCCAAGAACTCTTTGAAGTAGGTGCTAATACTATTCTCATGTTTCACATGAGGAAACTAGGGCTGGGAGAGGGTCACTAGGTTATATAGTTAAATGTCTTTGATAGTATTTGAACTCAGTCTTCCTGACTCCAAGTCCCATGCCCTAATCTGCTGTGTCACCTATCAGCTGACTGGTATTAGGCTTATAGATTTTGGGCTGGAAGACACCTTTGAAGTCACCTATTCCAACTCACATATTTTACAGAAGAGGAAACTGAGACCCATAAAGGGAAAGGGATTTACCCCCAGTTGCCCAGAGGCCCAAGTTTTAATCCTGACTTTTGTGTGAGCATTTGCAAGTCATTAATGTCTCAGGTCCTCGGTTTCCCCCTCTGTAAAGTGAGAGGGTTAGCCTAGTCCTAATTAGTCTCTTCCAGCTATAGATCTGGTATCTAAATAATCACAAAATCTCTAGATCATTTAGTCAAACCTATAAATGAAAGAATTCCCACTAGAACCCGTCAACAAGTGGGAAAGGAACCTCTTCCTTGCAGAGATAGTCCAAATTTCTTTTAGACACTTTCAATCATGAGCCTCAATTTGGCTCATTGTCCTTTCTAGCCATTGCTTTCCTTTCTGCTTTCTGAGGATAAAGAATAAACAGAATCTCTCTTTTCAGTAACAAGTCTTCCAGTACTAGAAAGCTGCTATCTGGCTCACCCTTGAGTCATCTCCTCTTCCAGGCTAAACACCTTCAGGTCTTTCAACCATATATCAGCGCTCAATCTCAAGGCCCTTTCCCATCATTCTTCACTGCTTCTGGACACTGTCGGGTTTTTCAATCCTTTCTATAAGGTGATCTGAGGGGAGCACAGTCCCCTAAATGTGATCTGACTGGACCAGGATGGAACTACTGACACCTTATTCCAGGCTGCTCTGTCTCAACTCCTGGAGTAGGAGTAGGAGTTAGTGGGAGGGAGGGGGAAGTTAATTTAAACAAGTCCAATTTCTTCCCTCTTCCTCTTGCCTTCAGACAGGGAAGCTGCAAACCCCCAGCAGAGCAAAGGAGAACCAGTTTCTTCAGTGCCGTGTATTTGCCACAGGTGTACCCATGCCGGGATGAACAAATACTTGAGGCCCCCCTGAAATATATGGATGCTGTTTCCTTAAGGGGCAATAAAATTTTATTGGGGAGGGGAGGCCCAGGATTCAATGTCGAAGGCTTTTGGTCATTCATAATTTCACTCATTTCTGATGGGACCATGATAATTAAAACTGTGGGCTGGGTCTGGTTTCTATAAAGTCCATCTGGCTTTCTGGGGGAGAGAGTTTGGGAAAGATATAATTGCCTGGGCAGCAAAGCACTAGTTAGCTCTCCAGCCTGGTTTAATTTTGTCCTGGCAGCGGGGAGCCAGGTCCGAGGGGCAGAAGATCATTAACGTGTCTTTGCTGGCAAAGGCCGGGGGGCCAGGATGGGGGCTGTGGGCTGCCCCATATTTGTTGAAATACTTGACATCAACAGCCCTGTGAATGCCTGGGTGAGGTGCTCTCTACAGAAAAGGGTCTATTATCAGGGGATTATTTGGAATCGCCCACGAGATTGGGGGTGGGGTGGGGGGAACTCAAGGGCTTTCTACTCCGACATTAACCCTTAGCGCCCTTGAGGCAGTGAGGACCCTAACTTTAAAGAGGGGGCTCCTGTTGTGGGTCACAAATTCTTTCTCACCTCCTCCTCGATAAGGTCAAGGAGATTAAACAATTCCATAACTCAATGAATCTTCTGGACTTTAATGATCAGTCCCGGGATGCGGCCTTGCGTTCTGGACACTCTGGGGATGGTTAAAATCCCCCAAAGACCATAATGCTTTAGGATGGGGGAAGGGAGTAGAGAGAAAGAAAATCCTCTAGCTCTTTGGCAAACTAATTTTTCTTTCATATCTTTTTGTGGAACTTTAACTCTTGCTGGCTGTTTTCCTCATGACCACTCTAGGAGGCAGGAATAGAAGGGTTATTATCCCATTTCACAGGTGAGGTAATTGAGAACTGAAATGACATACACATTTTCTCTCTCTACCACTACCAACCAACTAGCATGTTTACAATACTTTAAAGTTTGCACAGTGTTTTATACATATTATTTCATTTGACCTTCATTAGACCAGTCAGGGGAGGTGCTATTATGCAGCTTAAGATGGGAAGCATCTTGCCTAGAATCACACAGCCAAGGCAGAATTATAACTCAGGTCTTCCTAACTATGCCATTGTTCTTGTGGAGTCACTTCACCCTTGCCCTTAGGAGGTAAGCATTATCATGATCTTCATTATATAGATTAGGAAACTGAGGCAGATAGCGTGGAGACTGGCCCAGGTTTGTTGTTGTTATTGAGGTGTTTCATGAGCCCATTTCCTTGGCAAAGGCACTAGAGTGTTTTCTTTTTCCACCATTTTACAGAGAAGGAAACTGAGGCAAGCAGGAGAAAGTGACTTGTTTAGAGTCACACAGTCAATAGAGCCAGCACTTTATCCACTGTTCTACCTACCTTTGTTCTCAGTGTCTTAAACAACAGTATTTGAACCCAATCTCTTGAAATTAACACTTCACTAACTGCAGCAATGACCAATCAGCCAGGCTAACTTAGATCTATTTTATGTTATCTTTCCCATTGGAATGTATGCTCCAGGAAGGCAGGGATTGTTTTTTGCATTTTCTTTACGTTGTATCTGACACATAGTAGGTGCTTAATCCATGCTCCTAGATTGATATCCTAGGGTCATAGAGAGATCTAAAAGACCAGTTAGTCCAACTGTTTCATTTTAAAGATAAGGAAAGTAGCAGAAGTGAGATTTAAACCTTGAATTGCAAACCCATTATTCTTTCCTTTATTCTTGGAGGCAATCTGGTTAAGTGACTTGTCCAACCAGCAAGCCCCTCAGACTTCATTTGAATCTAATTCACTGCCCCACCTCGCTGTCCCACCTCACCATTCTCTTTCCAATTTCTTTACCAGTTGGCCTTACTATGTGCAAAGCATTATGTGACTCTCTGGGTATATGAAGCAGAAAAACAAATTAGAACCTTACTAGCAGGACTTTAAATTCTATTAGATGCAGTAAAATACATATATGAGTAAATACTAAATAGATTCAAAATATAAGAGATGGAGAGAACTCTAGTAAGTAGGGAAATCAGGAAGGACTCCAGGGAGAAGATATTTCCTAAACTGTGTTTTGAAGGAAGCTAGGGATTTAGGATTTTCCCTTTTTCTTTTATTCTGTTAGACCATTTTCAATATGGAGAACTCTGATAATAACTCAGCATCTCTCAGAGCAATCAGCTTTGCTCTGCTTGGCCACAGAGGTCAGAACAAAGAGCATCGGGTGGATGTCTTGAAGAAGAGAGATACAGGATTGATAATGAAGAAAAGACAAAAAACTCGCTAACCTTGGGAAGGGTCCCACAATAGAATTAGCTGCCATGAGGTCTTAAGCAAAGGCCAGATGACGCTTGGTCCATTAGGTAAGATTCTTATTTAGGTTTGGATTAGACTGGTTGCTTCTGATATATCCTCCTCAGCCTGAAATTCTGAAGCTGGGCCAAGTAGCCACCTTTTGTGAAACTGCTTTTTGAGATACAGCCTTGGATGACATTTGGAAGTTGGCCAGAGCAAGAGTATTTAGGGGACAGATCGTTGAATTTTTGATTTCTGAATTGAAGGCCATATATACACCGGAGATATCGGTGGAAATAATCTTGAGTGTCTCTAATGATGAGTGAGTGAAAGCAAGAGCAAGAGAGAGAGAGAAAGAGAGCAAAAGAGAGAGAGAGAGAGAGAGAGAGAGAGAGAGAGAGAGAGAGAGAGAGAGAGAGAGAGAGAGAGAAATATTCCAATTTCAAAAGAGATTTGTGGGTTGATTCAGGTTCAGGGGAAAGATTGGGGCAGGCTCTGACTCCATTCAAACTGACTTTCTTCTCCCCTATTTAGGAGCCATCTGCTTTCAGTTTGGGCTGTTTTCATTAGAAGTGGGAGTTGTGGTGTAACTGTGTTTTGTTTTGTTTTGGGTGTTTTTTTTTTCCCCCCTTCTTCAAGAAAAAGATTTTGGTCTTAACATTTCAGTTTCATAAGTATTTACTTGTGGGTGGCTGTAATCACTTTGAAATATGACAAACAAGTAGGCAGCTAAGTAGATACACCCAAAAGGCTGTTTTTCCCCCCGCAACGTGAGCATACACAGAGCCTGGTGTGTAAAGTTATTTGGAAATCAGACTGGGGGTGGGGTAGGGAGGAGGGAGGAGAGGAGAGATGGGAGGGTGGTTATTATGAATTTCATACTTTTAAAATAAAGGCTTAATCATGTCCCCTCTGCCACAGGGAAATCTAAGAATTACACTCAGTATGCATCGGGGAAAATTAATCCGAATTATAGTTGTTGTCAAAGGCCTTGTGTGTGGCTTGGGAACGGGATGAAAAATCACATTTACTTGTGTTTATCACATGCATTCCACCCGGTCCGTCAGTGCTCCTGAGCCAGCCTGACCCCTCGCCTCACTCCACCAGGAGCTGCAAAGAAATGAATACCTTCCCATGGAATTTTTAATTATGGATGGTGTAAGCATGTCCACTTTATGTAGGTTTCTGTTGTCGTGGAACCAGACGTCAAAGGATAATTACAGTGGACGGACAGAGCAATTAAGCCCCAAACAAGGCCTGCTAGGCAGCCCCTTCTGAAACTAACTGCTACTCTGTGATGTTGTCAGAAAACGATAAGCGATTTACCCCCGAGTGAGGGAAAATGATCAGCCGCCTGCCGTGTGTTTGCATTTTTTCCCCCTGAAACAGAGATAGTGTGAGATGGAAGGCTGTCTCTTTCATCTGACTTATGCGTGAGATGTCTGTCAAATGTCAGGCCCCCTGACTGGTCCGGTTTCTCCGTCGTTGTCATCCGGGGCCAATGTCTCCGTGGAAGATGCAGGGTTCTCTGGAACCCAGGGCTGGAGGGGTCAATGTAGGCGCGATATCTTATATGAGCGAGAAGGAGAATTGCAGAATCTCAGAATTGGACTCCACGTTCTAGTCCAACCCGTGGACAACCTGTCTGACAAATGGTCATCCAGTTTCTACTATCAGGAAGACTGCTAGTAAGATAGAAATAGCATCTTCAAAGGCAACCCATTCTACTTTGGAAAAGTTCTCATTGTTTTTCTCTCTCACCTTGCATGTTTCACTCTATGAATGAAATGCATGTTTCATTCTATGGCTCTAGTTTATTAATTTTCAGAAAGTAGGGAACATGCTTCATCATTGGTCTTCTAGAGTTGTGGCAGTTCATTTCACTGAATTAATTGTTTTTCTTTTTAAAATTTCTTTCTTTCTTTCTTTCTTTCTTTCTTTCTTTCTTTCTTTCTTTCTTTCTTTCTTTCTTTTCTTTCTTTCTTTTTCTTTTCTTTCTTTCTTTCTTTTTTTCTTTCTCTCCTTCTTTTTCTTTCTTTTTTGCTCAGGCAATTGGGGATTAAGTGACTTTCCCAAGGTCCCACAGCTAGGAAGTGTTAAGTGTCTAAGACCAGATCTGAACTCAGGTCCTCCTGGAGCTCTATCCACTGCGCCATCTAGTTGCCCCTGATTGTTTTTCTTTATAATGTTACATTCCACTCTCTGCAATTGTCGAATAAGTCTTCCCAAATCTCTTAGAATTTATCTCATTATTTCTTAGGGTACAATAGTATTTCACTATATCTATAGATCATAATCTGTTCAGCTATTACTAAATCTCTTAGTTTCTAGCTCATTGTTATACGATAAACTGTGACTCTGTGTGTGTGTGTGTGTGTGTGTGTGTGTGTGTGTGTGTGTGTCCTTGCCCTATTTCTTTTATATCTTTGGGACCAATGTCTAGTCTTGGTATCATTGGATCAAAGGGTATATACATAATTTAGTGAGTTACAGAGTAAAGTCCCAAATTCATTTAAGGCCAATTTGTCACTCTGCAAAAGTGTATTAGTGTGTCTCTACTCTTTCATCACCTTCACTCTGTCATTTTCCCTTTCAGTCATCTTTGGAAAAATCTGATGGTAGTGAGTGGAATCTCAGAGTTGCTTTAATTTTCATTTCTCGTATAAGTAGTTTTTTAGAGCACTCTTTCCTATAGAGATTGACAATGTAGATTTCTTCATTTGAGAAATGCCTTTTCCTATCCTTTGATCATTTATCTGTTGGAGAATGTGCTTGTTTTGATATATTTAGATAAATTTCCTCTATATCTTATATAGCAGCCCTTTATCAAGCAAATTTGCTAGAAAGATTCCTTTCCCCACCCCTCTGTTAAGGGTTTCCTTTTCATCTTAATTGCTTTAATTTTATTTGGGCAAAAACTTCTCAATTTTATGTAATCAAAATTGTCTACTTATCCCTATAATTTATTTGCCTAAGAACACTTTTCTGACTCATAATTGTGAAAGGTCAGCTTTATTTATTCTAGAATTTGATTATAAAATGACATTTTGTATCCAAGTCCAATATTCATTTATAACTTATTGTGCTATATGGTATAAGATGTTGTTCTAAATCTCATTTCTGCCAAACTATTTTCTAGTA
The DNA here is from genome assembly GCF_016432865.1 of Antechinus flavipes. NCBI lineage: Eukaryota > Metazoa > Chordata > Mammalia > Dasyuromorphia > Dasyuridae > Antechinus > Antechinus flavipes. The sequence continues at coordinate 605,541,325 of NC_067400.1, forward strand.
TTCTCAGAAGTTTTGATAACTCTACTTGTTTAAAAGAGTTTTTTTTTTTTACATCAAGCCTGAATCTTCCTTTTTGCAACTTTCTCATTCTACTCTTTAAGAAATACATTTAATCTTGCTCCCCCATGATGACTCTTTAGATACCTGAAAATAGCTATCATTTCCTCCCCTCACCCCTCTTCATTCCCCCTGTCCTAAATCTTTTTTCCTCCAGTATAAACATCCCAGTTTCCTCCCATCAATCTTCATATAACATGATCTGAAAGTCCTCTACCATCCTGGCAATTATTCTCTAAGTGCTACCCAGTTCTTAGTATATGATCTGAAAAGGAAAAAGTATGAAATGAGTTCTAGAATGGAAAGGAACTTCAGAGACTGACTGGTCCAAGCCTATTACTTCATAGTTTAGAATTTGGGGAGGGGAAGAGGCTTTTCCAAGGTCAAATAGACAGTAACTGTGTTTTTTTTTTCAAGCAAACTGAAGAATATCAGAAAGTTTTAGCATAGAAAGGGATTACAGAGGCCATCCAGACGGATTCATACTGGAAAAAGTATCTCCACTTTAACACATTCAACACAGGGCTTCATTCATGGCACAAAGATTAAGGGAAACAGCTGTATCTCCAATCAGGAACACCTGAGTCCAAATCCAGTCTCAGACTTATTAGCTGGGTGATCCTGGAGAAGTCCCTCATCTTCTTTGTCCCAATTTCCTCATCTGTCAAAAGAGCTGGAGAAGGAGATGGCAAACCACCCCAGCATCTCTGCTAAGAAAATCCCAAGTGGGGTCGTGAAGTCACTCATAACTGAAAATGACTGAACTACAACATCACTTCACCCTTATCTATCTCAATTTTCTTATCTGCCTAGTACACTGCTGGGCACATAGTAGGCATTTAATAAATCCTTTAAATAAAAGCTCCCCTTTAAGTTTGTGAGCCAGAGAGTTGAAGTTGTGAAATTTGGGTAGTACAGATTCATAGTGGAAATAAATATTTATTAAGTATCAGGCATACAGTTATAAAGTAAAGAAAAATATAGAAAAAATATACGTATATACATAGTATCTTTATATATATGCATACATGCATATATATATAATAGAGAATATATAAAGAATAATATTTATCCACACATGATACTTAATAAACATTAATTCCCTTTCAATCACTTGGTGGTCTAGACATACTGCTCAGATTATTGCTCTTCAAACATGTCTGTTCTCTGCTTTGTCTTTAGATCCTTAAAGATCTCTTTAGATCTTTAGATCACTTCCTTAGAAGATACTTCCTGATGAATTGAATTGAATTAATCCAAGACCCAGCAGAGAAAGTGGGTCTGAAAATAACAAGGACAGATTTTCTACCCAAATCAAAGTCTCTGAATGTTCATTCACCCTATCCTCTTCCGTTTGGCCATGGGGAAAACCAGACCAGATGGGGAGGTCCAGTCTGCTAAAGTCAGACCATGTGGGTGGTTTCAGGGGAGATGGTGGGTGGGGGGGCTAAATGGTTAAGCTTCCATCGGTAGTTCAGAGGTAAAGGCTTTTGAAAGAGGGTCCAAGGCACTACTGCTCAACTCTAGCTTAGATTTGTACACAGAACATGAAATGCCTTCCCCTAAAACTGTCTCCCACATCAAAAAAGGCTTTTCATCCATTTTGGCGTAATGTCGTTTCATGGACACTGCTCTGGTTGTTAAGTCTATGTCATCGCTAAATCGACGGAAATGGTTTTTCAGGAGAAAATAAAAGTGTATGGAAAAATCAGCTCATATTTTTGTAGCCATTTCCCTTCTTCCCATTCAGGGCAGCATCAGCCCATCTGGTACCACTTTATGACTTACTAGAGATATTCCCCTTTGGAAAAAATGGAGGTGCCCCAAACCGAATACCGATGAGCGCTTCTGCTCAGGAGTTGAGGCAGAACGGCTTGCTCCTGTGTGCTAGCCCTGGGGGGGCAGGAAGGGAAGCAATCCCCTCCTTCCACTCCAAACTGCAGCAAGCTGTTCCCTGGTCCTGGCTACAGCCCTATGTTTGGCACAGGACAAAGAGGGCCCCTGCTTCTACTACTTGCTTGAGCCTTTCTTCTTGCAGAACTCTGACAGTCTTCAGAAAGACCATCACAAGCAGGTATCCAAATGGGATCTATGGTAGAGAGACTACTCTCTTTTTGACAGACTTTATATCCATTTATTTTTGCAGTCAGCATCAGGGATTCACCTTTGACACCACCATCTATGCTGTAAAGACCCTAATTTGGTAAGTTATTATTGAGCATCTATCTTGTGTCACTTTGCTATGTATAAAAAATCCTTTGAGGGTCAAAGACTTTTTACATTGTACTGGGTAAAATTTGTCCACAAATATTTACATAAAAGGCATATAAAAAGAAATATAGGAGTGATAGTTAGGGAGGCAGGGATGAGATTAGCATTGCACTTAAGATGAATCCCTTGAAGGGAACTAGGGATTCCAAGAGATAGAGGTGGAAGAGGGAGAGCATTGCATGCATCGGAAATCCTAATGTTTCTAGATAGGGAAAGGCCATGCACGTGGTGTATAAATCTACCTTGGCTATAATTCTTTATATGGATATAACCTTAGGTTTATGGAGCTAATGCTCAGGATGATTTTTAGGATGAAATGAAAAGCAGGGTTGCATTATGCAAAGAATGCTGGTCTTAAAATCAAAAGTCCTAATAGGTTCACATCCCAACTCAGCTATGTGATCTTGAACAAGTCTTTTCTATACGCAAGATTTGTTAGCTATAAAATGAAGGAGTAGAACTTTGTACCAGCTGGTGGTCTCTAAAGGCAAAAGGGAAAAGTGGAAGTAAATGCTGTGCCCATGGATCCAGCGCACACAGAGATAGGAAAAAGGAGAGAGAGAGAGAGACAGAGAGAGACAGAGAGAGACAGAGAGACAGAGACAGACAAGAGAGACAGAAAGAGATTTGTATATATTAAAATGTGCCCCAATGAAAGGTGGTTCAATGGATAGAATACCAGGCTTAGAATGAGGAAGCTTCATCTTTCTGAGTACAAATCTGGCCTCAGACATTTACTATCTGTGTGCTCCTGAGTAAGTCCCTTAACTGTTTCTTAGTTTCTTCATCCATAAAATGAGCTGGGGAAGATAATGGCAGACCACTCCAATATCTTTGCCAAGAAAACTCCAAATGGAGTCACAAAAAGTCAGACATGTTCCAAATGACTGAACAATCACAATGGTGGTCCCTAAGATCCATCCTCAAATCAATGAGTCAGTGGTGGAAAAAGTGAACTATTGGTTTCAATAACCAATAATTCCTAATATAATATAATCCTGATCAATATTCTTATGGCTTGACTAATCTAAATGACATCCATGAACTAGACTGCCTTGTTGCCTTTCTTCGTTAGCCTCCAGCTAACACGCACACATTCTAAGATGCTGGGCCAAAGGAAGCCCCCTCCCCTTTTAGCGAACAGGTCTGATGGAGTCTTCTTTGACAACCTATCAGCATTCTCCCTCCCCAATGTCTATGTGTGAGTGTGAAGAGAGTTATTTACTAAAGCTCAAACAAAGGCCTGCTTGTCCTGTGCCCCAGTTTGGTTGAGAAGCCCATTAACTATTAAACATCTTTCAAGTCATTATCCTATGCCAACTTCTAAATAAATATCACTTTTAGCAAGGGTGCTAGTTTTCCATTTGAGATCACATCAAAAGCCATTTTCCAGGCCTTGCTGGGTCTGGCGGATACTGATTGATTAAATCGGTGTCTTTTCTTCAATTGCACAGAGGACAATTTTTTTTTTCTTGGTGAGGGAAGGGGAGGGGAGCCCGTAAGTCTGCTTGCCAATGTCTTCTAAAGGATTTCTTCAAGAAGGGCCAGAATAGAAGAAGCTGTGAAATTTTATGAGGATAAACATTGATGACAGGTGGAGTAGAGGCTGAAACTTGAACCCCAAAGTAAGTGCAAATAAAGATTTGTCCCAGATGGTTTTAATAGGGCCGAACATTGGGATGCCTGCTACAGCACCACCTCCGCCTGCAGGCTGGACAAAATGAAGACTAGTTTAGGTCTATTCCAAGGATGCTGATATCAAGCCTTTCAAATATGGCGTCTCATTAGGTCCGGAAAAGAAAAGAGATTGATAACTAGGGTGCTTAAGAGAAAAACTGGTTATACATTTTAATGGAGATGACAAAAATGAAGGCATCCCTTCCCTGAATAAAAAGCTGGAAAGGCTGAAGCATGGAATTAATTTGTGCCTCAGACTTTTATTTTTCTGTTTAACTTGGAACACTTTTTCTGCTTGTATTTTTCTTCTTAAAAAAAAATCAAATCAAAACAAAAACCTTAATAGCTCTGTTTAGCTAATGATAGTTTTGTAATTTTCTCAGTGAAGGATGACACTGGTGGACAATGATCCTACTACGTCAAGACTCTAATGATGCAGGATACCACCATTGTGGGCATTCCCTTCTATGATACAAATAGCAACACGTTTATGTCTGCCCACCTCATGTGACTCTCATACATGTTCTATCATTAGATCATTGAAAGGAGTCTCTCATGACCCTGCAAGGATCCATGATGAAGTTTATTATGTGTAGATCAGTAGTTGTGAATCTTCTCGGGCTCAGGACCCCTTTATACTCTTAAAAGTTATTGAGGACTTCAGAGAGCTTTTGTTTAGATCAGTTATATACCGATACGTACATATATTATACATATGATAATATATTATATACAAAATATGTTATCTGCATAATAAATATATCATATGTAATATATGTAGATATACGATATTATAAAATAATTATACACAACAAACATATAATGTATATAACATACAGATATATTTATATCCTATGTGACACATGCAATTATACATAATAAAGTATAAATAACACAATAAATAATAATAAAATTATGTACATATATAATATATATGACCTATATCATATATGATATATGCCTAAAATTATATATTTTATTTAAAATATATTATGTACATTATATACAGAATACATTTATCATATGTGATGTTATGTTTTATGTGTCATATGTATATTATATACAGAATATAATTTATTGTATACAATGACATTTTTATATCATATATGTCCTTTGGGAATAATGGACTTATTGTACACAATGATATATTTTGTATGACATAGGATATATCTACTATTTATAAGCATAAATTTTATGCATATAATATATACTTATATATAGTACATTCTAGTTTAAGGAAATACTTTTGTCCTCATGGACCCCTTGAAAGGGAGTTTTAGGGGTCTGCAGACCACACTTGGAGCACACCTGATATAGAAAATAAAGTGTAAGACTGGGAGGAGGAAGATCTCAGTTTGCACCTCAGTTACTAGCTGGTTAAATGGCTCAGTTTTCTCAACCATAAAAATGAGGAGATCAGACTCAGTAGCCTCTAAAATCCCTTTCCATTCTCAATAGAGGATTCCCAGATGCCACTGAGGTATATGGGATTAGTATAAGTAGTTTCCATTCATGAAACTTCAGAATTGGATAGTCCATTCTATTTTTTTATTGCATGGATGAGAAAGAAAGAAGGAATGCTCGAACAGAGAGAATGTTAAGATCCAGTGTTCTTGGAATATTTACATGGTGGTTGTGTGTTCAAATCAACAAAATATATCAATTACTTAGATCTGTCTTAGATGCTAGGGATTTGAAGACAAAAAATGAAACTGCCCTCCCCTTAGGGAATTTTTATTCTATAAGAAGCTTGAATCATAGAGATCTGCCCCACGGGCATCTTTAAGAAATTATTCTGTTCTGCCATCCCAAGGAGCATCAATTAATCAACCACTGTTCCAGACATAGGAGACACCAGGACAAAACCAAAATGATCCCTGTCCCCAAAGAGCTTACATTCGACCAGTGGTATGCAGCAGTAAGAAATAGAGGTTTAATTCTTGGATCTCTATGCTACAGGAAATTCTCTCTAAGAGAATAAGGGTTTGTTCATTGCTAAGTGACTTGCCCAAAGAGCATATGTTAAAAGTGGGGTTTGAACTCAAATCTTGATGCTCCAAAGCCAGTATGCTCTGCTGCCTCTTATAAATGAAATACAAAAGTTGGATTAAGAAGATCTAAAGTAATTTAGAGGATGAGGCGGTGGGAATACTAATAATTAGGAAAATCAGGAAGGACCCCTAGCTTCGTAGCTAGATGTTTTAGGAAGTGGAGAAGAGGAGGTAGAACATTGTAGGGATGAGGAACAGCCTGGGCAAAGGCACGGAGGTGGGAAGTTCAATAGTGGATAAAGAGATAGAGCCTGGGAAGATATTAACAAGTCGAAATAAGTCATGGCTTTCTTGAGTTTTCTTTGTGATCTCTGGATCATTTATGAAAAGGCAAGATATTTCCTCAAATAACATCTAGATGGCACAGGTTCTTTTAAAAAAAGGGCAAAATAAAACAAAAACACATTTTAGTTCCCTTAATGAGTTCAATATGGATGGCCATCCCATAAAGCAGCTTCTCACTAAGGTGAGTTTTTGCTAACTGAGTTGGCCAAGAAAGGACTACAAGGATTCCCATTCATATCCACATGGCGTTGTGGCTGGGACGGTAGGTACACAGCACGAATCTGTCCACCAGATGGACAGCGCCATTTAGGCAGGCCCTTGTGCCTGGTCTTGGACGATGAAGCAACTGAGGCATTAGAATTCCTGCTGGGAATGATGGAGGCAGACGGGTAAGGGAGAAGGAGAGTTTTTGAGGTGGGACTGGGAGGCTTTAATAGCAGCTGGTTCTTTCTTGGGAAACTTACTCCCCTGCTATGAAGTTTGGAGGGGAATCAGTGGGGGAAAGGGATTCCTAAGGGTCCTCACATTGAAGAATTCAGCACTTTCTGGTCTCTCCTTTCAAACAAGACCCCATGGATTTCTCTGCAGTGGGGCCAGAAATAAAAAAAGCAAAGTTTCACACTCTAGGAAATTCCTGGTCCCTCGATGGAAAGCATTTGCTAAATACCTTTCCCACCCCAACCTCTAGCCATGTTTTTGGGAAAGGGGAGGAGTCCCCTCACTTTTTTTCCCCTTTCTTCAGCTTGGCGCAAGGGGGAACGTCTATGTGGAATAGGAATGTGCTCTCTTCCGTGGGTCTTGTTCATTTCCAATCACTACTTTTTCTTATTCCCTTAAAATTAAAAACAAAATTAAAAATCCTATAATTTTTTTATTATACTATGTTATGGAAATGCTTATTTTGTTTGTTGTTGATAATTCAACATGGAAAGATGTAAATTTCCATGAATTAAAAAATAAAACAACAATAATAATAACTATAATAAAAAACTGAGATAAATTAATTTTCTAAAAACTAGCCCACGTGAATAGGATAGCAAAGGACTTGTCTATACTTTTTTCCCCAGACCATTTCTGTGATTTCAAACATCACCTTTTCATGACTTCTTACACTTCTTTTTTGGGGGGTAGTGAGGGGAGGTTGGAAGTGTGAACAAACTGGAGTTTCACTTTAGCTTCCAAAGTGATCAGAAAGCCTTCTCACTTCATAAAATAGACCTCCATTTAGGGCCTTGCCATATCTGGTTTCCTTTTGGCATGGAAGCTGCCTCACCTCCAACTCCAAACCATGACAGCCTTCTCCAACATGAGATGATAACTCAGTGGTGAAGGGCTGGGGGAGTTTTCTTGGAACATTTCCACCCATATTCAACATGTCTGGGACTGAAAAGGCTGGTCGCCTCATAGGAGCCTGTTTCTGGAACTCATGCCAGACATCTCATACTCATGTAGGGAAGGGAAGTATTTGCTTTAGATTGGGATGGATTTTTTTTTTTTTTAGTTTGCTGTTGTTTTGTTGTTGTTGTTAATGTCATGATAGGAACTATAGGGAAAGTAAACAGATTTATTTGGGGTGAGAACATGATGGAGAAATTGGCTTCCCTGCAAACACAAATACATAGAAATATCCTTTAATCTAAGTATTCTGGGGTGAGAGGAGGGGAAGGATGGTGCAATGGGAAGAGGGATGTACTTGAGTCACCTGACCTGAGTTCAAATTCTGACTTGACCATTTAATAGCTACATGCTTTTGGACAAATCACCAAATCTCTTTGGGCCCCAGGATTCCTCCTCAGAAAAATAAAAGGGTTGGATTATGACCTTTCATCTTCCAGTCTATGATCTATGTGTGATATATGAGTGACATGATCACATGGATGGCAATAGTTATAAAAGGGGAGAAATTTAAAACTGGCAGAGCTGATATATTATTAACAACAAATATTGTATAATTCTAAAGGCAGATTCCATGGGATAACTTGACAGGTATAAGGAGTAGCCAGGCGGCACAGTAGATAGAGTGCTAGGCTTGGAGTCCTGAGTTCAAATGTGACCTCTAACACTCAATAGCTGTGTGATCCCTAGGAAGTTGCTTCACCCCATTTACCTCAGTTTCCTCATCAAAAAATGAGCCAGAGAAGGAAATGGCAAACCATCCCATTTTCTCTGTCAGCAAACCTCCCAAACGGGATCAAAAGATCCAGATACAAGTGAAATGACTGAACAACATAAGATTTTTTTTTTTTATCTATGAGATATTTTTTGGGGGGAGGGTGATCCCACTTTATAACAAAACAGAACTGCAAGTCAATAAAGATTGACTTCAGGTGCCCTCCAGTGGGCAATTTTCCCCAGTGATTGAAAATTGAAAGATTCACAGGTCTCAAGGCAATCTTTCTAACCGGGTCACTATCATGGCCCTTTTGGATGTATTCAATATCCTGGATCATCAGCACACTATGTAGGACATAGGATGCAAACCACTGACATCCTTCCCCAAGGATATAACCATTAGGCTCATCCTGGAGTAGATGGGAAGGGAAAAGGCAGACCATTAGTGAAGCCCCAAGAAGCTTTTCAGAGCCTTCTTTCTGACTATTCCTCCCAACTCCATTCCATATTTACAAGGTAGTATGACTCTTAAAAAAAGACTGGGATAGTGTGACCAGGAAGCACCAGCTTCCTGCAAAAGCCCTATTAGAGTCAGCTCCCATTCTACTTCAAATGCTGCTGAATCTTCCCAAATCTCCCCAAAGCCAGAGACTCCCCAGCTTTTTTCCTTTATCCCCTCATGGTCACCAAGACTTCTTGCATATCACACTTGAGTGTAAATCCCTGACAGAAGTGTAAAAGATGATCTCTTCCAGAAGGATTAGCATTTTAGAAAAGAATGGAATCTTCAGGGCCTGTGTGGGGGAACCTCCAGAATTCAGGGATCAGTTAGATCAATTTCTTTTGTAGATAGAACATGTAGTTCATAATCTATTGTGCCTAGAATTAAGTCCATTTTTATTTATCATCTACCTTGCAATATTAAATCCTAGGTGGAATCATCATCCTCCTCCATCATTATTGGCGGCAGCATCACTACTACTCTCATCCTTTATAACTGAACTATTATTACAAAATCTCAGAAGAGAACAGACTTCACGGGCCATCGAATCCAACCCAAGTCTAATCAAGAATTTCTCTATACCACCCCTCACAAATGATCATCCACTTTTACATGAAAAGCCAGGAAGATGCTTCCCCAAACTCATTCTTACCTGTTTTTAGATTGAGTAAATTGATAGGAAAATTTTTCCAAGTGAATATCAAGCCAAAATTCACTTCTTTGCAACTTAAAAGTTGCTCTTCTTGATTCAATCATTCTCAATTCAACAAATTTTTATTGTAGATCTACTATATGCTGGGCAATGCAATGATATTCATGGATAAATGAATAATTAAATAAATAAATGAAAAGATAGATGAATGAACAAATAAATGAATGGAAATATATACGAACAAATAACTAAGTGAATGATTAAATAAATGAATGAATGGGAATATAGATAAATGAATAAATAAATGAATGATTACATAAATAAAAATGGAAATATACATGAATAAATGACTAAATGAATGATTAATAAAGAAATGAATGGAAATATAGATAAATGAATAAGTAAATAAACAAAAGAAAGATGAACAAATGAATAAACAAGTGATTAAATAAATTAATGGATAGAGAAATACATGAATAGATAGATAGATTGATAGATGAATAAGAGAGTCACTGCTTTCAAGGAGTTTTCATTCCATATTCTTATATTCTCATTATAATTTCCTTCCCAAAGTAGGCAGGACAATAATTGTTAACCTCACACTGTAAGATGAGGAAAATAAGAATCTCAAAAAACTTGAATCTTTTGATTTGAAAATCACTATGTTCTTCATTCTTCTATGCTGCTTGCCTGAGATTAGTCTATTTGCTACCAATTGACCGAGTTTTGCTTTTGTCTCAACAGCAAGAATTAAGTGGCACAATATATAGCCAATAATATCAGCAGACACTTATCTAGAAACTTAAGGTATGTTAATTGTTTTATACACCCATTACCTCATGTGTGGTTCATAATAACCTTCATTAATGAGTCCTACAAGGAAATGCAGAAGTACCCAGACTGGCCACATTCACCCTTTCTGGAGAGCTACTAAATGTTAGATGGTAGGTTTGAACTCAGATCTCCCCAATCAACTTTCTCAGTCTTATCATCCATTAATTCCCTTTACAGTCATCTTGAGATGGACGGCTCTATTCACTTTGTCATTTCCTCCTTCTTATTCTTCTCTCCCACCTCCCAAGTTCTAGCGCTAGAATGCTTCCCTCCTCCTCCTTTTATGATCACAGTGTGAATCGTTTATTCTTCGAGGCCATCTTTCTTCATGAATCAGCCTCAGTTCAAGGTGATTTATTTCTGTCTTTTCACTTTTTGAAGCATTGTTATCTATTTGGCATTCAGGATATAGACAATTAGGTTCCTAGTTATCCTTTACTTATAATCCTCTGATAATAATAATCCTTTGACATTTGCAAAGAGCAGCTAGGTGACACAGTGAATAGACTTGGAATACAAAAACTCTGAGTTCAAATCCAGCCTGAGACACTAGCTATGTGACCCTGCGCCTCAGTTTCCTTAACTGTATAAATGAGCTGGAGAAGGCAATGGTAAACCACTTCAGTATCTCTGTTAAGAGCATCCAAACTGCATTCATCGAGAGTCAGACATGACTAAAATAATTAAATAGCCAAAATATTTGCAAAGGGCTTTATGTCCATAAAGCCCATCACCTTAATTGAGTTTCACAACAACCCCACGAGACAGGTATTCTTTTTATTCCCATTTTGTCAGTGTGGAAGCTGAATTACAGTGAAATGAAATGACTTACCTATAGTTATACTGTTAATAACTAATGAAAATAAGAGTCAAATCCAGCTCTCCCTGACCCTAAGATTTGATTATGTAGCATCTCTTTTCCAGCTAGCCTGTAAGTTTCTTGAGGGCAGGGATGACCCCTTTTAATTCTTTCATCTTTAACTGGGTGATCAGTAATTTGGACATCACTTTCTGGAACTTGAGATTAATTTTTTAGACAGATCCTGGGTTTACATTTGATTTGTTTCCAATTCCTATGCAATGAGTTTTCCTATCAGAGCAATAAAATAGGCAAGATTTTAGAAGGACTGTTTGAATTGTGTGAGAATAAAATGATTTCCCAACATTTTTGCGCTGCCTGTTTAGATTTATACCTGATGTGCTAATGAAAAAGCATGCTTCTCTGCCCCTTGGAGTAAGCCCCTCAAAGGTTTCTACTAAAATAAACCTTGATCGCTTAGTTTGAGTTATGCTGGAAACTCAGCAGTCCAAAACTTGCATTTTTCCCTTTTCTGAGGTTAAAATTTGACTGATGCTTTTCAATTTTATATTACAGTCATTTCTAGATATATACTCCCACCCAGCAAGTCATCCTTTCCTTATAAAAAAGGGGAAAAAAATGGTTGAGCAAAACCAATTAACTGACAAGAGACCATATCTAATTTTATCCCTGGTACTAACAGGAAAGGAGCAAGTCCACCTGAATTTCTTTGTAAGATAATCTATGCAGCCATTCTGTTCCCTTAGCCCCAACCTCTCACAGGAAAGGAGAAAAGACATCTATGCGTTTCCTTTAAAATTACTTTACAAATCACACACAGTCCTACTTTAAACCAATATTCACTCCATCTAGCCCAATCAAGGAGCTTTTGCTACAAAGATCAATTGGGGAAAACTGTAATAAAGAAGAAAAATCAAAATGGCTATAACGAAAAAGTTTGCTCTTGAGGGGAGGAAGGCTGTTCCTGTAAAAATCCTACATTATTTCAGCTCTCTCTCATGAAGACTAAGTTATAAAGGCAGAGTAGCTAAAACACAACGGGGCTGCCAGCAAAAGCTTGCCTCGATGGTACCTGTAGCTCATCAAGTGAATCTTTGTGTCTACAAACTGGGACTCGGGGCAAGATATTTTCAGGCCATCCAGTTTTCTTTGGTTGCTTCCATTAGTGTGGTTTGCCCCATTATGCCCTTCTGCAGGGATGCCCTGGGGGATCTTGAACACTGGGGTTCAACAAGGCTGGGAGGTTGCCTTGTCAAAGTGAATAGGCTCACCTTTGTGGCTTCTACAGCCAGGGAGAAGGCCAGGAAGTGAATCCCTGGTCCCTGCCTCAGTGGCAGTCTTTCTGATAGGAGAGTAAATTCGGGGGGGGGGGGGGAGGGGACAGGCTTCCTTGAATAAAAGCACTTCTCCATTTGTCTAAGGACAAATACAGAAAACAGCTGGATGCCTTCAAGTCCCAGCATTCCCAGAGCCAGGCCATCTTAAAGGTGTAACACTGAATCAAACCATGTACCCTCTTTAGGGCATATTGCTGAACTGGGGGGAGGGGGCAGCTGAATCATTTAATGAGCAAGAAGGCAGATGGGTTAGGGCAAGGGGACTGCTATTGCTCATAATATGGAATGGAGTCATCAATGAGCCGAACATCAGTAATAATAAAATTTTACCACTCACCTTATGTAACTTTTATTTTACACCCGATTAACTTTTATTACAAACTCCAGAGAATAAAGGGATTCTTGCCTGTGAGAATTAGAAACAGTCCATCGGAAAAAAAAAATAATTCTAATTACAAGAGACTGCATTCCCAGGAAGCTTAGGAAGGAAGAGCTCCAAGGAGCCCAGATTTGCACTGAGCCAGGAGAGACGGGAGGCTGGTTCTGTTATCTTACCTTTCCCCTTCCAGGGACCCGGACCCCCATGTCTCACTTAGCATGCTCTGCCGTGACCTTGTCCGATTTCATTTCAGAGCCTGTGGAAGGCAGGCTGCCCGGGACCCACGGATCCCCCGCCTCCTCCAGTCCTGAGGTACCCCACACAAAGCCCCTGGAGACAAGGCGGGGGCCCCGAACGAGAACCCAGGGCCATGCCACATGGGCATGGGCAGGGGCAGAGGACAGAGGAAGCCACACCTTCCGACAACGTTTCCTTTCAATGTGGGGGTTGCAGCATTACGAAACTTTTATGAATACCAAGTGTGAGAGCGCGCCCAGAATTATCTACTGCTCATTAAAGTGACTAGTGTCCTTGGTCAGCGCCCCGAAAAGCTGGGGGGCAAAGGGGGTGACTGTCTGAGGTCTGTTTTTAATATGAAGCCAATCGTGGATGGTTTTTTTCTGTTTAGTATAATTTTATACTGGGTGGATGTATTTAGAGGCTGAATGGTTTGACAGTAATGATTAATACTGTGCATTAGGAGACTCCAGTGAAAGTATTCAGTCCAAGCTGTGCCGTTTGGTTCTCATCAGATGGTCAAGCCTACAGGCCTATTAAAAACAGCAGGAGAGCTGCAGACTTAATCACAGAGGCTGGGCCCATGGAGGGAAGCAGGGAGAGATAAAAAAGAAAAAGAGAACAAATAAAATGATAGAGCAGAAATCTACAAAAATGCTATTTAAATCCTTTCCTTCCCTCCCCAAAGCGGGGGCACACATACATATACACACGCACACACAATGTGAGCACCGAGAAGGGGGGTGGGGGGGGGCAGGAGCTAGTGTGAAGAAAAGTTTGAAACTGAAAACGAAAAAACAACCAAAAAAAATTAAAAAGAAAGCCCGACCCCAAAGACAATGACTTGGAAATTTGAAGTAAGCAGTGCTTTGAAGGATGTGATGTTGGGAGGCAGCAGGGAGCACAACATAAAGGGAAAAAAAAAAATCTTATGGAACAAACACTCCCCAGAGCTTTAAAATGCCAGATTCCTGAGGTGTGAAAAGAACAAAAGGGGTGATGGGGGAGACCAGAGGCCCAAAGTAGGGTTAACATATAACAACAGATATTCACTGAAATGGGAGACAGGGAACAGAACTTGAGGAAACCCCTTAATCTGAGGGTAGCTGAACCAAGAGGACTTCTGAGTCACCCTGAAAGTCAATGTAATCGTCTTTAAGAACCAATCTGACTATGTCACTCCCATACTCAATTAACACCAGTGGTTTCCTATTAGCTCCAGTATAAAATATAAACTCTTCTATTTGGCATTTAAAACCTTCTACAACCAGGTCATAACCTACCCTTGCAGACTCCCTTTTCCACAAACTGTGACCCCCACCAAATTGGCTTTCTTTCTATTCTTCACACTTGACACTTTAGCTAATTCCAGCTCTTGAACCTGGCTACCCCTCATGTCTAGAATGCATCTCTTCCTCCTCTTAAAATCCTCTTCTTTCTTTACAATGCTGCTCAGACATTACCTCCTATATAAAGCCATTCTTAATTCCCCCCAACTAATAATGCCCTCCCCCCAAACTACTGGGCATTTGATGAACTTGTATTTATTCTGTACATATTATTTTATTAGTACTTATATGTGTACATGTTGGCTTTGGATAGAACATATGATCCCTGTAAATAGGAATTGTTTCTTCTTTTTCTCCTCTTCCTCATCCTCTTTGTCCTCCTCCTCCTTCTCCTCCCAATTCTTCTTCTTTTTGTTTTTATATCCCTGGAATCTAGGGCAGTGCCTGGCATATGGTGGGAGTTTAATAAATGCTTACTGTTAGCCACGTGTTTTCCTGTACTGAAAAGCCTGCAACTTAGGAACCTTTTCTAACATGCAGCATGTTTTAGGGGAAGATGGATGCTTGTTCCCAATACAAAAGTCTCTCCCAACATGCTTACCATCATTTTCACAACATTTTTTCATTATATGCTATTTAATCATGGAAACTGAACTCATTGATTCAGTCTATCTTGGTATCTAAGTCCTCACTTGAATAGTACTCTCAGTGGAATCAGGAGGGCAAAAACTCCCCAGTCAACCACAAAGCAGAGAGGAGAAAAGAGAAGAGGAGAAAGAAGTAAAGGGAAGTAGAAGGCAGACAAGAAAAGAGGAACAGAGAGAAGTGATGTGAAAAAAAGGATGAAAGAAAAAAGTGGAGGAAGATGAGAGAAAAAAGGAAAAGAGTAAAAGAAACAAAAATTAAGGAAGAAGAGATGGAGGGAAAGAAAAATTAAAAAGGAATGAGAATAAAAGCAAAAAGAATAAGGGATAAATAAGAAAGAAAGGAAATGAAGGAAGGAGGGAAGGAAAGATGGGGTAAAGGCTGGATGAAAGAGAAGAAAGAAAGGAAACATGAAGAGAGTGAGGAAATAAAAAGATAAAAAGAAAAAAATGAGAGAATGTGAAAGGGAGAAATGAGTGAAGAAAAGAAAGAAAAAATAAAAAACAAATTAAAAAATGAGAGAAAAAGGAGAGGAAAAAGAAACAAAGGCAGAAAAGGAACTTGAGAAAGAAAGAGAAAAATAAAAAGAGAGAGAGAAAAGTAAATGGAGAAGAGGAAATGAGAGGAAAAAGTGTGAGAAAAGAGGTGGAAAGGAAATAAAGAAGTGAAGGAAGAAAAAAGAAAAAAGAAAAATAGAAAGGAGTAAGAATAAATAAAGAGAAAGGAAAGGAAAAAGCAAAAGGAAAAAGAAAAATGGGAAAGAAAAGGGTTCTGAGAAAGAAAGAAAAAGAGAAAAGTAAGAAAACAAGAAAAGATGAAAACCAGAAAGAAATACAAATAGAAGGGAAGAGAAAGAAAAAGAAAGAAAGAGGCAAAGAATAAATAAAAAAAGATGGGAGAAGAAAAAGAGACAAGTAAGAGGGGGATGAAAATAAAGGAAAGAATGGAGAGAGAAATAAAATGGAAATGTGGAAGAAGGCATGAAAGAAAAAGAAGTAGAAAAGGAAAAAGGGACAAGAAAGAAAGAAAAATGAAGGAAGGCAAAAGAAGAAAGGAAGGAAAGAAGGCAGAATGAAGGGGAGAAGAAAGGATGGGAGGAAAGAGAGAAAGAAAGAAAGAAAAAGATAAGAAGGGAGGAAAGAAAGAAAGAAAAAGAAAGAGGGAGAGAGGTAGGAAGGAAAAAAAAGGCAAGAAGGTAAAGAAGGAAAGGAAGGAAAAGAAATAAGAAAAGAAGGGAAAAGATAAAAAGGAAATGTCTCCTAAAGGCAAGTCGCTGGTGTTTAGGAAAATTTAAGAGCCAGGTGGTGTCTCTCTATGCTGGGAAATCATACAGCACAGGGCTAAAAAATCAGTCTACTCTGGTGCATTTCTCAGGCTCAAGACACACCATGGGGACAGCTGACCCACTAACTTTCCCCTAATAGGAATTGCCCACAAAGGGTAACGACACCCTATCAAAAAACATTCCTTAGCCCCTTCTGGCCCCATCCTCCGTCATGCCTTCTCACACTGGTCTCCTGGCAAGAGTGTGGCCCTGGTGAGGGAACGGCATCCTGCTGGGAGAGCTACAAAGTTCACAGAGTTGGAGACCCTTCCCCAACCTGTTTAGAAAGCTGTCTGTGTCTCCATTTCTGAGCTGTAAGGCCAGCATCTTCTTCAGTGGGCAGAAAGACTGGGCACTCAGTGCAAAAAAATGTTACAGACATGATTTTTCAATTCTTTCAAACCTAGGTCAATTCTTTTAGACCTTCTTTCCCAAGAAATTAAAGTAACAACACCTATGTTTTCAATAAAAATCATAGTCCCTAATTTCCCCAAACAGCCTGGTGTTCTAGAGTCCAAAGCATTTTGGGAAATGGATTAATAACTGCATAATGTGGGGCATCTCCCTTGGCACACATTTTGGAATCATGGAAACGGCACAATTTTTGGAGTTAATCATTGGATCCCAGATTTAGACCTGCAAGGAGTCCAAAGGTGTATGTTTGTATGTATGTGTGTGTATATGTGTGTAAAATGATGGGGAGGAATGAGGATTCCTTAAATGTATTTTCAAGAGAGGAAAGACAACTTGAGACTTGAGTTCTAGTTTCTTAAGTTTAATATGTAACCCTGAGCTAGTATCTGAAGTTCCAGAGCTCCTCATTTTTCCTCATAATCATAACTCCATGGAAACCAGGAGCTCTTAACTTTTTGTGTGTGTGTGTAAGTTGTGACCCTCTGGGGTAGTGTCTGATGAAACCAGGGGCTCTTCTTAGAAGAATTTAAATGCATGAAATAAAATACATAGTATTACAAAGAAAATCAATTACACTGAAATATAATTCTCAAATTTAGGGCAGCAGGTTGTGGGGGGAGATATATTCATGGACTTGAATTCAGGGACTCTAATTTATTTTAGTCCTCTCATTTTACAAATAAGACTCTCTCTCTCTCTCTCTCTCTCTCTCTCTCTCTCTCTCTCTCTCTCTCTCTCTCTCTCTCCTGAGGCAATTGGAGTTAAGTGACTTGCTCAGAGTAACGTAGTGTTAAGTGTCTGAGGCCAGATTTGAACTCAGGTCCTCCTGACTTCAGGGCTGGTGCTCTATCCCCTGCACCACAATCTCTCATACACAGACACATATGTAGACATATTTAAGAGTACCTAGACAAAAAGTCCTCTTTCTTTTCTAGAGCAGAACAAAGGGGTGTCCTATACCTTCCACTGACCAGGGCAAAAGTTGCAAAAGCCTGTCTGCCTGCCCGAATACAGGATGAAAGATCGATGCTGGAAAAGAGTCAGACCCCAGGTTGGCTGGACCCATATTAAAACAAAAAGAGGCATTTCTCATAGGTGGGCCCTGGCCCACAGGAAGGCTCCTGACAGACGGAGACATACCGATGATGTAGCTGTGACGTCTGGCACTGATGAGTAATCCCAGGATGCCAGGCGCTCTGGGCAGGGTGGGTAGCCATCCAGGTTCCATGGGAGCCAACCTGCCAATTTGTCCCCAGGGGGGCTCCTTGCCCACGGAGCCAATCATGCCAAAATCAGTCGCCGGCAAAACACTCCTCAATCTTTCGGTTTGTTATTTTTGGAACTTGTTTGAAGTTCTTATGTTTTGAGATTTCAAGAATAAAACAGTACTCAGGAAAACCCAAATGCCCGTTTTTGATCTGGCTCTGCCAAAGTTTGGGGTGGTTCATCCCAAGATGTGAGAAGCAAGGGCTGAGGCTCCTTCAATGGACAAATGAAGTTTGGAAGGCCCCAAAAGAGAAGGGGATTGGGCACAGGCCCAAGTGAAAACCGAAAGAAGGACAAAACCCTTGTTTTCTGAGAGGAAATGGGACATTAAGCTGAAAAAACACGGTCTGGTCTTTTGATATGTATTTTTTTAACTTTGGAGGTGATGTTTCACATGGGACATGGAGTGATTATTTGCTTTATATTTGTTGGCATTCTAAGGGAATGGGGAAGAATAGACTGTCTCTGTCTCTTTCTCTTTTTCCCTCCCCCTCCTCTGTCTCTGTCTCTGTCTATCTGTCTCTCTCTCTCTCTGTGTGTCTCTGTCTCTCTCTCCGTCTCTTTCTTTCTCTGTCTCTGTCTTTCTCTCTCTCTGTGTGTCTATCTCTCTCTTTCTGCCTCTGTCTGTATTCTCTCTATGTCTTTCTTTCTCTGTCTCTCTATCTCTCTCCCTCTCAACATCTATTTCCTAATATGGAAAATGGCTCCTACCTTCCAGGGTTGTTGCGAGGATCAACTGAGATAATGAGTCTAAAGTTCTTGACAAAGAGCTGTCACAGTTGTTGAACACACCTACTCCATGTCCCTTGCTCCACAGGGACTTCCATGCTAATCTCTTAAGATGTAACCGAGCACTCACTCTGGTTGGTCATAAAAATCAAAATGGCTTCCACGATCCTTCAATTCTCACGTGGGAAGGTGAGGCTGATTGCTGCCTCTTACTCTTCATTTCGCCTTCTCTTCTCCCTTTCCCTAAACCCTGGCATTAAATATTTTTGATTTGGGTTTGATGTTCGAGACATTTAAGGAACTAACAAAAATACACGACCCAAAGTCATTCCCCCATGGAAAAGTTCATTTCCCCAAAGAATGTGGGCAAAGAGTTCTCATAAGAAGAATTGTAAACTATTAATACTCATATGAAAAATTGCTCCAATGTACTGGTTGTAAGCGAAAGGAACGTTGAAACAGTGCTGAGATTTTATCTCATAGCCCCCCAAATAGTCCACAAAATGACTAAAGATTGAAATATTCAATGGTGGAGGGGCTGTGGAAAGATGGGTACCGTAACAGACTATTGATAGATCTATGAGTTGACTTAACATACTGGAAAGCAATTTGAAATCATGCTAAGAAAGTGACTAAGATATACCAGAGATACTGAAGAAAGTCAAAAATAGAAAGATTCCATATACACCAATGAATGTAATCTCTCTTCCCATGAATACTTCTTTGATCCAAAGAATACTTCTTTGCCTGCCTTCTCCTGAGCAAAATAAGACAATTCTCAGGAAACTAAGTTATTTGGAAGAGATTTTAGTGTCTTGGGGAGATTCTTGCATTTTCTTTATTTTTAAAAAATAGTTCTCTCTCTCTCTCTCTCTCTCTCTCTCTCTCTCTCTCTCTCTCTCTCTCTCTCTCTCTTTCTGAGGCAATTGGGATTAAATAACTTGCCCAAGGTCACACAGCTAGTAAATAGCCCCAAATCTCTAATTCTTTGACATTGGCTTTGTAACATTGGGGTAAAAACCTATATTTTTAGGGGTAGCTACTTGGTGCAGTGGATAGAGCACCAGCCCTGAAGTCAGCAGGACTTGGGTTCAAATCTGGCTTTAGACACTTAACACTTCCTAGCTGGGTGACTCTGGACAAGTCATTTAACCCCAATTGCCTCAGCAAAAAACAAACAAAAAAAGAATTAGAGATTTCTTCTAGAAAGTAGACGAAAAATAATGCATCCGCAGATAAGTTTATGCACAGAATATGTATACACACATACATATATAGAAATATATGCATAATATATTATCCTTCCTGAGGGCATGAAGCTCATTCCACTCTATTTTAGGCTACGGGACAGCTCCTTGTGTCCCTGCGCCATTTTGCTGTCTCAGGCTGGGAGCCAGCATGGGCGACCTGAGAGGGAGCCTCTGGCTGCCGGTCCTGCTGGGACTGGGTGCTGGGCTCTGACTGACAGGCAGAGAGTGGCGAGCCGGGGTTCCAGACCCCTCGGCATTGAGATCGGGGTTCACAGGTTATCAGCAGGGTGGCGGCTTTAGCCGATGACCTCATTAAGCGATGTGGCCGTGTCAGCGCCTTTTGCTTGCCTCTTTTTATTTTTTTAATCACTCATCGGGGTGTCCTGCTGTAGCGTGGCTGACACCTCCTTGTAAACACCGACTTGTATCTTATCTCCCGCGGGGCTGGGACCTGCCCCGGGAGCCAGAGCTCGGACTGAGGAATGCGCCCTTCACACAAGTTCACCGGCAGATCTTGCCCTAGGATGAATTCTCAAAGAGCCTTGGGCACATGGGGGGGGGGAGCAAGGGGAGGGTGGGCAATTGTGTGCCTGGAGGTCAGGGGGAGCAGGGAGGAGAATGAACGGATTTGGGTTTATTGCTGACAAAAGCGGGAAGAAATGGATTAACTTCTGGTGTCCATAACTCAAAAAATCACTGACTGTTATGGATGGCTACTTGCAATCCTGAGCCTTCCAACTGTTCTGAAGGAAGTCCTGAACCATAGCCAAGGAAGGAAGAGACCTTCTGGGGCCTTAAATGTCATCCTTCTCCTGGGACTTAAATGGTTCTCATTGGGCAAAGCCTCTTCCAAGGGACTCTGGCTACCTTCCACACCTTGTTGTTCATTAGACGCTCATTGATAACGAGTTATCTTCTAATATGGGGGAGTATGGGCACCCTATTTTAGGAAGGACACACAATCTAGAAAGTATAAAGAAAAAGATGAAAACTGCCAATGGCCAACAATTCTAGGCAAGTTTTGCCCACCTGGGAAGGTTTCAAGGGCAGGCCCATTGATGGGTTTGTTTCTCGTCTAAGGACCAGCCTAGATCGGCTTGGAGATGCCCAACTTAATAGAACAGGAGATCATTAAGCACCTACTGTATGAGGTGGGTCAAAGGAGGAATGGCACTTTTAGTTATTCCTATTCTTCAAGGTCATCTACAAAGCTACTGAGGGGGAGGAGAAGATGGAAGCTCAGTCTGGATTAGCAGGAGGAGCATGTACCCTGACCTACATTAAGGAGCCTTAAAATTTTGAAGGTTTTCTGGATTTACAATCCTGGAACCCCAGAGAAGAATAACCAAAAGTTCACTTGAATCAAACAAGTTTGTTTCAAGCTTCCTGGAACCACGGCAAAGGGCCCAGAAATAAAGGGAAGTGAATGGGATACAACATCCAGGGGGTGAAAATAGAGTACATTTGCTGGATGGAGGGAGGCTCTTGGGCCGCCAGGATCTGATTCGGCCAGGAACCAACAGGGACAGAGAACAAGCAGCTTGTTTGCACTGGAAGCTGGAGCAGAACAGCCGAGATGCTGCCACTTGGGCTCTGCCCCTGGCACCCACCCTGGGGGCGGCTCGCTCAGCAGGAGCCGGGGTGCCAAGAGGTGCCCGTCACCTCCGAGGGAAGGGGGTTCATAGAATGGTTTGTCCACCTTTCCCGGGAGATGAGAATTCAGAAGAAAGGGATGATGGAGTGGGTGAGTGGGAGCAAGGGAAGGATGGCCAACATTTTCATTTCTAAGAGGGCCCGTTCCTACAGCAACGGCATGAAAGGGCCTAGTCGCCCATCACCTCGGATTCAGACCTGGCCCTGGCAAGAGACGGGACAAATCAGTGAGAAATACAGCACAAGACGCCAAGACACAAGGGAGGCGAGGGGAGGGGGGAAGCGAGAGGTGGCTGTTTCTTGGCGAAATCCCCCTTTCAGATTTCTTCAGGGGAAAGACACCCTTTCTGATTTTTGGCCCCCAAAAGCGACAGGGTGGGAATAGGTTGGAGGTGTCTGAATTTATGCCTCTTTTCTTCCAAAAAACCATCTCTAACAGCGGGTTGCCTCTTTCGCCCCCCTCCTTCTCCCTGCCCCGAAGCTCTCAAAAGACTGTGTATTCTTTCTTTGGGGAAGCTGGGAGGAATTTGGAGCAGTCCCATTAAGGAGGAGAAGGGTTGGGGAGGGGGATAGAAAAAGGAGATGCCATTACTCCTGGTCTCAGGCCTGCAAATTGGTCCTCGGGGTGGCGTTTTTCTGTCTTGAGTCCTAGCCTGTCTGCTTATTAATCCCATTTCTTAAACCAGATGGGGGCCTGGAAGAGGCTCTGCCCCTGCAACGTCTCCCCCGCTCACTGATGTTCCAGCCCACTATGCTTCCAGCCTCGGGCTCCTACCTCAGCTGGTTCTGTCTAACCATGAAGCGGGTTTCATTTGCTTGCCCTAAAACGTCCCTTTCAGTCAATATTCATTCTACAAATGGGAATTCAGTATCTGCCATACTGAGGCGCCATGCTGGGTGCTGATCAATAAATAAACATTTGTTAGGCCCTTAACGATGTGCCGGATACTGCACCAAGTGTTGGATATACAGAAAAAGATAAAAACACGGTCCCTGACCTCAAAGAGTGTGTATTCTAATGGGGAGAGGGGCAGGGGCAAGAGAGGACAAGTAGGAAACTAGTTGTATACAAAATATATCCAGAATACATAAGGAGTATTGGAAGAGGGAAAGGGACAAGCATTTATTAAGCACTTACTATGTGCCAGGTACTATTCTAAATGTTTTTACAGATATTATCTTTTTTGATCCTGATAACAGTCCTATAATGTAGGTGCTACGACCTCCATTTTATAGTTGAGGAAATGAAATTAGAAGCTAGAGGGTCTTATAGAAGATGAGATTTCAGCTGAGTCTTGAAAAAGGTGAAGAATTCCAAGAGGTTGAGGTGAAAGGAAGAGTATTTGGGGAGGTGGAGGCAGTCAATGTAAAAACATTATGAGAGAGGGTGAGAGTAAGAAAGAATGAGAGTGTGTGATATGAGGGGAGAGAGAAAGAGAGAGAGAGAGAGAGAGAAAGAGAGAGAGAGAGAGAGAGAGAGAGAAGAGAGAGAGAGAGAGAGGTAGACACAGAGAGACTCATAGAGACAGACACAAAGAAACAGAAAGAGAGAGACATAGACAGAAAGAATGAAACAGAAACAGAGAGAATGAGACAGAAAAACAGAGAGAGATATAGAGACACAGAGTCAAAGAGAGAGACATAGAGAAACATAGAGCCAGAGACAGAGAGACAGAGAGAAGGATCAGTTCCTGCTTGCAAGGAACTTTCAATATTCATTTTGATTTTACATGTGAAAATGACCAATATCCACACAAGTATAAGCCAAGATCCAAAGTTCTGAGGGCATTCAGAGCTCTAAAGAGATGAAGGTGTGTGTGTGTGTGTGTGTGTGTGTGTGTGTGTGTGTGTGTGTGTGTGTGTGTTCCTTCTTGATTCAACTAGATTGTAAGCTCCTTGTGGGTAGGGCTTGGACATTCGACTCCGTGCAAGGTTCCGGGGACCTGAAGCAGTGCCTGCCCTCAAGGAGCTTACTTTCCACTGGTAGAATGTGACATGGAGTCATAGATTTAGTGCTGGAAGTATCCTTAAAGGTAATTCGAGCAGTGTGTTTGGCATATAATAATTGCTTTTTATTGATTCATTAATCATTGATTAATTGATTGATAGATTCATTCATTTTAATCTGACAAGCTCATTTTACACATGAGAAAATCGAAACCTAGAGAAATTAAACAATTGATGATGACAAGGTCATACAGATGGTAGAACTGAGAGTAGCACACCAGCCTTCAGACCCAACCAAACTGGCCCATGTTTCAGGGGTCCAAGTGAAAGACGTATCTTAACAAAATCATTCATATGGATAGAGTTGGAAGACAACTTCAAGGTCATTTAGTCCTACATCATCATTTTACAGATGGGGAAACTGAGGCAAGGGAAATCTGTCCTTTGAACCCTTTCCATTGTAAACTCCACCCTTTACCTCTCCTCCACCGAGGGGCGAACCCTGTCAGAGCTGGAACTGTAGGTAGAGCCCTGCCTGCTGGAAGAGGTAAGCTTGCCTCACCCAGAACCCAAGCATAAACACCTCGGGCTGACGTGTTGTTGGGGGAGCATGAAGCCAGCTAGTCGCCACCATGATCCCAAGTCCAAACTCTAGGAACAAAAAATGGGAAACCTGATAAACAGTTTCCATATCCAAGATTTTCCACATCCAATTATTTTTAAATTAAATAATCTCTCCCCAGAAGGGGTGGGGAAGGGGGAAAAAAAGGGGAAAAAAAGATTCTTTTTCAGTGCTAGCCATGCCAGGTCCCTCTTACAAAGCTCATATTGTACAGCCCTTATGGAAAATAAGCATCTTCTAAGTGCGCCCCTTCAATGCCCCTTTTTATATCCTCATACATAGTCCTGCTCAGCACACTGCCCCTTCATAATGGAGAGGCTGGCCCCTTGCCAAACTACTTCTCTCTGTGATCTTGTCAGCTCCCAGAAACTCAGGGGGGGAACAGCCTGCTCTGGATTGAGTGCAAAAGGTCTTGCAACCCCAGGACCCAGCCAGCCAGCATGGAGCTTGGCTGATACCGCCTCACAGACAGGAGGGGAAACTCTGACAGTTTAGTGCCCGGGGTCCTTCTTCTAAGGTCGAGGAATTGACAACTGGGCAGGAGTTCAAGCTGCATCTATAAGATCCTTAAAACCAGCCTGCCCAAGGATAGGAAACCTAGTGCAATGAAAAGTGGCTGATTGGTCTCATCTGTAAGGATGCTGAGGGCCTGTTTTGTTTTTGTTTTTTTTTTCCCCACTCACTGGATAAATAAAATGAAGGATCCAGGTAGGTTGAGGTGGGGTTTTTCTAGCCCTCTCCATTCCTGACCCTTATCTAGAAAACCTGAGACAATGGACAGACGATGGTCTCTCTCCACTAGGAAGATAAGATTAGTTCTCCGACCCCCCTGCCATTGAAAGCATGTATTTCACAATTACAAATATAAATAATAAAGCTTTCTTAACGAAGAACAAAAATCACTCCTTAGACCCATTGCTTTGGTATGGATGTGAAATATCTTTCTATTTCAAGCTCAAATAGGCCATCCGGCCTGCCTCGGAACAATTCCCCACTCATGGAAATACATGGAGTCCTAGACTCTAACAATTGCAGAGCTTGGAAAATGCTCCAAGGTCCACTAGGTTAATGTAACTCAGTCTTTGCTTTGAAGACCTTCCTTGATGAGGTTCCCCACCCATCGTTCCCGGTCCCATGAAGTTGGATGAGTCTAATCTCTTTCTTGTCTAATGGTGTTTAATTTATTTCAAGATACTCTTGGGGCAGCTAGGTGGCACAGTGGGTAGAGCACTAGCCCTAAAGTTAAGAAGACCTGAGTTCTAGCCTCAGACACTTAATACTTTCTAGCTGCGTGTGATCCTGGGCAAGTCACTTAAAACCCCAATTGCCTCAGCAAAAAAACAAAAGCCAAAAAGAAAAAAAAATAGTCATATTTCTTGTCACTTTCCTTTTCTAGGCTAAACATCTTTACTTCCCGAGATCCTGGTTCTAAAGCTATAAGGGGTTGAGATTATCTAACCCATCTTTCATATGTTGTAGACCAACAATTAAAGTGACTTGCCTAGGGTCATACAACCAGTAGGTGTCCATTGCATTATTTGAATTTAGATCTCCTTGACTCCGTTCAGAACTCTATCCCCTACTCTGTCTAGATACCTCGTCAAGTCACATTTAACATGAACTCAAGCCCTTTCATTGGCTCCTTGGTACATTGTACTTGGTCAACGTCCTTGTTAAAATATGAGTATACTTTATTATATATATAAATATATTTGTATATATATAATAATGTGTACTATATATATACAAGGTGACCACAGTAGGGCTTATTTTCAAAGCCCACTTCTGGGTAAGTATATACAAGAAAAATCAGACCACCATGTTATCACAAAAACCTAGGAGCAGTAAATTTTAGTTTAAGTATATTTTTCAACCCAGTAGAATATAAACTCTTGGGGGGCAAGGACTATTTTTTTTTTGTCTGAATCCAAAGTGTTTAGTATAATGCCTGGTATACAGTAGGTACTTAGTAAATCAATGTGTGTGGAAATTAACTTCCCTCGAAAGTTTCTTTGTATCCACTTTGTATGTATCTCGTATGCTGTAACAATGTATGTTGTTTGTTCGACTAGAATATAATCTCTTTGAGGGAACTGTTATTTCATTTTATCTTTGGATCCCCAGGGTAAGTGAATAAAACTGAGAGCTAGTCTTTGAACCAGGAGATGTGAGTTCCAGTCCTGCCTCTGACACATAATTGTTGGGTGACCCAGGAAAGTCCACCAAGATTTTCAGTGATCTGGGCAATTTTCTGAGCTCACCTAGACCTATGAAATCACAGATATTTACAAATGCTTATCAAAGGAATGATTGGATTTTCACTGATTCCTCTTTTGCCAGAACAGACCTTTCTTATGCCTCTAATTTCTTTTCTTCCTAGAAGGAAAAGAAGATTCTTTTTATTTTATTTTTAGGAAAGGAAATCCTGAAATTTGTTATTTTGCCCCCAAAGCACTGAGTGCAGTGGGTGTTGTGGCTCAGGGTGGAGCACAGCAATACATTTAAAATGAGGAATTATAAAGGGGAAGCAGAGAAAAGGATACAGCAGATATGCCTGTGGCAAGAGCAGGAAAGGCTGGTCATGTGGGGAAAGTGATGGACGGTCCATGTGTCCACTGGCCTCCTTAGGAAGTCATGAGAAGTTTCAGAAGCTCCCCAGCCTGCTGATTGACCCTTCCATGGCCATTTATAAAGGCACATGAACAACGGTTACTCCAGGGAGACAGTCATTAATTCTTTGTTTATATTTGCAGCCTTGGGGTTTATCAAAGTGTCTGGCACATAATAAGCATTTAACAAATTATCTATCCATCTTATTCATCCATTTTTTGTTTATCTATCATTCTATCATCTATTTTTCCATCTATCATTTCTCTCTGTGTGTCTCTGTCTCTGTCTCTCTCTGCCCCCTTTGAATCAGGGTTCAATTCAACAAAGTTTAAGTACCTACTATGTGCGAAGCACTTTGCCAGATGCTAGCAGTATTCATTATTCAAATATGATCTCATCAATTTAGAGGCTTCCTCCAACCCATTTTGTTCGCTTGTCTATGTACAACTAACATGGTTCTCCAAAATGAATTCACTCAGCAACCATACGTGTGTGTGTGTATACGATGACATTCTGTACCCATAGCCCCTCACCTCTCCACTGAACATAAATTTGTTTTAGCTAGGTAAATGATACTGGCCTTTTATCAGAGGGTTCCTTGATTCTCTCTCACTAACCTAGCAACAATATCAATAACTGCTTCTTAGAAGAGTATCCCATAAAGAGATCTTCCCGGTCGATTAAGATAGGTGTTTGGTCACTTAAAGAAGTGTCCAAAGTCTAGCCAAGGTTCCTGTTCCTTAGCAAGGGGATCTCTGAGGGCTGGAAGGGTATTCCCAACTCTTTCTTGATTCCTGCTCTCCCAGTGAGGAAGAAAAAGGCTTTGGGGGGGGGTGGCCATGGTGAGAATTGAGGGGGGGGAGAATCTGTTCCTTTCTATGCTCACTGAAATCCGGCTCCCCCCATCCTGCTGCTTCCTTTGGCTGTTAATTTCATAAAGAGAGCATTGTTCATCGAGATGATCTTTACAGAAACATGTCCCCAGTGAGCGGTAACATTTAGTTAATAATTTAACGCTGCGCTGTCTGCTGAATTTTCAGGCCCCAAATAAGATCGATGGAGCAAACAATTGGCTTATTGAGTTTCCGGGCCTCCATTTCCTGAAGACACAGTTGAGAGTGCAAAGAGATGGCCATGGTGGAGGGGGGATGGGAGCTACTGTGGAAGTGGAGAGGGGAGCAAGGAAATGAGATGATATTGATGCACGTTGTCAAAAAATAATTGTTTTATTTTCTCAGGGAATAGCCGAGACACTATCTGATGCACTGATCCATGAAACGCACTATGGACAAGTGTAGGGAGTTTGGCATTTGTTGGGATTTCTCAAAGCCTTAGGAGGTTTTATCAGAGAAATGTGTTTGCTTCCCGAACCTGTTAAGCTAAAATTGTTTTAGGAGCATGGAGGGGGGAGGGGAAAATGAAAAAAAAAAAAAAGAATAGGTCCTGTGCTTTCAATTTGCTGAGAAATTTTTGACCCAAATGGAGAAATATCGCTGGTCACGTTCATTTGATAATAGCATAAAGACTTTAAAGTCTGAAAAATTTTTCAGGGATGAAGTGGTAAGGGATTACCATCTCCATTTTGAAATTGAGGGAATGGAGGATTAGGGGAGTCAAACCATTTGCTTCGGGTCATCCAACAGAAATAATCAAAGGTAGGATTCAAAACCTTACCTCTGAACAAATGATCAGACAGCATCCTGATGTCCAATCCAGCAAATTTACTTTCGGTGTGGGGTTATGGGAGAATTCTATAGGAACTCCAACAGGGGAAAGGCATTTCCCTTGGGAGAACCATAGGTTAATAATAAAACTGATAATTGTATCAGTTTGAAAGGCATTGTCTCACTTGAGTCACACAACGCCCTTATGATGTGGGGAATGTATTACCATCACTTTTACAAAGGAGGAAACTGAGGCTCAGAAAATTTATGTCACTTGCCCAAGGTCCTACTGCTAAATAAGGGTAAGAAGTGGGGTTTGAGCCCCGGCTTTTCTGAATCCAAGTCGAGCCCCTTAGGCATCTACTCAACCACCATAATGTCTATCTCTCAGGGACAACTGGAGAATGGTTAGAAGTACTTACAAGAGAGCTCTACAAACACAGCTGCGAAGGCTGATATGAATTGATACTGAATGAAATTAGCCAAGATGAGATAAAAAATTGGCACAATGTAAATGAAGCTACCATTAAAGAGAAAGTGAACTCTTAAGTAAATGAAAACCCAATAATGGGATAATGAAACACTTCTCTTTTCCTAGCAAAGAAGTGGGGGACTATGGGGGCAGAGCATTGCATACAGCGTCAATCTGGCCAGCTGTTTTAGGTGTTTTGGCTTAACTAATTTTCTTGCTTAGGAGGGGTCCAGTTCAAGGGATTTAAATTTCCAGAAATGACTGGGATATAAAAAAAACCTATCCATTAATCAGGATAAGGATTAAGATTATGGACGGATTAAGACCCTGAAGGTATTCTAGAACCCATCAAGTCTAACTTCCTTCTTTTATAGATGGAGTTATAGAGAGAATAAATGATTTAACAGGATTATACTACTAGTAAGTATGAAAGAATCATGGTTAAAAAAAAAAGCTTACAATAGTGGGAGTACAAACATACAAGAATCTCTGTCCTCAAGGAGCATTGATTCTAATGGGAGTGATGGGGGAAACAGCCCAAATAGGGGAGTGCATGACCAGAGACAGATGTTTTGGTCCAGAAGATAATAACAACTAAAATTTATATAGTACCTATTATGTGCTAAATAGTACTTTATAATCTTTGTCTCATTTGATCCTTACAATCACCCTGGGATTTAGGTGTTGTTATCCCTATTTTATAGATGAAAACACTGAGGCAAACAGAGGTGAAGTCTTTAAGTGTCTTGAGGCCAAATTTGAACCCAGGGCTTCCAGATTCCTGGATCTAAGCTCTACATATTGTGCCCCTTCCCTGCCCCTAGCGATGGGTATGGCTATAGGGAAACAGATTGAGACTCCCCATGCAGAAACAATGGCAGTGCTAATATGATCATAGTGCGTCTTTCAGAACCGAAGGTTGGAGGTGGGACAGGAAAGGGTACTTCAAGGTTGTATTTCCCGACTCCAAGTCCAAACATTGTCTCCAAATTATTCCACATAGTCTCCAAATCCAGATCCCTTCTCCTTTCAATATTCTGTTCCTCAAAGCTTCCTTATGGTTCCCATCACTTAAGAGCCTTTCCAACCACTGTGATGTCTATTGCCAATGTCCTCGCCGCACCTGAGGGCATCTACCTCCTGTTTAAGTTTCCTTGATCCATTTTGCTACAAAAAACAAGGTCGGGAGGAGAGGATGGGGTGGGGAAACCTTGTTTAATGAGAACATTTCATCTTAGATTGCCATGATTGAAGATAACACAGAGAGAAAACATCCCCTCTCTTGACAGGCTTGTGTTTCTATGAAAGTTAATAAACACATGTGCGCACACACACACACACACACACACACACACACACTATTCTTCTTTCAGAAGGAAAAAAAAAGGAGCTTAAGAATGGACATATGTCCCGGTAACCCCCTCCTGGAAAAATAGTCTTTCCAAAGTCAACTCGTCCAATGGAAGAGCTTTTCTGAGGAATGAATGACAAATTGTGGCAAGCATCCTCTCCCCAACCCCCTGCCCCTACTTTTCCACCCCAATTCTGAATGCCTTCTTTCTTTGCTTCTCTTTCCTTGCAGGATCATTACATTCTTGGATGCTTCTGGCAATAGCTGGACCTTGGTAGTGCCGATGGGGGTTGGTCATGTTCCTTGGGAGGCGTCATGTAGTCCATTTCTCAGGGGGTATACAGTGCCTCTGGACAGCTTATAGCATAGCAAGACTGGAGGACACTTTTGCTACAGATAAGGTTAGGGACTGGATTCTTGTGATTTTCATTTGGTTTTCTCATTTCACATCCTCCTCCTACCACAGCAGTCGACTACTTGAGGGCAAGGACTTGTACTCGTTATTGTGAGAGGTACCTTTGCTCCCCTCTTATATTTTAATAATAAGAAAAATATTTTATTAAAATATTAAAAATAAAAAAATAAAAAAGTCTGTGCTTTTATTGGTAGAGGGAATTCTTGAATAAGGGAATTTCCTTCACTAAGATAGATCAGCACTTCTCTGCAACAGAGTCTTAAGAGGGATATCCATAGAATTGAGAAGTCAAATGATCTGTCCAAAGTCATATAGTATGTGTCAGAAGCAGAGGCGATGAACTTGACTTTGAGGGCAGTTCATTTCTAATGAACTTGACATTGAGGACAATTCTCTTTTAAGCAGTCTCTCTTTGGTAACCACTCATATTTAAATTGTCAAAGAGGGCAGAGGTGGGAAAGCCTCCTTCAGAGGGATATAAGTCCAAGAAATGGCTAAGTAAATAAACTATAAAATCACAGAATTTGAGAGTTGGAGGTGACCTCCAGGACGATCCATATATAAACGAAATCCCTGACATAGCTGATAAATGGTCATAGCCGTGGTTTAAATAGATGAGAGGACCATTAGCTCCATAGGTGTCTCATTTCACTCTGGAATAGCTCTAATAGTTGGGAAGATTTTCCTGACATCAGAGTCTAAATTTGTCTCTTCATAGCTCCCTCTCCTCCCATTCTAGCTATGAGGTGGTACGAAGATCAAAAGACTGGATCTGCACCCACGAAGACTTGAATTCAAATCTAACCTCAGAAACTTTCTGACTGTGTGAGCCTGAACAGATAGTTTTATTCTCTTAATGCTCGAGACAACTCGTTTTGTTTTGTTTTGTTTCAATTTTTTCACCTTTATTCATAGTATTTTATTTTTTCCAAATATACGCAAAGATAGTTTTCAATATTAATCTTGTAAAACCTTGTGTTCCATTTTTTTCTCCTCCTCTCCCTTTCTCTCCACTCCCCAAGGCAGCAAGCAATCCAATATAGATCAAACATGTGCGATTCTTCTAAACATATTTCCATATTTGTCATGCTGTGCAAGAAAAGTTATATTAAAAGGGAAAAAATATGAGAAAGAGAAAACAAACAAACAAAAAACGACAACAAAAAGGTGAAAATACTATGCTTTGATCCACATTCAGTCTCCATGGTTCTCTCTCTGGATGCAGATGGCACTTTCTAACACAAGTCTCTTGGAATTCCTGGATAACTTTCTTAGTCTGTAAATTTCATAAAAGATGTCCCCCCTGCATTAATAGAGGGATCCTTTTATAGTGAAATCACGGGTCCAGATGGTTTTTAAAAGGACTTTGGTTAATATAGTGCATTAAGATTTTCAAAGATGTTCACATTCCATCCTGACACCAACTGTGAAAGAGTCGCTATTAATTATTACCACCGTCTTACAGATGAGACAACTAATTTCTCTTGATTATCTAGACACTTCACAAGAGAGAATAATTCAAACCATTTCTATCTGGCTTCAGAACGGAGTTATGTAACTAAGAAAAGAGGGTTCAAGGTTTCAGATAACTGAATCAGAATCTTCACGTACATACTCAATTGTAAACAAGTTCTATCTTTTTCCTTCTTCTTCCTCTCCCTTCACTGCTAGAATATAATGAAAGTAAAGTTTGGTTTTTATTTGGAGCCTCCAACTCTGGATCTGTTATCTTGCATAGAGTAGGTGTTCAATAAATATTTTTTGAGTTAGACTAGAACCGTCAGCTAGAATATAATGAAAATAGAATAGGTGTTCAATAAATATTTTTTTTTCAGTTAGACTAGAACTGTCAACTAGAAAATTATGAAAATAGAAGTTGTTTGGTTTTACTTTGGATTCTCCAACTCTAGATACATTATCTTGTATACTGTAGGTGTTTAATAAATGTTTTTTGAGTCAGAGTAGAACTGATAATAGATATGTGGATAAGAGTAAGTTATTTCAACTTTCTGAGTTTTATTTATAAAATCATAGCATTCAGAGTTGGAAGAGACCCCCAAGATTATAGAAACATAGATCTAGAATTGGTAAGGACCTTAGAGATCTCTTTTCACACATTTCACACATAAGGAAACTGAGGAAGAGAAGTGAAGGTCAACACTGCTGATAAGTGTCAGGGGCTGGAGTTGAACCTAAGGCTTTCTCACCTAGTCCAACACCATATTCACTAGGAGTTGTTGCCTTTCATCTAAACCAGTTTCCTCATTTAATTGAACTTTGATTTTGAAATCTATGTCTTTCTATCAAAGTATACTCAGTTGTAAGGAAGGTATGAAATATTAATTAAATGATTTAAGCAATCAATCAATCAGTATTTATTAAGGGAGTCTACAGTGAGCCAGGCACTATGCTAAGCCATCGAGATACAAAAAGAGGTAAAACAAACAAAAAACCTTCCCCCAGAAACAGTCCCTGTACTGAAGGAATTTGAAATCGAAGACTGGAAATAATGATTTTATTTGTGATTTTGTTGCTGTAGAAAATTTCCTTTTCCATGAAAAGAACTTTTTTGGAAACAGTTTTCAAAAGCTGCCTCTGTGAAGGGATTTATCTAGGCTCACACAGCCAGAATAGTCAGACCAAAACTGACTAGCTCTTGGGGCAGCTAGATGGCACAGTGGAATCAGCAGAAACTGAGTTCAAATTTACCCTCAGACACTTAACACTCATAAGCTGTATGACCTTGGGCAAGTCACTTTGTCTTGCAAAACAAAAAGAAAAATCTGGCTCTCTATGTATTGTGCCATGGTGGATTCTATTATTATTGTTACAGTGATTATTTTTATTAATAACATCCTCTTTTCCCTCTTCCCCATTTTATAGCCAAGTCCCTGAGCAAGGCTGGTTAGCTCCCTGGGTGGGGTGGGGGTGGGGGAACTCCCAGTGAGTGCAGCTTTCTAACTCATACTCCATCTATCCAGTTTGGGAGGCCCCCCGGCCTCTGTCAGCTCCTCCGAGCTCAATGTGGGCTCAGAGCAGTGAGTGGGGGAATCTGTCAGCTGTTGCTCTCTTGAAAGATCCCACATGTGGGGCTGATTCCCATTTCTACTGATATAAGCTCCCCCCAGCTGAAACCCAAACTCGGCCCTCTGTCTGCTCTGTAACCGAGTCCCTCTCTCCAGAGATAGTCCTTCACCTCCTGACCCCCGGCTCTCATTTAATTCTCCATCATTACTGTGTCTGAATGGAGCCCGGGATGCCGCTGATGGTCCCGAGTCATTGAGTTTCGGATAGGTTTACTCCCTCCCTGCTGAATGGTGCAGCTGTGAGGTCTGGAAGGAGTGTGGGCCGGAGGCGAGAGCGTAAATCTTAAAGAACCTCTGGGAGCCGAGCCCAGATCAGATGGGCTTTCTCATCAATCCCAGGGTCGACTCCCTCCCCTTCTGTTTTCTGCCCCTTCCCCAACAGAGAAGCGATAAGGTCGGACGGATCCAGACCCAGGGGCCACACCTTTCTCTGATAGCAGCTGGCCAACGTTGGAGGAAGTGAGTCAGGGACCTGGGCAGGGACCCCAGGGCCCCTCCTCGGACCATACAATCACAACTAGAGGTTAAGTGGCTGGTTGGGGCCGTGCAATGAGTCAGTGATAAGATATGGGTCTGAAGTTCAGGTGGCCCTGCCCCTGCCCTCCTCCTGTCCCCCTCCTCTAATTTTGAGACAAAAAAATAAATAAACCATTCTTTGGTTAAAGAGAGAGGCTCAAACATCCCACAACCAGCAGAACCAGTGGGGAAGCACAACAGGGCTCTATACCTAGAATATCATAGCTGTTAATCTGGGATGGCCTTTAGAGATGATCTGTTCCAATATAAATTTACAGTTGGGGAAACCGAGGCTTGCAGAGAGCCATAGGGTTCACAGAAAGACCACAGAATCCTGGATTTTGAGTTGGAAGGTTCATCCGGACCCATGCTGTCAAATTCAAATTCAAGAAGGGCAGAGCAGGACTAATTTGTATGTAAGGATCTCTGCGGCTTCCTTAGTTTTAAAGTAATATTATCTATGCTTTCTTCTTTTTAAAAATTTATTTTGTTCATTATATCCCAATTACATTTTAATCTGGAAAAGTGAGTGTCCGCGAAATCAAGAGATCATGGATTTTGAGCTGGGAGGGAAATTAAGAGAACAATTTATCCAAAACTGAAATTTTACATATGAGGAGAGCTGGGACTTGAAGGAACCTAGATCTCCTGGCTTCCAGGGCAGGAGGTTTATTTGTTTTTTTCCCAGAGTTATTCTTCCGTTTCTCTCCAAATCCTCTGGACTCTCCCCAGACAAATACCTCCCTAGAACATGTCTTCTGCTTGGATCCATTCAAGATGTCCAGTCTTGAAGACAGACACGGTACCCAATGATGCCAAAGGGACAGACGAGGACTTAAGGAAATAATCAGGACGTCGGTTCGAGCCGTTTCCCACTCTCTTGATTCTTCTCTCTTTCAAACAATGGGACAGAGAGTATCTTAAGCCTCCATCACCACGGATTGGAAATATAAAACATGCTGAAATTCTATCTCCACTGCCACCTGAGTATCTCTGATTGGAGAAACTCAAAGAAAAGGAAATCCAACTCACATGAGAGGGGCTAGAAAATTAAAAAGGAATGACACGGAAGAATGCCCGAGTGAGTCCCACAAACAGCAGGGCTTTGGGGAGCTCCGGGTGGATCCAGAGTTCTGACCCAGCAACGCCAATGACGCCCATTCCCCCCGGCCCATCTTGGGGACAGTCAGCCAAAGAACTCTTTATGCACAAGTGCAGACCTATCCTTCCCTGGCTTTTTGGCTTCAGGCATATGAAATAAAATAATGGAATAATAAACTGGAGGTTACTGATTTTTTTTCACAACCTCCATTAGTATCCCGAGATCTCTCGGAGATATTCTGAAGCGCATCCTTTGAGAACACAGGGGTATGATCAGTTTGGGTCATTTTCTCAGGAAAACAGCAAGCTCAGAGAATTCCTCTGCATTGGGATTTATCAAGGGAGCTATCCAAAAACATACCCATCACACGGGATTTCCTAACTTTTCTGATTTCCCTTTTTCTATCCCCCAAATATATAAAAACACACACACACAAATACCTGATAATTTTGTCTATCATTGCTATAGATCTGGGATTCTTAATTTGGGGTCCACAGATCCCCAAGGGGTATATACATAGATTTCAGAGGAATCATGAACTTAGGGGAAAATTCGCTATTTATTTCATTAAAATGTGGTTTCCTTTGTAATCCTATGTGTTTTATGTTATGCATTTAATG
Source organism: Antechinus flavipes (assembly GCF_016432865.1). NCBI lineage: Eukaryota > Metazoa > Chordata > Mammalia > Dasyuromorphia > Dasyuridae > Antechinus > Antechinus flavipes. Next base: position 605,577,514 of record NC_067400.1, read on the forward strand.
CAGGAATCTGAGGAGGGATTCTCAGACATCACCAGCCTGTGAAAAGGGTCTGAGACACACAGAAAAAGATTAAGAACGCCTGCCCTACACACTCAGCTCTCTACAACCTCTCAGAAAGCACCATCAGGATGCCCATATGACGGCTTTCATTCCACTCTGCGATGAGTAACGACGGAGACGTTATAGTTGGACTGAGTTGGACTTCTTGGCAATATTTGAAATCAAGGACGGGCGATTAGCAAAAATCTCTTTCTAATGATAACGGGGAGTGAAGCTGAGCTCAAGGTCACTCGGAGAGCCACACACGAATAATTCCATGTGAATTTGACATCATGGCTGAGGAATCCAGCCTGGGCATCCTTGGTGAACGAATGGATACTTAAGAAGGCAGCAGACCAGCCCCCTGCTAAAGCCGTAAAGAAAACACAAATGGACAGCTTAATTGCATCCCCTGGAAATGGAGGGGAGGGCTTCGCCGGGAGGATCTATGCTTGGCCCCACACCGACTCTCCCCACCGCGTAGTAAGGACACATGGAAGCAGGGAGGAGTTTGGAAATGGGTGGATATTTTTCTTTGGGAATAAGCTTCTGGAATAAGGTCCAAGGGTTATTATTTTTTTTAACCCAAAGCAAAAGGTTACATTCCAAACGTCCCCTGATTCGCTCTGCCTTTTTTGAAGTCCTATTTCTCTGTTTGGATTGGCCACCTAAAAGTAAAATAAATCAACTCTGCTCCTTCTCGATTCTTGTTAAACACATTTTAAGACATGCTGCCTGCTAATTCTGATTTGACTGAGGAAGTTCTTTTCATAGCTACGTTTTCATTGGGGCGAGTGGATCAGTTTACACTCCCATATACCCTGGACTGTTAAGAGCTGGAAGGGATCTAAGAAATCATTTAGTCCGAGGGGCCTAATTGCTAACTCACCCAACAAAGTCAACAAAATCTGCTTCTGTCTGGCTTCTGGAAGGTCATTTGAATGTGGAATTGCCCTGGTAATCAGGGGGAAACAGCAACAGCTTCCATAGGGGAGCACATGGCTGTCATCGTGATTCCAATTGGTCAAGCTGACCTAAATGCACCATGCTAGGCACTAGAGAGACAGAGACAAAAGCCGGACAGGTCACGGAGCAGGAGAATCCGTGTGCTTTTGGAAAGGTCCGAAAGTCACGCTCTCTTCAGGGACCATCCCCTGGAGGAACTGAGTTTTACTGTTGGAATAACCAAATTGTCACTTGATTATTACAATAATAATAATCATTGACTATATTTCAATGGATTGAATTTGGGGTTCAAACTTAAGCTCTGCCACTTACTATGTGACTTGACATCTCTAGGCTCAATTTCCTTGTTTAGAAAATGAAGGGATCAGATCAAGAAAGCTATAATATTCCTTCTACCCCTAAATCTGTGATCTCTACAATTGCCATGGTTCTAAATTCAAAGCATTAAGTTGTTTGGTTATTGTTCATGTGCTTCAAGAAGTGAATTTACACACACACACATACACACACACACACACATACACACACACAGCACTTGGGTTCAGCCTGTTGCTCAGCAAAAATAAACAAAAATAAATTAATAATAAAAATGATAATAAAGAACTGGATCAGAGTTTTTTTCTGGCCTCAGAAAATTAATCAATTTTCTTCTCATCTTTGGTTAATAATAGGCATTGATATAGTTCTTTAAGTTTTGCAAAGTGTTCTATCCATGAATCACTCAACAAGCATTTGTTAAGTATCTATTATATGTTACAGATACAAAGACATCTCCCCACCAACACACATATTTTTTCTTCGAAATAAAATCCCTGACCTCCAGGGATTATCATTCCCATTTTACAGGGGAAGAAACCAAAGCAGACATTGCCTAAATGACTTACCCAGAATCACACAGTGAAGACCAAATTTGAATTTGGGTCTTTTTAACTTCAGATCTGGCAATTTGGATACATACATACATATGCACGTAGATATGTGTATCTATGTATGATAGATACACATACATATATTTATATACCTATTGTTTGTAATATATAATGCAGCATTGTCTTATATTAATTATATATTAACATACACAATATTAAAGGTATAATTATATGTATATATTTAAATTCAGGTAGACATTTGTTATAAAATAACAAAATTTAAAGTATAAAATGTAAAATAAAATAAAAAATAACAAAATATAAAAACCAAAAAATATAAAATATAAAATAGTCTTAGGAAGTGTCTAATACACAGAGAGTTTTAATGATTTGCTTTATGTCACAAAGTTCCTACTTCTCAGAGACAGAATTTGGACTCAGTTCATCTGCTTCTTAGGCCAACCCCTAGGTTCCCAAAACAACCTGTTCCTTGGGGCAGTTAGAAAGCAGGAGGACCTGAGTTCAAATTTGACCTCAGACACTTAACACTTCCAGCTGTGAGATCCTGGGCAAGTCACTTAATCCCAAATGCCTCAGTAAAGAATCAACAAACAACCGAGCTGTTTCTTGTCTGTTTCTATCTAGTGAATCAACACAGGGTTATTTCAAGGAATAGGAGGCACTGGCAGGTAGGAGAAGGAAGGGAATGATAACTTAAGCACCTACTATGTGCAGGCATTATATAAAGCCACGGTTACCAAGAGAAATACAATTGTTGAACTATGGAGGAAAAGGGGATGCCACATGATAATGGGTTGGGCTTTCATATAACATGCATCAGGGCAGCCATCTCCAGGGAGCGTTGTTGTGCTGCTGCTCTTTGGGCTGACTTTGTGGTGTTTTGTTTGTTGGTCACAGTCGTTTATGATTTGGCTCTGAGCACACTGAGATCACCGAGTTTGACCTGTGATGGACTTGTGATTAGTTGTTGCCATCAAGGCAGGAGATGTGCTTGCTACCCCAGGGCAGGCTTCAGAGTTGGCCCCGGGGAGGTCTCCCTTCCTGAGGTCACTATGGTGCCCAAAAGGCTTTTGGAAAATGTACAGATGCGGCTTTCATGCTTAATTATTTCCTCCTTTTTATCTGTCTAGAAGCCTTCATTCATTTTTCTAATGCAAACACAAAGAGGAGAAAAATGATATTGGGAACTAATGAGAGATAGGGTCCTGCCAACTTCCATTTGCCGCAAAGTAGGGCAGGCCCAGGAGAATCCGGGCAGTTTTAAACTTTGGTAAACATTAGGTGGGGCTCGAGGTAGGTCTGTGTTTGGACTCATATCTAGGACAATGCCCTCCCCATCGACACCTGGGAGACAAAACACAGCTTTGTGAGCTTCAGATTATCCCCAGTTTCCCAGTTGGATTTCCCAATGGGATTTGTTCACCTGAACTCTCAATTGGCATGGTGCAGTAGACAGGGTCTACTTGGATGTCAGCTGTGTGACCTTGTCAAATCACTTCAACCCTCTGTTTTTCCTTTTCTTATTCATTAAATTAATAATAATAATAATAAAGAAAAGGTAGAATAAGGAGGGAAAAGAGAAGAATAAGAATAAAAATGGGGAGGAGGAGGAGGAAGAGGAGAAGGAGGAGAAGGAGAAGAAGGAGAAGAAGGAGAAGAAAAAAGAGAAGGAAGAGGAGGAGGAGGAGGAGGAGGAGGAAGAGGAGGAGGAGGAAGAGGAAGAGGAGGAGGAGGAGAAGGAGAAGGAGGAGAAGAAGAAAATTGGAAGAGAGGATCTTTAAGGGCTTTCAGCTCTACAACTATGATCACAGATATCTCATTTATTATTTATGTGACCTGGATAAGTCCTCACCTTCTCTGAGGCTCAGTTTCCACTTCTGTAAAATTATGGGTTTGGACTAGATGACCTCCAAAGTTTCTTTCAGTTCAAGCCCTACTACTACAAAGGCACAGATAACTTCTAAGGACACTTCTAGTTGCAAAACTGCAATCTCAGCTGTGCTACTCACTGTCTCTGTGGGCAACCATTCAGCCTCCCTGCATCTCAGTTTCCTCCTCTGTAAAATGGACAGGACTAAATAACCTCTGAGATCCCTCCCAGCTCTAAAGCTATGGTGGAAGGTAGTTCTGTAGGATGTACTTATGAAAACTACTTTGAACACGCTCTCATCCAACCCCAGGATTTAAACTGAAATCTGTTTCTGGGAAATGACTCTCCCTGTTGGACAACAGCGGGGTTCATGGGGTCTCATCTCCCAAAGCCCACTCCATCGTCTCCTTTTAGTGGGATCCTTCTGCTTCCTACAGTTTCCCAGGGGGATTTGGCAAGTAATTTAGAGCTGCAACTCCTGACCACACAGTCCTAATTGAAATGTATGAGAAACAATTAAGAGTAATTGCAATCAATTAATAGATGATTTTCTTGGGAACACGTACACAATGTGCATCAGAATCTAATGACATTTTCCGAATGTGTGAGCCGTTCCTCCCCCTCTTCTCCCAGGCCTATGGAATCAGGTTATGGATTTAGAAATGACACAGAACGCTCTCCAGGTGCAGAACTGCAGGATAGGCAAGAAAGGGAGTTTTGAGGGCAACAATCTGGGTAAGGATTTACTGAAGGGATGGGGCATCAGACTCAGTTTCCTCTCTAGGGATCTTCCCACCATAAGCACACAACCACACAAACACTCCCCAAAAGCCTCTTTTAAACAATTGACATTGGTCAGATCACTTTCCCTTCCCTTTTCCCTTTGACCTCTATTTCCTCATTTGTAAAAATACAAAACTTTTACTAGATGACTGGAAGGTCCCTTTTTCAGCATTATGACTTTGGTGAATTGGAGCTGACCGCAGGAAAGCACTTTCCCTCCACTTAGATTGTAGACTTAGCCACTTCAGCAGTCTTCTGGCCCAAAGATATTTGACAGATGAGGAAACTGAGACCCACAGTGTGTGTGTGTGTGTGTGTGTTTTGGGGGCTCAGAGTTTGGTCTTCCTTGCTCCAGGTTATTCACCAGACCACATTATTTCATAAAGTAGTTAGAGCACTGGGTTTGGTCACCAGGAAGACTTAGGTTCCTGAGTTCAAATGTGGCCTCAGATACTTCCTAGCTATATGACTGTGGACCAGTCATTTCACCCTGTTTGTCTGAAGTCTTCTCATCTATAAAATGAGTGGAGAAGGAAATGGCAACCCACTCCAAGGCCTACCGAGAAAACCCCAAATGGGGTCATGGAAAGTCAAACATGACTGAAATGACTCAATGACAACAATGAAAAAAGTCATACTATAAACAACAGAGAGTGTGACTCCTGGAACCAAAGAAAGTGTGTTCAGATCCCATCTTGCCCCCTTTCTATGAATCTTAACCTAAGCTGTCTTCCAACTAACTCCTCTGTACTTCCAAAACTGTGGATCCCTAGTGGATTCAACATGGCCCTAGTAATGGACCACTAATAATGGGAATAGTTGGCATTTAGGTGCCTATAGTCAGAGCTTGAAGGGACCTCAGAAACCACCTAGTACAACCTCCTCATTTTACAAATTAGGAAACTGAGACCCAAGAAGTAAAACTGGAACCCACAAACTCTGATAGAAAAACCAGTGCCCTTTGGGATAAAATATATTTGAAAAGTGCCTTCTAGAGATAGCATTCGCCTGATTGCATGGGACCTATCCAGGTCCAGGAACGATGGCCTGCGACTAACTGTTGATTTTATGAGGAATCGCCATCGCCTATCTCCGTGCATTTGTCCACTGCTGTACCGCCCCCCCCTCCATTTCTAGAATTTACCCCTTTCTTTCCTGTGTCTTGAAAAATCCCCCAAAAGACTGGGAGCGATTGCATATACTCTTTAATCCAAACTCTAGGGGAGGCTAAAACTGGCAAATCTCCTGAACTCAGCTGCTAGTCCAGATGCTTTCACTTAGTTTGGCAATAATTTAGAAGTGGGAGGTCACCAGGTTATCCAAGGAGGAACAGTGTAGTCCAGGTCAGATGCGCAGCCTCTGTACTCCCAGCCTGGTTAAGATGGGGATACTCGGTCCCTCGGACCCTTAAAACATCCCTAGTGAACTTCAAAGCACCACTCACAACGTCCCGAGCCACCCCCCTACACATCCCTCCATCACCTCCAATCTCGAATGTTCTCCTTTGCTTTATATAGTCTCTTTGCTTCTCAGGTTGTGACCCCCAGCAGAATGTAAGTTTCTAGGGGGCAAGAACCGTTTTCTTGCATCCCTAGCCTCTGGCTTAGTGTCTTTGCCCAGAGCAAATGCTCCTTGTTGAAGGCAACGTGATGGGATTGAAACATCACTCTGGCCTAGCACCTTTTGGCAGGTGTGGAAACCACTATAGATCCCTCAGAGGAAGCTCGCGCTTTGATAGAGTAGCTGCCTTAGTTTTGTTTTTTAAGTTCACGGTGAATCTTGACATTGAGGGCTACTGGACCACAGGCACCGAACTGACCCTTTCCCCAAAGCCACCTCTAATGACCTCCCTTGATGGAGCACTGAATCTCCTGCTCCCCTGATGGAGCACTGAATCTCCTGTATCCTTGATGGAGCACTGAATCTCCTGCTACCCCTGAGGGAGCACTGAATCTCCTGCTCCCCTGATGGAGCACTGAATCTCCTGCTCCCCTGATGGAGCACTGAATCTCCTACTATCCTTGATGGAGCACTGAATCTCCTGCTATCCTTGATGGAGCACTGAATCTCCTGCTCCTCTTGATGGGGCACTGAATCTCCTGCTACTCATGGAGCACTGACTCTCCTGCTCCCCCTGATGGAGCACTGAATCTCCTGCTCCCCTGATGGAGCACTGAATCTCCTTGCTACATTGTTGTGCTGGGGCTTGGAAGGAATATGTTAGGTTACTTGGGAAGAAAAGGGTCACTTCATCCCGATTGCTGTGTTTGGATCCTGTGCTGAGACTACTAAAAAGGGGCCCAATTAGCACCAAACAAACCATGGCTTAGTGGGTAGAAGAGCTCACAGCCAACAGAGAGGAAATGGGACCCAGAGGTGAAGGCCTTTGCATCTCCCTGCCAAGTCCTGAGCTGTCCAACACCCTCCCTCATCTCCCCCCCCCCCCAATGCCCTGGCTAAGGGCTCACTCAGAGCCGGGCCAAGCAGACCAAGAAGAGACAAAGGGGAAATCTCTTCCTTGGAGTCAGTCTGTCTTTGCTTATTTTCCTAGGACCCACTTAGGCTTCATTAGTCCTGGTCACACAGGGGATGCTACCCATCGGTCACTAGCAAGACCCCTCAAAGACATTTAGCTTTCAGAATTTGCCTAAAGAGAATTATTCTGTTTTTTCTTCTTTCCTCTCTACCACTCTAGTAACTCCCACATCAAGATTTGTTTATTGTTTTAGATGGAGCTGGATTTGTTGTTGGAGCCCAGGATGAAGATAAAAAATACATAGGATAGAGGATCTATAGCTAGCTGGGACTTAAAGGTTCTCTTGCTCAACCCTCTCCTTTTGCAAATGAGAAAACTGAAGCCCAGGGAGATTAAATGACTTGTTCAATCACTTTTCAGTCCTGTACAATTCTTCCTGACCCTCTTTGGGTTGGGGTTTTTTTTTTTTTGACCAATAAAATGAAGTGGTTTGCTATTTCCTTCCCAGCTCAATTTACAGATCAGGAAACTGAGGCAGACAGGCAGTGATTTGAGCAGGGTTACATAGCTAGTAAGGGTCTGAGGCTGGATTGGAAATCAGGTCATCTTCCTGATTTAAGGCTGGCACTTTATCCACTGCACCATCAGCTGTTTTCACTAGGTGATTTAGAAACATAGATTTAAGAGACCTCAAAGATCATCTAGACCAAATCCTGCATTTTGTTTTTAAAGATGAGGAAAGGAAACTCAAAAAGGTTATATGACTCGCCCTTCCTCCTCCTCTTCTTTTTCTTCTTCCTCCTCCCCTTTCTCTTGTTCCTCATCTTCTCTTTTTCCTTCCCATCTTCCTTCTCTCCTTTTTCCTTTTCTTCCTCTTCCACTTTTTTCTTCTTTTCCTCCCTCCTCCTCCATCTTTTCCTTCTCTTCTTTCATCTTCTTTTTTCTTTCTTTTCCTACCTTTTGCCTTTCTTTTTTCTCCTTTTCCTTTTTCTCCACGTTCTTTTCTTCCCTTCTCTTCCTTTTCCTCTCTTTTCTTCCTTTTTCTCTGCTGTCTTTTCCTTTTGCTCCTTTTTCTCCTCCATCCCCTCTTCCTCCCCTCTTTCTCCCTTCTCTTCCTTTTTCACCTCTTCCTTCCTCCTCTTCCCTTTTCTCCTCCTTCTCCTTCTTTTCCCTTTTCTTCCTGCTTCATTTCCTCCCTTTTCTTCCTTTTTCTCAGCTGTCTTTTCCTTCTCCTGTTCTCCCACCTTCCTTTTCTCCTCCCCCTCTCCTTTTCCTTCCTTTTCTTCCTTTTCCTCCTCTTCCTTCCTCCTCTTCCCTTTCTCCTCCTCCTCCTCCTCCTTCCTTTCCTCCCTTTTCTTTCTCCTTCCCATTTTCCTCACTATTATTCTCCTTCCCAGCTAGATCCTTTCCCCACTTCTCCCCTACTTTATGACCCTGGTGAAGATCCTCGAGTCCCGGGGTTCCTACCTGAGCTCTGTACTTTCAAACATTCAGTCTGGGTCAGAAGGAGGAAAGAGTTGGGAATCAAAGGGATGTGACTAAGGTTAAGGTCCCAAAGGGGAAGGAGACTAGAGGTGGGAGCCTGGGGAAGGAAGCAGCTGCAGATGTGCTGGGTGCAGGGAGGACCCCATCAGCTCAGGTCTGGAGCACAGTCTGCAGGCACTTTTAGCTCTCCCGGAGGCAAATGGGGAATGGCAGCAACTTTCCCTCCTACCCCCAACCCCACCCCGGCCCCAGAGCCTAGCAGTGGAGGGAAGCATCCTCTCAGGGTTAAATTTACTGTCTGTTCCTTATCAGCCCGAATCAGGCTGGTGTTTCAACATACTGACTCCAGCCATTCTCACATTCATGCTGACTTCCTGTAAGCTGTAAGGCAAGACCCCCATTCACAAATTTAAAAAAAGCCTGGGCTTATCTCCTTACCTCCTGACCCTGAGTCACGCTGGGAGGCTGGGGTTTAATTTCTGCCAGGGAGTGAGTGAGCAGGTGAGAGTCTTTGGCTCCTGAGCCTTGGAGAAAAGGGAGAGAGGGCACCCAACTGCTCCACGATCTCCTGAGCCGAGATCTCCAGAGACCCCAGTCTCACGGGGGGGGGGGGACTGCAGAAAAAACAGGGGCTCTGGATCTAGAGTCCAGGAATCTCAAAGGCGGAGAGCCTGGCTGCCAAACCAGAGCCAGCTTTCCCACCTATGAGCCATTCTTGGACAAGGACATCCAAGGGCTCCTCGTAGAAGTTTAGTGACTTCCTTTCTCCTCATTGGAAACTGTAACCTGGCAGATGAAATGATGATGAGCTCATTGGACCAAAACAACAGTAACCCTTACATCCCCCAACAAGGGGTCGTGTAGCCTCTGCCCAAAGCCCACCAATAGAGCCCATTCTATTTGAGGGTAATTGTACAACGTGGAATCCCTTGACTTCCACCCTCCATTGTTTTACTCAATGTTCTGTTCTACAGAACCAATCAGAACAAATCTCATCCTTTCCCAGACCTTCCAATATTTGAAAACAGTTATAATCTTCTCCTTTCCATATTCAGCCTTTTCTTCTCCTAACACAAAGTTTCCACTTACTTATTACACTATGGCTATCTTTGAGTCTCAGTTTCTTCTCCTTCTTCTTTTGTAAAATAGTGGGATTGTGGGGCAGCTAGGAGGCTCAATGGATGAGCACCAGCTCTGAAGTCAGGAGTACCTGAGTTCAAATCTGACCTCAGACACTTAATACGTCCTAGCTGTGTGACCTTGGGCAAGTCACAACCCCAAATGCCTCAGCAAAAAAACAAAACAAAACATATATATATATATATATACACATATGTATATGTATACATAATATATATAGTGGACTAGATTATAGGTCCTCAATTAAAAACATCCTTGACACCCTTAGCACTCTGGACCTCAGCAGAATGTTTTTAAATGAATAAAATAAAATACATAGAGTTATAAAAGAAACAAACTATATCAAAATACAATTTCTAAAAATAATAATTTAAAAAACAAGTCCAAGGATTCCATCTTAAGAACCCCAGAGTCTCAATCCATCAATCAATAAATTTTTATTAAGGATTTCCAATGTGCCAAGCACTGTGTTACATCTCTATAGTCCCAATCCAAATTTAAATCAATGAAATTTGTTTTAAAAATCACAAGAAAGATTACTCATCGCTATATGGTACTTCAAGGATTATACAGGCAAGGCAAGAAGGACTTTCTAGATACTTCCTTTGTGCTAATTTATAATATATGTTTCCCTTTCTAAGAGAAGGCAGTTGGATTAGGGAGCCTTTAAGATCTCGAGGTCTCAATCCGTGCTCCTAGATTTTGCATAAATGAGCAAAGATATATGGGAAAATGCACATTCATCCCATGCTCCCATGCTCTGAGATGGTCAAATAAACGTTTTCTTCCCTTCACCCTCGTTTTGGGTGTGAAAATGATAAGGGGGTTTTGGGGGGGCCATTTCTGGAGGGAGCTGTGGAGAGCTGTTCTGGCCAGGGAAGAGTTAAGAGCTATCTAGCTGTTTGACAAGTACAAGGTGAAGTGGGTGGCCAGAGGAGTCTCAAAGGCATCCTTAACCCCTCTTGGCTGGGAATGCGGGCGGATGGAGAGCTTCCCATCATCACTTGTCGATAAGAATCAGGAGTGAGCCAGCGGGGGCAGGAGGTTAGGGGCTAAAGGGATGGGGGGCGGGGGGAGGGAGAGACTTTCTTTCTTAAAGGCACAAAGGTTCCAAAGCCATTCCTTTCCACTAGAGAGGAGGGGTTTCTTTAAGAGATTTTCTTATCTCTCTCCAGGTCCCTTGCTGACAGTTCTTACCAGCTCCCCCGCCCCCTTCTCTCCCACCCCGGCTCAGCCAATGAATGGCAAGCAATTCATTCCTTCGTTCCCCCCCTCCTTTTTTTTTTTTTTTTTCCTTTCCCCTAGCTTCTGATGAAGCTGCCTGTTTACGGGTCTCCTGACAGTAACGTGGAGCTCAAAACATTTACACCGAGTGACAGATCAGCTGCTCATCTTCTTGATCCCTCTGTTTATTATCTTAAAGTGGGATGTCCATCAAGAGGCGAGGTTAGGGCTGGGAGCCCGAGGAGGAGGGAGGGAGCAGGAGAACCAGTGTGCGCCCGTGGCAGCTGCAGCCCCCAAGCTCTGTGCGCCTCCCAAGCTGAGGGGACCCTCCCCACCATAGGTCCTGAGGCTTTTACAGCCCCCCCGCCCCAGCTGCCTGCATCTTGCAGGACCGAAGGAAAAAAAAAAACTACAAGAACAGAGATTTAGATTCAGATTCCCTGGAAGGGACCTGCGAGGTTACCTGCTCCACTCTCTGATCTCCCTCATTTGACAAATGAGGAAACTGAGGCACAGAGTGGGGAAGTGATTGGTCCAGAGTCTAAGATGGGATTAAAATTAAGATGGGATATAAAAAAAAGGTCCTCAGACTACTGCTTCCCCACAGTTCCGCATTCTATTTTGGTCCTTCTAACAATTTGAATAAAAAAAAAAAAACAAAACAAAAAAAAAAAAACATCATGACATGGACTGGTAGGTGGTACAGTGGATAGTATTGGACTTGCAGAAAGGAAGATCTGAGTTCAAATCCTGACTTAGAAGCTTACTAGTTCTGTTACCCTGAGCAAACGACTTAGCGTCTGTTTGCCTCAGTTTCCTCATATGTAAATGGGAATAATTATAGCATCGACCTCCCAGGATTGCTATGAGGATCAAATGAGATAACACATATATAAATAACTCTCCACAAACCTTAAAGAACTATATAAGTGTTGACTGTGTGTACATATAAATGTATATATTTATAAGTGTACGTAGTATGTATAAATATATTTGAACACAAACTAAGCATATAAATATACACATTTAAACACAGGTATATGTAACATAATACTATACACACACATACATATCATGTCCTAGCTAGACATATAAACATGTATTTCCATGTACACAAATATAATTATACCACAATACATTTATTTCTTTTTATTATTTTCTCCCTTTAAGATTTTTATTATTTAAATTTTTTTATTCCTTTATTTATTTGTTTTTTATTCCTCAGTTTCTTATTTTTGTCTTAGAATGATCTTAGGTCAATTTACAGCTGTTGCATGGGAAGGCTGATGCTAGAGAGAGAGAGAGACTGGGCTTTTGAGTTAGAAAATGAACGAACGAATGAATGAATGAATGTAAGAAGCATTTCTTAAGAGATCTCTCTGTGCAAAGCACTGAGCAAAGTGCCGAGGGTTATGGATAGAAAAGTATAAGCATGATGGGATTCAAAGATTTGGGGTAAGTTCCTGTCTCTGCTCGACCACCTGCTCATTCGACATCGAGAAGATCGCTGGGATACTCAGCTCCTTAAATGAATATGTACATGGTTGATCCAGGAGAGGAAACTCCTCACTTGGCAGCTAATAGTTTAAAAAACCATCACCCATCTGATTTCTGGGTGATGATCCTCGGACTGCTCAGATTGCCCGTCTGTAAAATGGGAAGAATGTATCTATCACTTTTGTGTAGTTGTAGTTTTAGAGCTGAATGTGATGGCAGGGATCACCTATGATGTCAAAGATGCTATGGGGTTAGGTGGGGGACACAAAATATTCCTGGGTGTTATTGGGAAACATAGAATAAAATACATTAAAATATAATGACATTTTGAGACCAACTTAGCAGTTTGCAGGCATTCTTATATGGAGCAGTAACCTTGTTAAGTAGAAATCTACTTGAGGGGGCAGCTAGGTGGTGCAGTGGTTAGAGCATCAGCCCTGCTGTCAGAAGGACCTGAGTTCAAATTTGGCCTCATACACTTAACAGTTTCTGTCTGTGTGACCCTGGGCAAGTCACTTAACTCCAATTGCCTCAGCAGAAAGAAAGAAAAGAAAGAAAGAAAGAAAGAAAGAAAGAAAGAAAGAAAGAAAGAAAGAAATTACTTGAGTTTGATACCACTGAATTAGTCAAACTCCTTCATTTTATAGAAAACAGGCTTAAGGAAGGTGAATTATTCATGGTCTCTAATGTAGTTAGCAACAAAGGCAGTATTTGAATCTAGGTCCTTTGAATGCAATACCCAGTGTGCTTTTTACAGTTTCTCTCTCTCTCTCTCTCTCTCTCTCTCTCTCTCTCTCTCTCTCTCTCTCTCTCTCTCTTTCTCTCTCTGTCTCTCTCTCTCTCTCTCTCTGTCTCTCTGTCTTTTTCTATCTCTCTGTCTCTGTCTGTGTCTCTGTGTCTCTGTCTCTCTGTCTCTCTCTGTCTCTGTCTCTCTGTCTCTCTGTCTCTGTGTCTCTGTGTCTCTCTGTCTCTCTGTCTCTCTCTCTTTCTGTCTCTCTCTGTCTCTGTCTCTCTCTCTCTCTCTGTTTCTCTGTCTCTCTCTCTCTTTCTGTCTCTGTCTCTCTCTCTGTCTCTGTCTCTCTGTCTCTGTGTCTCTCTCTCTGTCTCTCTCTCTCTGTCTCTCTGTCTCTCTCTCTCTCTGTGTCTCTCTCTGTCTCTCTCTCTGTTTCTCTGTCTCTCTTTCTGTCTCTGTCTCTCTGTCTCTCTCTGTCTCTGTCTCTCTGTCTCTGTGTCTCTCTGTCTCTGTCTCTCTTTCTCTGTCTTTCTCTTCTCTCTCTTTCTCCTTTCTCTCATTTATGTCTCACAAAAACACAAAATAAATAGTTTAAGAATCATGACCATTTACAGTTGAGAAACTGGAGTCTCAAGGAGGAGAGGTGATTGCTCACATATTCCTTGGGGAAAACACCCATCCATTCTGAGTCCTAGATTCCTTCTCTAGAATAAAGTCAAGGGGCTTGAACTTGACCCCTAAAGTCTCTTCCAGTTCCACTTCTATGATCTTATGAATGTGATTCCAGGATTTGTGCTTCCACATATAATGTTCTTTCCATGGTTCTTCCCAAATCCCTCCCCAAGACTAGGCCCATTCATCCGAAAGGGGCTTAGACATGGCAGGGAGTGGATGTCGCGCCCGATATTTTCCCATGGCTGGGAAGAGGCTTCCACCGAGGATAGGGTGGGGGGGGGGGAAGGGCTAGCAATGACCCAGAGGCAGATCGTAATGTCTGGTTCTCCAACAAAGCCTTCTTCAATGGAAGGGGAGGCTAAAAACAGACCGCAACAGCTTGTTCCAATGTCAGATAAAAAAGAATCTTGACATGAAAGAGTCTCTGGGTCCCCAACCCCTTTGTCCTAGAGGAGAGAAGTCTCACTATCTGACAGGACACTAGGGTCTGGAGTGTTGGGTAGCTATGTCGTGCATCAGATAGCCCCCGGGGTCTGTTCTGACAAAGTGTTTCAGCTCTTTGAACCCGTGATGAGCTTTCGATGTGTTCTGCTTTGCTTTTGTGTGAACTCCAGCTCATAGTGGGGTGATGAAAGTTCCAGGAATGACAGAAGTCATCCCTGCCCAGTGGGGAGGAGGCATAGGAGGCTAGGAAGTAGGAAGAGACGAGGAGGCCCCCTGTTATGGAAACAAATAAGAGAAAACCTCAGTTCGGGAGGAGCTGTCTTGCCATTCTGGAAAGGGGGAAAGGGGCAGAACCATGAATGACACTTCCAATGACTCCCACACCATCCCTACTTCTAAATCCCAATAACATGAAATGGAGAAAGGTAAAAAAAACAAGAGAAATCCCAGGAAAGCAGCCCCCTTCATGGGCTTCAGAACACGGATGATTTATGCCACTTGGCACTTGTGTCTTGGGGTGGGATTCACACCTCTGACCCCCAGACAAACACGGACCTTTGAGGTGTGAAGTAATGAGATTGAGAAAAAGTTGGAGGTCTTTCCAATCTACTATAAGCTGCCTTATAGTGTCTGCCTTAGGTGTCCACTTCAAGAGTTAGATTTAAAGATGGAAGCAACCATAGAGATCATCCTTTTAATCCCCTCAGGGATAAAGGTTGAATGTCTTACCCTTTAACTTATGAGAAAAATTGACTTCCCCAACTAGATGGAAGAATTCCAGTAAGGACCCAAGAAGTTGCCTTCTCCTTTCCCCAAAGCATCTCCAAGTTTCAGAATACGCTCAGGTATTTCAATTTAGGTGTCCTCCATCTTAGAACAACCAAGGTTCTACTTTTACCTTGTCTTCATGTCTCATTCCCAGATCTAAAACCTTACTTCAGACCCTCATCTCTTCTTGCCAGGATGATTGCAGTAGCCTTTTAATTGGTCTCTCTGCCTCAAAGTTTCCCCCATTCCGATTTATCCTCCGAGCTGCGGCCAAAATGATTTGTCTCAAGTGCCAGTCTGACCCTATCACTCAGCAAACTCCAGTGCCTCCCTATAGCCTCTAGGATAAAATATATACTAATATTTCTCTTTTAAAACCAAGTTGGTCTCCTACCCATTTTTTCCAGTCAACCAATAAGCATTTAGCTTCCATGTATCAAGGTAATCAAAGTCATGTGGTGGGTAGAGCATTGGATTTGGTAATCAGGAAGAGTCATCTTCCTGAGTTCAAATCTGGCCCAGCTGGGTGACCCTGGACAAATTACTTCACTCTGTTTACCTCAGTTTCCTCATCTGTAAAAATGAGCAGGAGAAAGAAATGGCAACCCACTTCAGGATCTCTGCCAAGAAAATCCAAAATGGGGGAGTTGGACACAACTGAAAAAAATGACTTAACAACAAATGTGACAAGAACTGTGTTAAGTAAGAGAAGTTCCTGTATACTTTATGGCATTTTTTTGGCCTTCTATATTCTTCTTCTTTTATTTCTCAAACATGACACTCTATGGCCTTTCTCGGTGCCCTTGACCGGGCTATCTCCCATGCTTTGGATGCTCCCCCTTCTCATCTCCACCTCACAGACTTCTTGTATTCTCTCAGGTGCCACATTTTTCTACACTGAGCCTTTCCTGATCCCCCTAACACCAGGGCTCTCCCTCTCTCACTCCCTTCTATTAAGTCTGCAAATACTTATCTATGAACATGTTGTCTGTCTTGATATAATGGGACCTTCTTGACAGTAGGATTTTTCTCTCAAGTTTTATCTTTGTATGTTCAGTGTCTAGTTCACCTAAGGGCTGTTTGAGAAATATTTGTTCATGACTAATATGGAAATATATTTAAAATGATTGTACATGTATAACCTCTACTAGATCCCTTGCTGTCTTGGGGAAGGGGGAAGTAAGGAAATTGGAAATCGAAATCTTACAAAGATGAAGTGAAATCTATCTTTTACATGTAATTGGAAAAATAAAACACTATTGAAATAAAATAATGTTTGTTGGTTGACATTACATATATTTGTATATATCCTATATTATCAGTCCTTTAGGAGAACATAAGCTTCTTTAAGTCAGGGATTGTATCATTTTTATGACATAATAAATACTTATTCATTAAATTTTATTCTGTCATCCCCCATAATTAACACAATGTTTTATGTGTTTGTTATTATTATTAATCAAATGATAGCATTTATATGGAGTTTGATTTGCCTACAGTAATAATGATATATGAATCCAGTGTTTTGGATTCCAGGAGCAGAACTCTTTTCAGTATATTATCCCACCTCTGAGCTTTGCATCCTACAAGTCTCCAGGAATAAACCCAATTCCTCTCTGGAGATCTCATTGTGTCCTTTTTGATTTAATTCCCTTAGTGGGACCAACAATAGTCCCTCCGATCTAAGGTTTGGAGTCAAAGTGGGTCTGGGATTTCTTCTTCTCCTCATTACATAATGGCTCACCATCATCAAGTGAAGTGACCTTCACTTGATCTGACTAAGCTTTGCAAATGAATCTCATGCAAAATCTCTCCAAAGAATCCCATCTGGTTTACCTGAACAACCATTCCCTCTACTTCTCTGATCAGTCAAGCTTCATTGCGTTCAGAGGCAGCTAGTTGGTACAGTGGAAACAGTGTTGGACTTGGGATTAGGCAGACCTGAGTTCAAATCTACCATCAAAAACTCCCTAGGAGTGTGATGTTGGATAAATAACTTAATTTCTCTGGTTGGCACTTTTCTCCCTAAGAGTTGGACAAATCACTTAATCTCTCACTTTTCTCATCAAAAAAAATGTTGGGAATATTAGTTTCTACCTCCCAAATTGTTTCAAGAATCAAATGAGGGAATATTTATTTGTAAAATATTTTGCAGACCTTACAATGCTATATAAATGCTAGTTATCTGAAGGTTTTTGGTGAGGGGAAACTCTTTCATTCCATGGCCTCCCAGCCCCTTTCACTTTTGGACAACAAAAATTACTCAGATTTTTTCCCCCCACAGTGAGTCAAAATATGCCCCTCTATAACATCTATTTAATATTTTTAGTTTTGTGCTTTGGGGTCAAGCAGAATAAAACTAAGCCCTTTTCTACATGATAATCCTTCAAATATTCAAAGGCAGGTATCATGTGTGTTCATGCCCTTCCCCTTCCCCAAAGTCTTCTCTTCTTCAGGCTGAGCATCCTCAGTCCCTTTCAGTGATCTTTGTATGGTGTAAAGTGAACACCTTTCACCCCAGTTGCCTTCCCCAGATGCTTTCCAGCTGGCCAATGTCCTTCCTGAAAGGTGATGATCAGACCTGAGCACAAGAAGAGTCCGGTGGGACTATTTCTTCCATCATTCTGGAAAATTTCTCTCAAGATAGCATTGAATTTGATGCTAGGTAATTGAGTTAGAATTAATACTCCCCAATAACCTGGACACTTCATCTCAACTCAATTCTACACAATCTTCTCCACTCTAATAAAACAATAAAAAAAAAAAATCTATGCTTCTTGTCCTCCCTTCCATCATGCAAGATATAAGAAGCAGTATGGGAAAAGGCAGTTGTTCTCAAACCTGTTGGGGTCAGGGACTCTTTACATTAATTAAAAAATTATTGAGACATCCTTCCCCCCAAAGTTTTTGTTTATATGAGTTATATTTACTGGATTAGAAATTTAAAAGTTTCACGATGTTAGACATTAAAATGGTTTGGTAATGTGATAAAAAGAATTTTGAACCCATAGAACCACTGAAAGGGTCTTAGGGATTCCCCGGGATGGCCAGACCACATTTCAAGAAGTACTGGGATAGGGGGCAGTTAGATGGTGCAATGGTTAGAGTATCAGCCCTAAAATCAGGAGGACCTGAGTTGAAATTCAGCCTCAAAAATTTAATATTTATGAATTGTGCGACCCTAAGGAAGTCACAACCCCAATTGCCTCGTAGAAGGAGGAGGAGGAGGAGGAGGAGGAGGAGGAGGAGGAGGAGGAGGAGAAACAGCAGCAGTAGCAGCAGCCCTGGGATGGTGGATAGAGAGCTGAGTTCAGAGCCAGAAAAAAAGTCACTTTTTTGGTGGATGTCATTTTGGACACTGACTAGCTACATGGGACACTGAGCAAATCACTTTATTTTCAGTACCTCAAGTAAGTCTCTAAGAATATAAACTGGAGCAGAAGTTGATCTGAATTAGTTTCTCACTGGGAATTTCCCACATCATTGGAATCACAAGCATACTGAGGATGCAAAGACAAACAGGAAAAAGTCCTTACCCTCAAAGAACTTATGTTTGCCTACCTGGGGAAGAGGGGATGGGATATAGTATGAGCTGAGATAAACAAACAAACAAAGAAAAAATTAAATAAAAGGTACATTTCAAATAAAGGAAGTACACTATTCAAAATCTAGATATTGCTCCAAAAGGTTCCGGAAAGGGATAAGGAAATCATTCTATATGTAAGGATTATCAGGTATAATTTTCTCTATGCTAACACTTGAACTGAATGGGTTTTCTCCAATAGGGAACCTTCATCCCACAAAGAGCAAATTTCCAGGGAACCTTTGATCCCCATCACATCCAATTCCTTCTTGCCCCTGGCTCTCCTCTCTCTGTCCCTTTGACCTCAACCTCCAAAGTAACACCCAGAGTCTCCAACCCAGATGTCAGCAAGTCTCCTGGAGATATGATACTCTGGGTATCAGTTACCTGATCATTTTGGGGGGGGTGTCAAATAACTTTATTGTTGGTACAGACAAAATTACTATGTTGGATCTGTCTGAGTTTGCTGCTCCTAATCATGTATGTTTTCATTGAAAAGTCATTCTTCATACATGTATCAGTGCACATATGTGTATGTATGCATGTGTGTTACATGTCTCAGTGGGGATCATGGGGAGTGATCCCAGAATCCCAGAATTCCAAAGTGAAAGAGGGACCTTTTTTTCTCAACTCATACAAGAGAAAGAATCCTTTTTATAACACATCTGAAAATTGGTCATCCGCCCTCCGTTTGAAGACCTCCAATTAGGAAGAGACAGAAAAAAAAAGACTATTTGAGAGGAAGGGGATGAAAAAGTCTTTGTTATGTAGAGCTCTTTTAAAAAAAAGAAAGAAAAAAATAGCTTGACAGTGGTCTACTTTCACCCCTCTAGGATAAACCAATTTCTCAACTCTTATCTTATGCTAAAGATGATTCTATTCAAATTGCTCACATCAATCAATCAATCAATATACATTTCTTAAGTGCTCACTCTGTATGGAACACTGTGCTTGATGCTAAAGATACTAAAAATGAGATAGTAATGGGGAGGGGGGGTTAACATCGCCCCGGTGTGTCAGAGTTTAGAAATCTCTTTCTCCTGACAACCTGTTTGACAGAGGAGGGAATGAACAGTCCGAGATGCTTTGGGGCTATTTCCTGTGTGATCTTGGGCAGTAAAAATAATCTTAAAAAAGAAAAAAAAATAGAGAAATCAGCATTTGTAGACAGAAGAAATATATCACATTCAAATCCTACTCTGCTACTTGTGTGATTTGGGGTAATCTGTTGAAGATCTTTGGGTGTCAGTTTCTTCATTTGTAAAAACGGGGAAGGGAGAGAGAGCCCACTCAATCAGAAAGAAATATTTATTATGTGCCTACCAAGTGCCAAGTGCTCCACCTGGCACTGTGGTACCCTTACAAAAGTGACAGGATATCTACTTGGGAGAAACAGTCGACTTAGAGGATATCCAAGATCTTCCTGACTCTAAATCAACGATTTACTGATTTGTGGGTCAATCTCAAATCAATCTTGTCAAGGTGGTGTTTTAATACTGCCCTGAACATGTAGCTTTAGGTCAAGGCCTAAGGATTGAACTCTATGACAGAGATGTGATATGGCAGGGGAGAAAGGACATTAGGCCCAAAGTCAGAAGACTTGAATTCAAATCCTCACTTACTACCTCTGTAATCTTGGGCCAGTAATTTAAGCTCTCTGGACCTCAGATTCTTTATCTGTAAAATAAATATGTGTGATTCTCAATCCCCAAATAGCAAGCATTTGTTAAGTATGTACTAAGCTCTGGGGATACAAATATAAATCTGGGATATCTCCTATCCTCAGGGAGTTTTCATTCTTCGAAGTGACTTCTAAGGACTTTTCTGACCCTAAAATGGATGGATAAAATGCTCTGCTTGGAGTCGGGAAGAGCTGAGTTTGATCCTGCTTCAGACACTTACCAGCTCCGTGAGCACATGATTTAACCTCCCTCAGACTCAGTTTCTTCATCTGCAAAATGGTGACTAATAAAAGGATCAGTATACCGGCGGTATTCAGGGAGAGAAAAATTAAACTTTGTAAACCTTGAAGTCAAGCTACACTGAGGATCACAGAAGAACCGGATGACCGTTGCCTGTGATTTATTTTTTGTCTCACCAGGCAACAAGACTCAGGTCTGTGACTATAGGCGTGAAGGTATAAGTATATTCTCTGAGTCAGAAAAGAAACTAATTAAATCAGAAAAGGGACAAATGAATCAGCAGCTCATTCTTTCCTGCGCCCCTTCTCCACCTCCTTTGTCCTTTTTTATTCCATCCATCACTCCCTCTCCACCTCCGTGTCTTTTCAGAACACTCTCTAGATGCAGAAATCCTCTGCAGTTACAATAATTGGGCCCTTCCTGCCAGGCGATTGAGAGGCCCCTTACCCTGGTTCTCTGGGAGCCCCGGAGACCCCCCCACGGCTGCCCCGCTCCTCATTCAGCCTCCTAGGATAACAGGTTATCTACACAACAGCCTGCAGGTCGGGCCCCCCATAATGGGAGATGCCTGGCAGTTGACTGAAAACTGATTCCTGTCAGAAGCTATTTTCTCCCCGAGACAGAGGAGACATTGTGCCCACGGTGGCTGAGTGTGGCCTTGGCGACTGCCAGAGACCACCTTCTTCCCCCCTGCCTCCCCCCGCCCCCTTCCCTGAGACAAAACAGAATACCCCTGCTGTCAGGTCTATCTGGGGCTGCTGAAAGCAGATGGAGAAACCCAGTAAAAGATAACTGTCAAACAGCATGAAAAAACCCTGCCTATCTCGGCGGGCGGACGGGCCCAGCCGCTGTCCAAAGGACAACTTGGGGCTCACCAGCTCCTGGCATCTGTGAGGTCTGCCCCCCGCCCCCCACCGGGAGCTCTCGCCCTCCCCTCTCCGTCCACCCCAGCCTCCTCTAATTCCCTGGTGAAAAGGGAAGGCTACAGGGAATTCACAGGCCTTGTTCAGCTCATCTGAGGAGCCCGTGGGGGTGTGGGGGTGAGGGGAAGGGGAGGGCTGAGCGTTTTGTGGGGCCTCGGAAGCACTGTGGGCTCTGAGAAAGGAAGAACAGAAGGAGATCCCCCCACCTGCTCTTGCAGGCTAATCCTCGGGTTCGACACGTCCTCCCAGGTCCTTCCTCGCTGGGCCTTTTCTAAGATCCTGGCATCCCATCTTAGCATCCCCTGCCCTGCCTGCTAGGAAACCATGTGACGAGTGGTGATACCTAATGATGGGCAGGAGCATCCCTCAAAGACGAGTCGGGAGGGTTGGGTGAGATCCACCCAGGGAGCAGCTCCTCCAAGTCTCCCCATCACCTAGACACAAAGCGCACACCTTCCTTTGCTCAATAAGCCCCCGTAGCTCCCTATTGTTCCTAGGAGCCGGTACAGATGCCTTTGTTTGGTATTTTAAAACCTCTCTGTTGTGGTTCCAATTTGCCTTTTCTGGCTTATTATGAAACCTTACTCTCTTCAGTCCAACATGCTGGCCTTCTGACCAACCCAACGCTCCGTCTGCACACTATTGCTCTCCCCTTTCTTTGGGAATTCCTGGTTTATTCTGTTAGAATACCACCCACCTTCAACATGAGACAGTTCTGACCCTCCCGGCTCATCCCATCTTTCCACCAAAATCACTACCTTGTGTTTATTATGTATGTACATGTATATATGTGGGTATGAATGTATGGATAAAGGTACAACATATGTGTACACACACATATATAGATAGAAAGATGGATGGATAGATAGATAAATGGATAAGATAGTTTGATCTATATTTGGATGGAGTTAGAGAAATAGATGGATGGATAAATAGATGAGATAGTTTGATCAATAGATGGCTGGCTGGCTGGCTAGATAGATAAATAGACAGATAGATAGATTGATAAATGGATGGATAGACAGATGGACAGGAAAATAGACATAGATAAATAGAGACAGAGATAAAGATAAAGATACCTCCCACATTACTGTTGTTTAGCTGTTTTTGATTGTTTGGGACCCCATGGACCATATCCTAAGGAAATTTCTTGGCAAAGTTACTGAAGTGGTTTGCCATTTCCTTCTCCAACTCATTTTACAGATGAGGAAACTGATGCAAATGGGTACCTCATCTATATAAGAGCAGCTAGGTGGTGCAGTATTACTAGCTGTGGGACTGTGGATGAATTATTTCACCCTGTTTGCTTTAGGTTCCTCATCTGTAAAATGAGTTGGAGAAGGAAATGACAAACCACTCCAATATCTTTAACAGAAAAATTCCAAATGGGGTCACAAAAAGTTGGATATGACTAAAAAACAACTGAACAAAAATATCTCTAGCTAGCATTTATTCATGCATCTATTATCTATGTATCTAATATCCATGTATGCATGTATTATCTATCTATCAACCCATTCACCTATATATCATCATTATCTATACATCTATCTATCTATCTATCTATCATCATCATTATCATCTATACATGTATCTATCCATCTATCCATCCATCTATCTCACCATCTATTCAATCCATCTATCCATCTTTCTATCATCTATCCATCCATCTATCTAACCATCTATTCAATCCATCTATCCATCTTTCTATCCATCTATTCATCCATCCATCATCTATCTATCTATCTATCTATCCATCTATCTATTTATTTATCTATCCATCTATCTATCTGTCATCTATGTATGTAGCTATGTATTTAGGGTATCCCCATGCCAAGGCCCATCCATGTTCTTCCCCATGCCAAGGCCCGCCCATCACTCTGTCCCTCAGCTGGAAACCACAGATCATCCAGGTGATCCAGGCCCAGCCCCCTCCCTGTGGCCACCCCACCCCAAGAGAAGCTTTTATCCTCCCCTAATGGGGCAGGAGCCAGAGAGAGCATCATATTTTAAGTTTCTCCTTACAGCAGCAGTTTTCCCTCTCTGCCTCTGTAGGGCCATTCATTCAAAGGAGCCTTAGGTAGGCCAAAGGCAGGATGAGGTTTACTCTGAGGGTTTCCCCATGTCCCCGAGATGAGGTCTGGGGAGGTTTTAGATAACCACTTCAAGGGGAAATTTTTTTCCTAGGTGAAAGAGAAAAAAAAATTGAAGAAGAATCCTGTCATTGAAAAAGGAAACATTCTGGGGGTTCAGCTACCCTGTGCTGAAGCCATCTCAGTATTTTTTGGATGGTTCTCTGGCTCTTAAAAGAGGGGCCTCAGTATAGGGTCTCCTTCCCAGAAAGGGCTGGGGTGGTCCCAGGTAAGTAAGGTGCTAGTCTCAGAGTCAGGAAGACCTGGATTCAAATCCTGCCTCAGTCGTTTATTAGCTGTATGATCCTGAAAAGTCAATTTATTTCTCTGGGCCTCAGTTTCCTCATTTGTAAAACAAATAGGTTGGCAAAGAATAGTTCCAAAAAGATGCTTCCTCTTAGGGGTGTGGTGAAACTTATTTGTACTGTCTTCTAAGAACTAATTGATAGTTAAATTTTCAACTTAAGTATTTGTTGTAAATACTCCAAATTGGCACTTGATTTAAGAATTTAAGTGATAGGGAAAATGTTAATGATTTAAATTAAACTTCAACATGTCAAGAAAATATTTTTTTAAACAATTGGTTGTTAAATATTTACTAGCACATCATTGCCTCTACTGTCCCCACCCCCACACATACACCATTTTTCAGAGACAGAAAAGAAGAAATTTATCAATCGAACATTGTATATATTATCAATTATTTTTTCCTTTTCCTCTTTTTCCTTTTTTTGTTTAAAAAATTTCTTTGTCTCATGGAATGGCTGTCTGGACAGGATGAGGGAAAGAGATACTACAGTAAATTTAGGTACTGTAAAAATAAAATATATCTATGCAATTTTATTTAAAATATTTAAAAATAGAGATGACCTCTCAATTCCCTTCCAGTTTTGAATCTGTGACTTGATGATTCTTCTGTTGCTTTGGAGGAAACAACAGCCTGGATCATTGACTTCTTCCCTAGAAGATCTAAACTTTAAATCTTGGAACTCCTGCATGTGATCCAAGCCAAGGGCTCTGCTATCCTTTAGTACTTAATTCATAGAATTGAGATCTTTGAGGTTCAAACTCTGAAGGGACTCTCTGGGCTAAAGTTAAGGATGTGAAGTGATTTGTCTAAGATACAAGCTAATTTCCAAGGTATGATTCAACCTTAGGTATCTCCTTACTTTACTCAGATTTAACATTCTTCATTATACCATGTACCCAAATGGTCTAACCTTTGCTTAAAGCCTTCCAATTCCAGGTAACTCACTACCTTCTGAGGCAGCCTCTTCATTATTGGATTAATGCCACTGGTTACTTATTGCCTCCAGTATGAAAAGCAAAATCCTTGGGTTGGTGTTTAAAGTCCTTTATAATTGAACCCCCTCCTACCTTTCCAGTCCCCCATTGGTAGTCTTTGATACAAAGACACTGGCCCCCTGGCTGTTCCATGAACAAAACCCTCCATCTCATGTCTCAGCATTTTCTCTGGTTGTTCTCCCCTGCTGATTCTCATCTCCACCTACTGACTTCTTTAGTCCCAACTAAAATCCCATCTTCTCCAGGAAGATCCCAACCCTTCTTAATTCTAGTGCCTTTCTTCTCTTATTTCCCATATATCTGTTTTAGAGCTTGTTTGTAAGACTTGTGACAAGAGATAGCCTAATTTACCATAACAAAAATATCACTCTGGGAAGGGAAGCTCTGGCCAGGACAGAAAACAATTGCTATTTACAATCATTCTTGATTTTAACTCTTGCAACTGGACCATGATGACTTTGGAAGAGAAAGGGAGGCTGATGCCTCTGAGCAGCTCCGTCTCTCTTAAATCCAATAAATGCATGAGTCAAGACATGGATGTCATCTCATGATGTCATTGATCCTCTTCAAGAAGGAAGGATGGAGAGTAGAAGCAAGAAAACACTGTACACAGCAACAAGATTATAATCACTGTATAATGTAGTAATTTTGATGGACTTGGTTCTTTTCAACAGCGAGGAGATTCAGGCTAGTTCCAATAGTCTTATGATGGAGAGAGCCATCTACACCCAGAGAGATGGGGAGTGAATGTGGATCACAACATTTCAAAAAAGTTTTCACTTTTTTGTTGTTATTTGCTTGCATTTTGTTTTCTTTGTCATTTTTCCCCCTTTTTGATCTGTGTATGCAGGGTGATAATTGTGGGAATATGGAAAGAAGAAATGCACATATTTAACATATATTGGGTTGCTTGATGTCTAGGGAAGAGGATGATGGGAAGGGAGGGAGAAGAAAATTTGGAACAAGATTTTTCAAGGGTGAATGTTGAAAATTATCTATGCATATGTTTTGAAAATAAAAAAGCTTTAAATAAAAAAATAATGAAGAATAGAAAACATATACATAGTTGTTTACTTGCTGTTTCCTTCCTAAATTATAAGTTTCCTGAGGATAGGGACTATTTATCACCTCTTTTTTTTGCAACCTCATGCTTAGCATAGTGCTTGGTAAATGTATTTTGTTTAATTGATTCATGTATAGTTCTCATTACCAAAAAAATGCTCACGCATACTACTTCCTTATCAGTGCCATCAAATGGGAATTAATATAAACTTCCTAAGGGCAGGGACTCAGATTTTTCCCCCCTTGCCTTTTAACTTCTAATTCTTGCCACAGTACTTTTCCCATTTTGGGGGGGACACTTTGATTTCATTGGTAAAAAGAATTCTCAATGAAGAAACTCCCTCTGCCAATGTAGATCGATACATCCTCAACAATTTATTGTTTCTTAGAAAATGTCCAGGGTCACAAAGTCCCTCGAACCCATGTTTTCCCAACTCTCAGGTCATTTCTCTTCCCACTATACTACTTTGTGCACAATAGGAGTTTAATATATAATTCCTGGAATCCCTTGGTAGGAGTTGGAATAGATGGTCTCTGAAATTTGAGGATTCTCTGATTCTTGCCCTCACTATCTTACCCCTCTGTCTATCATACTTGGAAGTCCATCATTAGAGTTACATATGGGTTGAGGTATATTCTTTGTAATCTAGGAAGGATTAAACATTCAAATTCATGTCAATCATTTATACTTTAGTGTGAATTAGTCTCCATCAGGAAGCAGACTAGGAAAGAGCTTTGACACCTTGAAATTTTAGCTCAGAACCTGGTGCCCAGCTTCTTAAACCCCCACATGGGGGTCTCATGACAGAATATGGGAGGATCACAAAATTATGATTTATTGTCAATATACTTTTGCTTAGTATACCCATTTTCTATATCGGTATGCCCAGGATTATGGAAAATTTTCTCAAGAGAAAAGGGGTTGAGTGGAAAAAATTTAAGACGTCCTGCTCTAGGGAATGGGACATTTCCTCTGGATTAGTAGCTCAGATCTGAGTGGGGCATTGGACATCTAAGTGGTTGACGAAGGATTGGGCGACCTGCCCGTGGTAAGAGGGACCCTCAATGATCACCTTATTATGTCTGCCTAATTATCGAGAATTATTTGTTAAAGTAGTAACCTACCAGATGTCAGCCTGAAGGGGATCCCTACCCCTTCCTTCCCAATTTGTCACCCGGGGAACAACATGATCTCAGCGTCCAGGGAACAGGATCTCAGCGCCCTTCTCTCTTTCTCGTCTCCTCCATTACATCTGAAGGCATTTCTCCTTGATCTAGCATCCCTCCTACAAACATATATCCTTTTCCAATAGTGGGCAAGACAAAAACCAAAACAATAGAGTCCTTGCTCATAGCTCAAAAGGAAATGATATCTCTTGTGTATTCAGGTATATGCAAAGTAAGTACTGGGTTTTAGACAGAGGGGGAAGCAACCGGGGAGGAAATCTAGAAAAATATTCTGTAGCAGATGGTACTTAAATTAGGAAAACCTGAGTTCAAATCTTGCCTCAGACACTTATGAGGAGCGTGACTCTGGGGCAGTCACTTAACCCCAACTGTGAAATGACACCATGATCTTTTTCTTTCACAACATGACTGATCTGGAAATACGCTTAAAATTATTCTGCATGGATAACACATCAGATTGCTTGTTGTCTTGGAGTAGGGGGAGGAAGAAAAAATTAGAACTGAAAATCTTACCAAAATGAGTGTTGAAAATTATCTTTACAATGGATTTGGAAAATTGGAAAACTAGGAATTTTTGGAATTGGAATTGGAAAAAATAAAATATAAACTATAAAGAAAGAATAAATGGCATCCTAACAGCACCTATCTCTTAGGGGTTATATTGGGAATAAAATGAAATTGGACTTGTTAAGTATTGTGCCTGGTACATAATATGTGCTTAATTAATGCTTATTCCCTTTCTTCCTTTCCGATGCTCGAGTGGAGCCTTAAAGAAAGTTGTGAACTCTTTGCTTTTGGGTTGGGCGTGCAAAATTCTCCCGAGACACCCAAATTCCTAGCTATGTCTCTGTGACATCAACAGTCCAGACTGATGGAAATCTTCAGAGTTTATTAGCTTTTCAGAAGGATCCTGTGCTCTGGGAGGTTTGAAGGACTCTTAGATCATAACCATCAGAAAGCGTGGATTAAGCTATTCCCCCCCGGAAAAAAAATCCCCTCTGACATCATTACATAAACTATCACGTTGAAGACATGTCTAACCAAGGGTTCTAAATACCCAGAGATAAGCCCCCGTTATGGGCACGTTAGTTGAGTATCGGGGGCTTGTAGTTTTTACAGCTTTGGATTAAGGGCCAATCAGGGTTTGTGGAAAGTACAACTGGTCCCAATAAAGTCCGCAGGAGTTCCCTCCGCCTCCCCTTCCCCTCCATAAGCACTTTTTATGACTCTGAATGCTTGGTTTCCAGTCCTGGGGTGCTCCTGAGGCCTCCATTCCTGCAGGCCTGTGGCTTCCCAGGTGTGGAAAGGCCAGCAGTTCGGCCACATGGTCCACTCCCCATGGTCCACTCCCTCCCCTTCCCTTTCTGCTTTGATCTCCTTCCTCTCCTGAGCAGGTCCAAGGCTGGCTCATTTCTGGAGAAAGCCCTAGTCATTTCTTAGAAGACCACGGGTGGGTCACCTTCTGTTAGGGTAACAGTAATAAATTCTTTAACAACATGTAAAGTTCCCCTTAATTGCACCTCAGTCATGACACAGAGAGAAAATTAACAGGCTGCGGCAGTGACCTGAGCAATGGAATCATTTGAAAACAGACAGAAGGGGAAAAAAAGATGGAATGCTCAGTGGACCCCAGGGCGATAAATTCCCAGATAACCCAGGGAGCTTTCATAGAACCAACTCACCTCTGCCATTCTAGAGGCCTTTGATCAAAAATATGATTCGAGGAGGAGGAAACCTGAAATGTGTGAATTAATGACCCTGGAGGCTCGATAGCAAAGCCAGGAAGCCTGTTCTGTGTCCGAGGAGAGCCTTATCTAAACCACGAAGAGGACGAGAAAATCATTTAACAGTTTTCTGCTGCTTGGCTGGAGGGGTGGCGGGTGGGGGGGCTCCCCCCGGAGTGTCTGATGCGAAACAAGCCCCGGCCTCCCCATGAAAGGCAGGTCCCCTTCCAGAGGGGGGAGTCTCAGAAGCTCTCAATTGTTTTTAAATTCTGTTTTTACAAGGAGTGTGAGATTTATAGGCTCTTGAGGGGAAGAAAATGATGTAACTTGAGTAAATCAACAGGCCATTTATTCCTGGCCCTGTTTCCTCTCTGTCACTGAGTTCTGGATTTAGTCCTGGAGCAGTCCCTGTCTTAGCACACTGGGGTGCACACACACATGCAAGACACTGTCTGCTCTGCTCCCCAGACCACCGCACCCCTATCTTTGGAGAAACAGATGATGTCGGGAATGCCTTCCAATGGCTTCAGACCTTCATCATTTAACCATCTGGCCTAGTTTTCCCAGTGCAAGCTCTTGGGCTACTCAGTCAGTGCAATACTGATGTCTAAAGCTCCATATAGAGCTGGGGGGCTGGGGGAGACCCTCATTTGCTGGATGGCTCTGGCTGGGGGCCCTAACAGCTCCATCAGACTTGGGTCTGTCTGTGTATGTGTTAAATAAATGTCAGTGTCTGGATAGGTGGGAGTAGCAATGTGTATGGATTCTGAGTGTGACTATAAGGGCACATACGTGACTATATATGTACATGTAAATGCACATATATATTTCAGGGCATGTGCACATGTGTATTGCACATATATACATGCATGTATATACTGGTGGGCACAACCCACCTGTACATACATGTCTGAGTATATGCACTTATGTTTATGTGTGTGAGTGCTGTACCGGGAGGTTCACATGCATTTGCACATTTGTGTGTATTTATATAGTGCGTGTGCATGTATATTTTGCAAATGTAACATATAAAATGCATAGCACAATGTATTGTAGTACAGCACACATATGTGTAGTGTGTTCATGTATGTTGCATGTGCCGTGCATTGTGCTGAAGACATATCTTGACCTATGTGTGCATGTACATGTGTATTTATTTGTAAAAACACATAGAGCGCATGTGCCGTTGGTGTCCTAAGAAAGATCAAACATCTGAACACTAATTATTGCCTAGGATTCAGGAATGACCAGATGAGAAGTGGTTTTGAATAAGTCCCAGAAACAAATAATGGTAGACCTACAAAGGATCTTGAGATGGCTAAAGTCAATCTTCTCATTTTACAGGTAGGGAAAGCGAGGCACAGGAAGGGGCAAGGAACTTAACCCTGATCACACAGAAAAGCACAAAAAAGCAACAAAAATGTGAATTTCCCATAGCTAATCTTTATAAATATGTGATAAATCTGTATGCTAATTTCAAAATTGATTATGTTCTTAATGAGAGGATTTTCTTTCAAAAAAAGGTTCATTTGCAACCAAGGATGAAAACTCAAAGAGGTTATAAAGATACACTTTATCTTCCGAATTCAAGAATTTCTTTTGTTACATATTCATATTTGTGGTTTTAGTAAAATAAGAAACTTTCTTACAAACTGCAATATGGCTGACCAATGGCAAACGGAATTGATCTGGCAAGCCAAATAGGCACCTAAGAAGAGAGAACATTTCTCCAAAGGACTGATACAGAATTGATAGAGAAAGTATTTTTAGTGTCCATTCATGGATGGTTTTTTGCTATCTACCACACTTGTCTGTCCCAGTATTTTTCATTAAACTCTCCTTCCATCTCATCCTACCTCATCCCATCCATCCCATCCCATTCCATCGCATCCCACTCTATTTTATCCTTTCTCATCCAATCCTATCCTATTCCATCCCAACCAT
The DNA here is from genome assembly GCF_016432865.1 of Antechinus flavipes. NCBI lineage: Eukaryota > Metazoa > Chordata > Mammalia > Dasyuromorphia > Dasyuridae > Antechinus > Antechinus flavipes. Next base: position 605,608,287 of record NC_067400.1, read on the forward strand.
CATTTTATCCTGGCTCATCCTATCCCTTTCATCTTCACTTCATCTCTCTCTATTCCAACAAATACGTTTATTAAGCATCTATTAGTTGGTTGGGACTGTGCTAGGTTCTGGGTATTCAACAACAAAATAAAAAATGTCCATGATCTTTAGAAGCTACGTTCTATGGACCACACCACTCGTACTGTTGTTCAGTCATTTTTTTTTAAACTTATGTACTACCCTCGATGATCGCATTTGGGGTTTTCTTGGCAAAGACCTGGAATGATTTGCCATTTCCTTCTCCAGCTCATTTACTTATGAGGAAACTGAGGAAAACAGAGTGAAGTGATTTGCCTAAGGTTGCACAGCTGGCAAATGTATGAGGCCAGATTGGAACCTAGGAAAATGAGTCTTCCTGATTCCAAACCCAGTGCTCTATCCCCTGCACTATCTAGTTACTTGTATATAGAGAAGCAAACTCAAAATAATTTCAAGTGGAAGAAGGATCAACAGAGGCTTTTTAACAATAGATTGTACCTGAGCTGAGACTTGGAAGCCTGGGAGCCATGAAGCAGAGGAGAGAAAGTCATCTTTCAATGCATGGAAGATAAGCTTGTGGAGACATGCCCTTTGAACATGAATTACTCTCTTTCTGTTACTAGAAAAGTAGTATCTCTTGGAGAAGAAAACCCAACTATGGTCTAAGTCATTTTAAAAAAAATTAATTTATCTTGTGTTTTTCAAGTTGTCCTTCTGACCTCTGGGTCTAGAGGTGGCAGGTATCCCCGTATGAACCGAGAGAGAAAAAGTGTGAGGGTGACACGATTGGATTCAAAAGCATTGGCTCAGGCCCAGTTGTTATGACCATTTTAATCCAGGGGCCACATCGTCATACGCAAGGATTCCTAGAGATACATATTGACTTAGAAAACCACGTGTTAACATTATCTGTGTTCTGTTGTATTTATTCTGTTAACTATTTTCTAATTATATTTTAATCTGGTTCAGTCCTGACTTCTGCATATTTTACACTTCCAACCAATAGTGTCAAGAAGAAGTTGTTTCTTTGGGAATGAATGGTCAAGGGAAAGTGTCTTTTCTTTCTGGACTCCCTTCGGTTTTCTTACCTGTCAAATGAGAGAAGCAGATGGTCCCTAAGATCTGGGCCAAATCTAAGATCCTACCTAATTCTTGAATTCAGCAGACAATGTGTAGCTTTATAGCCTCTTTGAGTTTTCATCCTAGTTGAATCATGGGAAAGAGAAAGAGATATTATTCATAATAACTGCTTGCTATAAACAGAACCTATGAAGTCCTATATCTGGACTGGACTCTTTTCCATTCCTTTCTAGGACTTTAGGGAACTACTAACCCTGGAGCCAAGAAAGAATAATAACACTGATAGAATGGAGTAGAAGTTCCCTGAAGGCAAGATCCCATCACTTTTTTAAAGTACCAGAGAAGCACTACAGAATGGAGGATAGAGAGCTGGTCTCATAATTAGGGGAGAACTGGGTTCAGGTTCTCCTTCTGACATACTGACTGTGATGTTGAGCTAGCCAATGAACCTTTAGTGCTCTGGGATATGTTCTAATATTATAAATATGCAGAGGAGTTGCCAGCATGAATCGGTGAAAGGACTTTCCCCACTGGGCAACACCTTAAATTCCTGAAATCCCAGGCCAAATCCAAAAAAAATTTCCCCCCCCACCAAACATAGTACCTAGTTCATAGCAGGTGTTTAATAAATGTTTGATAAATTAAATTGAATACAGCTGCTTTAAGATTTCCAAAGCATTTTTTACACACCATATCTCATTCATTTTCTTACCACAACTCTGTGAAGTAAGCCAGCTGCAGGAATTATTATCCCCATTTCACAGATGGAAATTCAGAGGAATTAAGTGACTTGTACAGTAACATCATAAGTTAATTGGAGTATCCAAGCCTAGGTCTCTCTTAAGGTGGTATTCAGCTATCTTTTCTATTATGCACACTATACTATCTGACTCTACTTCCATTTGAACGATGCTAGTTCCCAAGAAAAGAGTTTAAGCTGTCCATCTTTAGTTAGAATCCCAGCATGTTTCTCCAAATGTGGAATGGCTTTTATAGATTATAGATTTTAGTTTCTGGATTGTAATCTCCATGCAGCTTCTCTCTCTCTCTCTCTCTCTTTCTCTCTCTCTCTCTCTCTCTCTCTCTCTGTCTGTCTGTCTTTCATGTTTAGTTTATAAATTATAATTTTTAAAATTAAATTTTATTTAATTTTCATTTTGACTTTAAAAAATACAAATTAATTAATTATAGAGCCCTTCCTTCTTCATCTTTCCAATATGGTTGTACTTTTCCAAGTTAGGTAATTCAGGCTTTTTTTTTTTTTTTTTTTGGTTAAAATTATTTCAATAACATGGGTAGAGGGAAAGCTTTAATCTTTTTTTTTTGGTAACTTTTAGCTGTCTTTGATGATCATCTTTGTATGGGGGACGGTGGAAATAGTAATTGAAATGACTTCCCCCCCCCCAAAGAAATTGATGGGATATCAGCTCTTGCTTGTCGGTGCCTTTGGAGACACTGAAAAAAAATCTAGTAGCTTGAAAAGAAATATTTTCATAAGAAGTAATTGTGATTTTGATTATATTACTTAGCTTCTCTGGGACTCAATTTCCTCATCTGTTAAATGGCAGGATTGCACTAAATGATTTCTAAGGTCTCTTCCAGCTCAAAATTTATCATCTAAGATTTTTTTCCCTCTTAAATCTTGATATTTTCTTTCTTTGGTTTAAAACCATTGGTGAGGAAGAAGTAAAAGAATATGGAGGTTGGGTGAGGAAGAGAAATGTATTTGAAGTAGATAATTATTTTCATTAAGGAAAAAGAAAAAAAAATCCTTAGGAATAGGAACAATTTTTTTAAAAAGCCCTGATAAGATTTTTAAAGCAGAAATGCACTTTTAAGGTCCTCTTAATAAAGTTATTAAAAATGCAATTCTGTGTCTTCCCTTGTAATTGAGTTTCACCACATAATTTCTGAAAAGCCACACACACGAAAAAAAAAAAAAAACTTGTAGTAAAAAACCGGGGTATAATTTTCTTCAATCAAAGGAAGCTCATGACTGCAATTACCCCAAACCCTTTCCGAACCTTGCTGCGATACACCAGGGACAGGTCTTGGGGTCTCTGTGGGTGGTAAAGCTTTCATGTGCCTCTCAAGCCTTTCTTTATTGTAAGGTTTCAAGTGAACGTTAGCAGCAATGAGCAAATTTGATAATTCGATCTCAAATTAGTTAATGCAATGCGCCAGGAACCACTAACGAGCCCCAAGTTGGAGAGATGAAAATGTATCTTTACTGGAGTGGGGAGGCTCTAGTTAACTAACCTAGCATTGAGGGGACAGGGTTAGGGAAACTTGTTTTGAGGGGGGTCTTCCTAAAAAAAACCAAAATAATGCTAGGAGAATGGGGCTATCGTGTTTTGGAGAAGACGGGAATGGAAGCCAGTGCCTATGGTAGTGTTCTGACAATAATATAGTAGGTAGACCAAGTTGGTCATATTTAGCATGATGGGGGTAGGGTGGGAGGGAGAAGGGCGCTGAATTGGACATTCAAGGACCTGAATTCAAATCCCAACTCTGTCACTTACTATGTGGGGAATCTCCCACAAATCACTTCTTTATTTTAGGCTCTGGCTTCCTCATTTGTAAAATGAGGGGATGGGACTGGTGTGCTATATTAGATTATTGATTTTAGAATTAGGGAACCTAGGTTTTAAATTCTATCTTTGACATCATTATAAGTTTGGGCAAATCACTTATCTATAAAAATATGGCCTTTAGAGTGGATGGCCCCCAAGGTCTATTTGCTTCCTGTTTTTTACCCATGATCCTATTTCTTCTAAGTTTCTTGTCATTTCTAAGAAGAACATCTTACGAGGAGAGTGGAAACTGTGATCGTAGATTAGGCATTGGGGTTGTAGGGTGGGAAAGGAACTCAGAAGTTACAAAGCCAAATTCATTCATTTTTTTTTAAGGATAAGACAGGTGATTTGTCCAAGATCATACAGTTTATAGGTGCTAAAGACAGGTAATTTGGTCTCCAACTTCAGGGCTCTTTTCACAAACAAACCAGCCAAATCTTTAAAAAATGCTTCTCCCCTAAAACACACTAATTTGATTTTTGTTTGCTTTGAAAGAAGCAAAGCATCAAGGCGTAAGGGAGTGATGATAGTCTCCCTGTATGCTGTCTTAAACAGCTCACATTTAGTGTCTTTTCAATTCTGGAGTCTACGAATTAGGAATAAAAATGTTTGCACAGTGCTTTAAGGTGCAGAGAGAACTTCACATATGTTATTTTATTTGGTTTTCACAGAAACCCCGTGAGACAGATGCTAATATTTATATCTCCATTTTAGAGGCAAGGAAATTGAGTCTCTGAGAGGCTAAGTGCCTTGCCAAGATAAGATTCAATAAGTGTCTGAAGGATGGAATTTGATTCCGGTCTTCCTAACGTCTAAATCCTGTGCTCTACTCACTAAGCTAGGCTGCCTCTCTAGCAAGGAGGCTGTCAGTCATCAAGAGTGTCCAGGGCCTTGCTATCATAGCATGTGAGCAACAAGAGAAGGAAAAAAGATGTTTAGCCTGGAAAAAAAAGAAGAGTTGGGACCAGGGAAATAGTAGCAGTTTTCGAGCCTTTGAAAAGCTGTTCTATGGAAAAGAGATTAGTCTTGTTCTGTTTGGTCCTAATGGATAGAACCAGTAAAATACAGGGTGGAAGTTGCAAAGAAGCCTATTTTGGTCTGATGTCAGGGAAAACAAACAAACAAAACTCCTTTCTTAACCTTGAGAACTGTCCCTATAAGGAAGGGACTCCTCCCCTTCCCTCTCCTTCCCCCCCCCCCCCCAACCCCCTCCCTCAGGTAATGGATTTCCCTTTCACTGAGATCTTTAAGAAGAGGTTGGATGCCAATAGACTTTGTAGAGGGATTCTTGGTCAGACTGAGGCTGGATTAGATGGCCACTGAGATCCCTTCCAGCTGGGATTCTGATACTATGAGAAGGAAAGGAGCATCTTCCAGGATGCTTTTGTCCTGGTGTCCAAGCTGGGGATCAGTCCCACTCAGATATCTATAGGAAAAGGCAGGAACTGAAAATGGATAGATAATATTCTTGCCATCACCTCCCATTTCCATAGTACTTTGGAGTTTCATTCAGGGCTTTCCTCACAATAGTTTTGTGTTATCACTTTCCTTTTGCAGATGAAGTCTAGAGATAGATATTCAATGACTGACACACAGTTTCTTAGCTAGGATAGGATATGGTGTGGAAAGGGAAATGCTTCTCTGAGATGACCTTGGATAAGTTGATTTATCCAGTTCTGTTTCTTCTAGAAAACAAAGATGTTGGCCAGGGTCCCTTTGAGCCTCAGATCTCTGACCTATGTACTCAAATTCTAACTGACAGCTTTTATTTTGGTCTTTTCAACACACAATTGATTAAGCAGCAGAGTGCTCAGTGCAATACAGAGTGCTCAAAAAGGAAGAAATTGTGTAGCTCCTACTTTCAAGGAGTTTACATTCTCCTGGCTCCTTTTACACAGAGACTCACACAGACATACAGACACCACCACTACAACCGACAGCAGCAACATCCTCCACACAGCTGCCAAACTGCTGTTTTTAAAGTATAGGTCTCTATTACACTCATCTGCTCAAAAAATTTCATTCACTCTCTTTTACCTTTAGCGTAAAATACAAAGCCCCATTTAAAGTCCCTTACAGTCTGGTTCTAGTCTGTCTTTGCAGATAGATCACATATTATTCCCCTTCAGCCCAATTATCCTGCTTGCTGCACATCTAACTCTCCATTTCTGGTCTCCATGCCTTTGCATATAGGTTGCCTCCCATATAAACATGGAAAGCATTGTACTTCTCTCGTGTCTTTTGGGCTTCCTAGTCCCCTTAAAATTTCAGTTCAAATACTAAAACTTTATCTTTATCCTGAATTCTCTAATTGTTAGTCTTCCCTCTCTCCCCCGTTACTTTGTATTTATTATATAAATTGCATCTCCTCTTCTATTTTTTCCCAAATAAGCTCATTGAGGGCAGGGGTGGATTCATTTTTTATTTTGCTCATCCAAACACAGTGCTTGAAACCTATTAGTTGATTCATCAAATGCCGAATGAACGAATTTATTCAGGCGATATTCTCGATCCTGGATTTGGTGCTAGGGATAAAATGGCAAAAACTGAAACAAACTCCTACCCTCCAGAAACTGACATGGTCCTAAGCCCTTATTAAAAAGCAGTAGCAAATTTATTTTTAGGGAAAAGCCGGTGGGCTGGTGAGAGCAGGGGCTCTTGTGAGGCTGCCCTACCTATGAGAGAGCCCCCCACCTTTCCCCTAGAAGGCTCAGAGAGGGATTAAAATGCTCTCCACGACTTCTGAACAGTGGGCTGTTTGCTTTAAAGTTCAGAGACTGAAGCAAAGCCGGGGAAGTTAAGATGGCTAGAAGGATTGGCCAGGGTTTCAAAAGCTCCAGTGTTGTCCTGAACTCTCTACTTTAATCAGAGCTGAAAGGAGCCCCCCGGCCCATAGCCCAGTGACAGATGATTCTTCCCTGAAACATTTTTAAATGGAACAGAAGACGTCCTTTATCTGTGTGGTCTGAGCTCATTTACTCCAGGAGAAAAACCCAGCCCCTGTCCGCCTGAAAGCCAAGTCTTGTTCTCTCATCTGATGGATGAAAGGAATTTGGAAGCCTGATACTGTCCCCTGAGATGTCATTCAAATCCACAGATACATTCTACCAGCAGGGCCAATGTCACTTCGAAGACTCATCTCTTGGCTTCCCCCTCTGATTCCCCCCCCTGCCCCATTCATCTCAGGCTCCTGTCTTATCCCAGAGCCGGGGCAGCCTCTAATCAATAAAAATCAGGGTGACCTGGGGGGAACCCGGGCTCCTATTGGTAGCTCAGGGAAAGTTAAAGCATGATTAGAAATAAATGCACCGGTTAGGCTATAAATTGGAGCTCTTTGAAATGAGCCCGAACGGGATCAAGTTTTCCTTCATGGGGGGATTTCTTGTCAGTTTCCATGTAAATCAGAGAGATGACAAACGCAGGGGACAATTGGGAGTGGGAGGGGGTGGGCCTCGGGGGCTTCAGCCTGCAGGAGGGATAAGGACTGGCCTCTAGCTCTGAGTCTATTAAATAACAACAGCCACCAAACAAACACAAACAACTTGTTAAGGATTTCCTCCTAGAACAAAGAGAAAGTCCTAGCTTAGGATGGATCTTACTGAGGATGAGCTCTCTCCTTCTCTCTCTCTCTCTCTCTCTCTCTCTCTCTCTCTCTCTCTCTCTCTCTCTCTCTCTCTCTCTCAGGGTCCTTCAGGGACAAGCTCTTCACCATCCCTGCTCCCCCCACCCCCGCCCCAAAGTTCCCCTATGCAATAATAATTCAGGCAAACTTTAAAAGCTATTGATGCAGCAGCATTCCTGGATGATGGATTTCCCCCTCTTCCTGAAATTCAAATATAAATCCCCCAGTCTTCTGCAAAGTAGTCATGGCAGGGTGATTTACTCATTCTGGCTCTGGAGGAGCTGCCCTGTAGACTTTCAAAACTTAGAAAGCTGAAGAATGCAACAAAGTGCTGCAGAGTGGAGGGGGGGAGGGAAGAGGGAAAGAGAACAAAACAGGAGAAAGTGGAAGAAAGAAGAAGAGAGCAAAATGAGCGAGAGGAAAGGTGGGGGAAAGGAGGAAGGAAAAGAAAGAAGGCTAGAGAGATGGAGAGAAGGCCCCAAAAAAGTTAAAGGGGGGGTGGGAGGGAAGGGGAGTGAGGGCAAGAAAAAGTAAAAGGCTAAAAAGGGAGAGAAAAAGAAAAGAATGACAGAGTGATGAAGAGAGAATGAAGAGAGAGGAGGGAATGAATGAGAGGGAGACAGAGAAAAAGAGAGAGAGAGAGAGAGAGAGAGGAGAGAGAGAGAGGAGAGAGAGAGAGAGAGAGAGAGAGAGAGAGAAGACAGAGCAGACAGAGAAAATTAGCGTGAAAGAGAATAGAGGAAAAAAGTGTAGAAAAAGTGAGGGAAAGGATGAAGAGAAAGAAAAAGGAGTGGGAGATGAAAGGGGCAGAGAGGAGGGTTTCTCTCTCTCCCCCTCCCACCCGCTCCTTTTAACAGATGTGCCTATTTTATTTTTCTAGTCTTCAGAAAAGAGAGCCCAGCTGGCTCGCCCTTCGTGACAGGGGCTTTCTGCCCCGAGTTCACAGTCCTGTGCAGGGTTTCCTTCAGGACAATGGAGCATGGACCCATCCAATCCATCTCCAGGCGGATCTCCCTAATCTGCACATTTCTCTTCTTGGGCGATGTTACTGTCACTTTATCATAAATAGAGGATGAAGACAGTTGGGGCTGCTACTGTTGTAATCTATCCAGGATGAATAGGGGAGAAGGCTGAAATAAATTCCCCGCTTCCTGTCCCACATGTCTGCCAGACCCCTGCTCCAGGTCAGGGGCATCCTCCCTCCAGACTGGTAATTGCAAAAGACGAAACAACTGAACCTTAACTGGAAGATCAAAGAATTAAAAAAGAGGAGGGGGGGGGGAAGACAGGAGAGGGGAGGGGGAATACGAGGGGGGAAGGACTTTTCTGAGAACAGGCTGGCTTTGGGGCAAAGTCCACTGGGAGTGGGGTGGGATGAGGGCAGCAACGTTCTCTCGTTAACCAAAAAGACCCTGGCTGGGAGTGGGGGTGTGTGTGGGGGGGGAGAACTGCCCTAGTGTGTGTCAGAGCTAGATAAGGCGGGTCATGGCTGTTGGGGGTTAAAGCTTGGTAAAGTCCCAGGGCTTGTTAATCACACTTTTAAGTTCTTCAACCTCAAGTTCTCTTTGTTTGTTTGTTTGTTTGTTTTTAATTCTTGGCCAGCTCATTAGCAAAGTAAACAAAACATCTTCCAAACTCTTTAGATCCTTTCTCTTTTCTCTCTCTTTTTAAAAATTATTTCATTTATTTTCTCCTCTTCCTTTCTGTCTACTTGTTAATTTTTTCCTCCTCTTTCTTTCTCCTTTTTCCTCTCTTTCTCTTCCTTGTTTCTCTCTTCCTTCTTTTTCCTCTCTTCCCCTTTATTCTTTCTTCTCTCCCCTTTCCCTTTCCTCTCGACAAAACGTGGTACATATTTAGAAACACCATAGGGAACGCCAAGATTGCAAAGTGCTCACACAACAACAAGAACAGCCAGGTTGCTCGTTCTGCCCTAGAGAGCCAAGCTCTAGCGTGGTCTGAGAGAGAACTTTCCAATTATTGATAATTCCTCCCAAAGTAGCATCTCTCAAACCTGATCCAAAGTCTGAAAGCAGCCACCTTGTTTCTCTTGGTAACCATTTCAACCATAGCTAGAAGTCCTTTGGGGGAAGATTGTGTGTGTGTAGGAGGGGGGGAGGGTAATGCAATAATCTCCCACTAATCCTTCCCTCCCTTGTGCTGTCACCATCCCTTCTCCCGAGCCTCTCCTTGGAAGCCAGGAGAACACACACCCTGGACATCCGCACTTGACCTTTTGCTCCCAGGATCTTTGCCCCAGCTTCCACACACAACCAAAGTTTATTTGCTCAGATTTAAGCTAAAGCACACAAAGGGGTCCTATTTTCTATCAAGGGGCAGATTTCGGTTTCCAGACGGTTAGTTCCTGGGGGTGGGAGTGGGGGTGGGGAGTGAGGGGCCACAGAGCAGAGGGTCTCAGTGGGGCAGAACATCACTTGGAGCGGATGCCAGCGGAAGCTTCTTGGCTCACCCACATTGTCTCTTCCCTACTCTGAGAGTGACTCATTAATTACATTTTATATCCAAACGGATGAAATTCTGCAACAAAACAATGTTTTTCCCCTCCACCCCCCCAGCCCCCCAAAAAGGGTCATAAATCGTAACTTTGGGAGTGCTAATAGCGCTCACATTTATTCCTATTAATGCTTCCTGTTTTTGAAAGCTGGGCCCCTTCCAGAGATAATGTATTACAAGCCTTCCTGCTGAAGGATTTGGGTTCCTCTAGGCTCTGTTCCAGTTATAACTGGCAGCGAAGGCTTTCACACATTCACAAATCCCTAACTCCTCCCAGAGAGCAGAAGAGAGCCCAGAGGTTTTGGCTTGGGTCAGCAGATTTTGGAGTGTTACAGGAATGAATGGGAAAGGATTCAACCTCGGAGAAGGGGCTTGAACAGTGCAGCCTCTTCAGAGAGGTAGATGCCCTCCCAGGTCTGCATATCCATGCTGCTGAGCCTGAACTATTTCAAAAGGGGGGTGTGAGGGGGAAGGAGGGGAGAGAACAAGGTTACACAAGCTTATTGTCCTAAGAGAAGCAGAGTGCACAAGAAGGCAGGAAGGCTTGAGTTCAAATGCTGTTTCAGACACCCATCCTGGGCAATTCCCTGCTCTATTGAGTTCTCCTCAAGCACAGAGTCATCCCTAAGGACATAGATTTTTTAGAAAACCACAAATTAACATTATCTAGGTTGCATTGTATTTTTTTTAATTTTGCTAAACATTGCCCAATTATATTTTAATCTAAGGGAGACCACACTCAGTAGCTCCACTCCCTGGTGAGTTTGACACTTCTGCTTTAAGCAATTCCTTTAAATAAGGGGCATAGGGGACCCTGACCTGCATTATTCTTAGCACAGGAAGTGTCCTGTTCTGGGAGCCCACTATGGCAATGAAATCACAGACCCAATTTCTAACCTGGAACTCCATCTCCTTAGCAACGAGGGACTCAAGAGACAAAAACTGGCTTCAAGTCACTCCTTGACTTGGCTGAAAATGTCGATTCGCATTTTAATTTGGGGGATTATGGATCCAAATCTGGAAGGAAAACCTCACAGTTCATATAGTGCAGCCCCAGAAGCCAAGGCTAGAAAAAGCAGAGAATCAAAGATTTATAGTTAGAAGATAGACATGATCTATGCAATCCCCTCAGTTTATATATGGGGAAAATGGGGCCTGGGGAAATTGACTGAATCATTGAAGCTTACTCAGATAGGCTCAAAAGTAGGATTTTCTTTCATGAGATGTAGATTTAGAGGGAAAAAAACTGGTCATTTTTGTTCAGTCATTGAAGAGTTCAACTATGTGATCTCATTTGAAGTTTTCTTAGCAAAGATACTGGAACAGTTGGCCTTTTTTTTTCTCTAGCTCATTCTGCAGATGAGGGAAACTGAGGCAAACAGGTGCTATAACCAGGATGAATTAATTTGAACTCAGTCTTCTTCACTGGAAGGACCTCTCCCTCTACAATTCTTTGAGCATGGATCTGGAGGTGGAAGAAGCCTTCTTGGGAGGTCGTCTGGTACAATACCCTCATTTTTATAGATAAGAAAAGTGAGTTCTACAGAGGTCAGATAATTTGTGCAAGATCACAGGCTTATTAAATTAGAGTTGAAAGATACCTTAGAAAGCATTTAATCCAAACCTCTCTTTTTTACAAATGAGGAAACTGAGGCTCAAAGAGATCAAGTACTTTGTTTTGGGTCACTAAGGTCATAGGGTCACAGATTTTTAGAACTGGGAGGAAATCTTGGTGTCTACAAGGATGGACAAGGAAGCAGCTACACCCAAAGAAAGAACACTGGGAAATGAATATAAACTGCTTGCATTTTTGTTTTTCTTCCCCGGGTTATTTCTACCTTCTGAATCCAATTCTCCCTGTGCAACAAGAAAACTGTTCGGTTCTGCACACATATATTGTATCTAGAATATACTGTAACCTATTTAACATGTAAAGGACCGCTTGCCATCTGGGGGGTGGAGGGAGGGAGGGGAAAAATCGGAACAGAAGTGAGTGCAAGGGATAAAGTTGTAAAAGATTACCCTGGCATGGGTTCTGGCAATAAAAAGTTATTTTAAAAAAATAAGAAAGAAATCTTGGTATCTAGTCCAGTCCTTTCTTTTTTATGGATAAGGAAAAGTAAGGCCTGGAAAGAAAAAGCTCTCCCAAGCTAGTCAGTTTACTCCTGACTTCCTACTGAGTAGCCTTTGAGTAGGCCCTCTCAGACACTGGGTTTCTTAGGAGTCCGAAGCAGCACCAGAGACAGGGACTGGTTATGAAAAGGGGAGAAAAACTCACTTTTTATTTTTTATTTTTTATTTTTTTTTGCATTCCTAACCTACCTGAAACCTGGAACAACTGGAAATTCTCTGAGTTTTTTTGGCGCTGCTTCTTAGGCCAAGATTTCTGGTAAATCCAACTCGAAATATTTTGGATGTGAAACCGAATCCAATCGTTCAACTTTCTGACTCATTTGTTCAGTTCTGACTAATAATTACAGGCAAGCGTGTGCCGACACTGGAGATTCCAAGCGACCGACAAACAGAACCCCACGATTGTTGGGCCGGTCATCTTCTCCCCCGCCTTTTCTCCCCCTCCCCAGATCCTTCCACCACTTGCAGTTAAATTAGATTGCAACAATCGTCCCCTCCCCTTTGTGTCTAACCTCTAATAGGCAGGAGCTCTGCACAACAGACTAGCGGTAACCACATCCTATTCATCATATAATCACTGTGAGGCAAATGCAGAATAACAAGCCGGGTCATTAGTCTGTTCTAGCTCACAGCCGAGACACCGAGGAAAGCATGAATGCTTGTACCTTCCTGGAGCCTGGACTCCGGAGCTTCCAGGAAGGAAGATGGCCCCTTGATAAATAAACCCAGACGCTGCCCGAAACCCTTCGCGATGATAAATGCACTCATCGCCTCGGTCATCGGCCTGGATGGGGCACGCTGTGGATTATGGCGATTACGCTCATTACCATCCTCATTATTAATATTATATTTTAATAGGCTTCTTCCCACATATTAAGATCACACATGTTCAAGCCCATGTGCGCTTTTCAGAAGTTATTTCTGGAAAATGTTGAATCTCATAACAGCAATAAAAAGGAAAATATGGCAGGGGCCAAAATAAATGTCTCTTTGGACCGTGTTTCAAAAGCGTCGGAATATTTGTGTAAGCTTGAAATTCCAACCTTTGGAGAAGAACAACTTGGCCGTTGATAGATAGCGGGGAGAAGGATACATTTCTGGAAGCTTCTCTCTTGGTTTGCCTAGTTAATAAATTTGATCTGGCAAGCGTGGGAGGAGTGTGTGTGTGTGTGTGTGTGTGTGTGTGTGTGTGTGTGTGTGTGTGTAGGTAGGTAGGTAGACTAGCTGAATTCAAATGAAGGGTTTGGGGAGAATCACATTTTCTGGATGATAGTCTCCAAGTCAAATTCAATAGTGAAATTCAACAGGGCGGTTCTGAAGAAATTGGGTCTCTTTATGAGGTGGATGGGAGATCCAGAGGACATGGTGAATCCAGCTTCAACAGGCTGAATAGCGTGAGGGCTATCACAGAATTGACCCGATTGGTGGATAGTGTCCAAACAACCCACGAGAAAACACAAGGGGAATTTGGTGTGTAAAAAGGCAGCCTCATTGCAAATGGGAGGTTTGTAAGGCCCAGGGATGGACGCCTTTAAGTTGTTTACTGGGTTTCTCAACAGATCCAGGACGTGTCTGGACTGGAGTTCTGGGCAGAATCTCCCAGAATCTAATTCAGCTTCATTTCAGAGTTGGAAGAGACCTCAGTAACCATTTAGTCCAACCTATACCTAAAAAGGAATCCTCGCTATGACATAACCAATGAATGTTCATCAAGCCTCTTCTCCAAGATTTCCAAAGACAAGAAACCCATCACTTCCTGGGGAAGCCCATTCCGCTTTGAGATCGTTTTAAGTGTTAGGAAGTCTTTTCTAATATTGAACCTAAATCTGATTGTGTGTGTGTGTGTGTGTGTGTGTGTGTGTGTGTGTGTGTGTGTGACTTAATTCAACAAATAGTTATTTAGCACCTACTGTAAAACAGATATTTACTATGACTCTGGAGCTGTGTTAGCCACTGGGAATTCAAAGATGGTAACATAACAATTCTTGCCCTCCAAAAACTTATATTCTGCTTGACAGTCGGGTGTTGTCTACTGTAAAACCCAAAGGGACATAAAGGAACATGGGGCATGTTTACTGTATATCCTGACTATTGAATATGGGATTATATCATAGAGCCCAAGGCTTAGTCCAACTGCTTTCACGTTTGAGATGAAGCTGAAATGAGTTTCTGAGGTCATAGAACAAGCAACTGGGATTGGAATGGAGACCCTCTGGCTCTAAATATTGAATCTATAAAATCTCATCATCCAACAACTTTTACAGACGGAAAGTCAGATTCCATTTGGATGGCTGAATAGTCCTCCCCTCTGAGAAAGAACAGGTGGAAGCATCTAGTCTTTTCTGTCTGTGTCAGGGAGGCAAGATTAAGATCCAGGCTTTAGTGATAGAAATAAATGCTCAACCCAAGCTTCACTGGGGATTGGTGAAAGGATCTCCGAGTAATGGAGTAAAGCCATTTCTTCCCAATCCCTAATATCCTAGTGTTGTGAGTTGTGAAAACCTGAATTCTAATCCTATATCTAGCATATGAAATAATGGAAAGTGGCTCCAGAGTCAGAGATGTTGACTGCCTGTGTGACCTTGGGGCTGGTTTTCAAATCTGTAAATGGAGGAGGGGAGAAAGGGATAGGACTTCATGATCTCTGAGGTTTCTTCCAGTTCTGATCTATGACTCTCATACAAGGATCAAATAAGTACTTTCTTTGGGAACCTTAAAAGTGCTATATAACTTCCATGTCCTCTGGATCTCTCATCCACCTCGTGAAGAGAACCAACTTCTTCAGAGCCACCCTGTTGAATTTCACTGGCCATGTGGTATCTTTTGAAAATGATTTGGAGGGGCAGCTAGATGGCACAGTGGATAGAGCAGCACCCTGAAGTCTGGAGGAGCTGAGTTCAAATCTGGTCTCAGACACATAGCATTTCCTAGTTGTGTGACCCTGGGCAAGTCACTTAACCCCAATTGCCTCAGCAAAAAAAATGATTTGGAGGCTATCATTGAGAAAATAGGATTCTCCCCAAACCCCCAATTTGAATCCAGCTAGTTTACCTACCTACACACACACACACACACACACACACACACACACACACACACAGACTCCCTATGCTTGCCAGAACAAATTTATTAACTAGGAAGGGAAATAAAAGAGGCGAGAGAAAAGAAAGAAGGGAGGGGAGAAGAATGAAGGGGAAGAAAGGAATAGGGGGGGGAGAGAGAGAAAGAGAAGGGTAGGAAGGAAAAGATGAAGACAAAGATAGAAGAAGGGAAAGAGGGAGGGGAAAGGGGAAGGAGGAAAGAGGAGAAAAAGAGAAAGAAGGGAGCAGGAGGGAGAGAAGGGGAAAGGGAAGAAGGAAGGGAAGCAGAGGAAAGAGAGAAAGGAAAGAGGAGGAAAGGTAAGGAGGACAGGAGAGTGTTAAAGGAAGGGAAGCAGAGGAAAGAGAGAAAGGAAAGAGGAGGGAAAGGTAAGGAGGACAGGAGAGTGTTGAAGAAAGGAAGAGATGGGGAGGGGGAGAAGCAAGGGGGAAAACAGAAGAGAAGGTTTATGGCAATACTCCATTGAATGAGTTTGATGGGGCCTGGCTGCTGTCCCATCTCCCCTCTGAAGCTTCATTGAGAAAACTGCAATGATGGTGACCTCCATTCTTATAGCTTGCCAGATCCTCACAGCCATTCGAGGGTCACTCAACTGAGGGGGATTCCTTCAGCAGCCAGGTGGTTTATAGACAGCAGTGGTGAAACAGAGGAAAGGATGGGATACCACGCTCCCTCTTAAGGACGCTTTCCAGAGAGCCCTCTGGGAGACACAAACATCTACCCTCTGCCCTCAATCCTGAAGGAAGATGCACTCCCCAAACTTGGCTGAATGTGTTTTCAGAAGAGGGGGAAAGGAAAATACCAAAGTGAGACACGTAGGGCCTAATTTTTTTTAAAGGAAAAACAAGAAAGATGCTTCTTTCCAAGCAGGCCCAGTATCTTGTAACACTGGAGTGATTGTTGCAGAGCCAATCTGGTTTTCATTAGTAGGAATGATGGGCCCAATTTCTGCACGGGATTCAGGGCTCTGGTCTCCCTGTTTGGTGTACATGCTGCTGGTTAACCCCTTCCCCACCTTCTCTTCCTCTCCTAGACCCGGGGCACCATCTGCAGGTCAGGGCACGGCTCAGAGCCAAGAAGATTCCACCCAGGCGGCACCGAAATGGGATAGATCAAACGTATCTATGAACTCCAACTCCTAGCAATGGAAATCCTTGTTAAAAGGGCAGGAGGGAATGACTTACTGGAAGTCGAAAGCCAAGAAGAACAGAAAATATGGCCAAGGGAGAGGATGGGGGTTGTCATGGCTGTCTGCAAAGATCCCAAGGGTGGAACAAAAAGTATTGTTGAAGTTTATAGAGGGGTTGTAACTATGACTAATGGGATGGAATATCAGATGCATCTAATGTCATTTAAAACTCTTTCTCAATGGGTTTAGTGGATTGTAGATCCACATTGTGAAGAGGTTGTGAAATTCGATTCCCCTGGATATCAAGCTCATTTAGGACTCCTGGTGGTTAGAGAACCATCTTTCTTGGGGCTAGGAAGCCCTAGTTGATACTTGGGCAAGTCTCAAGTCCTCAGGGCTCTAAGCAACTTATTTATTAATATTATTTATTATTAATAATAATATTATTAAATATTATTCATTTAGAGGTGCTAACCTGTATCATTAGAGGGAGAGTTTCCTATGCCAGTGAAATGTAGGTTCAATCCCTATCCCCTAAAACCTTCCTTTGGAGCAAGATCAAATAAAATAAAAATCATAAGATCATAGATTCAGAGGTGGAAAAGACCCGGGAGGTCATCAAGTACAACACTCTTATTACATAAGAGGAAACTGAGGGCTAGAGAAGTTAAGGGACTAATCCTATGGCTATACAGCTGATAAATGGGCAAAAGAAAATTTGAACAAAGGTCCTCCTAACTCCAGGTCAACTGCTATATGCAATCTGTATCAAGCAGAAAGACTGTTGTTCTATTCTGTACATATTGTGTTTATACCTAGTTGTGCATATGTTTGTCTCTTCCATTTAGAACATAAGCTCCTTGAAGAAAGGAGATTTTGTTTTTTTCTGGGTGCTCCCAGTGCTTAGCACAATGTCTGGTACATAATAAGCATTTAGTCAATGCTTGCTGATGTTGAGTGAAAGAGATCCCTCGCCAACAAATGATAGACTTTTGAAGTATTAAGGTATCAAAGATATCAAGGTCTCAAAGCATATATTAAATTTCAAAACCCTTAATCCTGAGATGGTTCAACACTCATAGTAAAAAAAAAGATTTAAAAATAAGAGAAGGGCTTGAGGGAAAAAAATAAATAAGTGGATTAAAAAAAAACACACAAATCACCCTGCTTTGGAACACCATTCTGTGTCAGGGGATGTTAAAAAATAATTCCACTGTTGGCAAAAATGAGGCAAGACTCACAAGAGCAAGGAGATAGGATTTGGGGAGCCTGGCACACCCAACAATATTTGTAGTGCCATGCATAAGGTGGGCAATATTGGATTGGAAATAAAAGTTCTTCAGTTCAGGGTTGATGGTTGGTCTCTAGCTTTCTGGAATCTGGCCAAGATTCCACATCTAGAAAGTTGGTTTTTTTCTAGTCAGTCTTTTGCTTCTGTGTTTTAATCTGTGGTAGAATGGTGAAAAAAAGAAGTAAAGAATAGGGGGGCTATGTGTGAAGCTTCCTAAAAGCCCAGGGGTAAGGGTGGGCACATAGTCAAGGGAGTCGGTTAATCTGGGTAAATGCTGTTGTTTCAAGTGCTAGAAATAGCACTTGGTTTTTTTCCTGAATCTTGGTGACTGTAGGATATTGATGATACCCCTGGATGGGAAAATGGAAGGGCCCAATGGGCTAGCCTCTCTGTTTGGCGTCTGGAGAAACAGAACTCCTCAGAGACTTTGCTCCACCTTTCCATTCTGTTAGCTGAGATCCTGGGACCAAGGTGCCAATGTCCCAAAATGCTGAGTAGAAAGTCCACTCTGAGTGGTTCCTGAGCCTGGCCAGGTATGAGACATCCACCCATTCCTTCACCTCCACCCATTTCTTCTATGGAAGAAATTGAAATCTTCTAAATGGCTGCTGTTTTTGGAATCTTGTCCTTGATTGGGAAGTTATGAGGAAAACCTCCACTGAACCTAAAATCTTTGGACCTACAGGCTCACCTCAATTGAAGCACGTCAAACGTCTGAAACTCTGGATCAACAAAATTGATAACTAGCAAACTCATGCCTTTGAACATAGTGAGTGCTTAATCAATACTTGTATTTAGTTGAATAAGACTTAGCTTCTAATATTGTTTCTACTTGGAAATAAAGTGCTTTTCAAGCCTTAAAACACTACATAAATATCTGCTATTATTACTAAATGACTGATGATGATGATGATAGTTATGATGATGAGAATGATGATAAATATTGGCTCATGTTTAAAGCAACATAAAATGGGCCCATATTTAAAGGGAAAAAAACCCTAGTACTTTAATAAGTTATGGTACATGAACATAATATAATAGTACTCTGCAAAAAGATGATGAAAAAGCTAAATACAGAAAAGTATAGGATGATTTATATGTATTGATTCAGAGTGAATTAAACAGAACCAGGAAAGCAACAAATATAACTGGAAATGAAAATGGAAAAAACTACATAATAGAAACTGATGTAGGTGGATCTCCCTACCTCCTAACTCCTAACTCCCAGGGGCTTCAGAACATTGATCTATTTTTCAGAGATTATTTCTTCTTCTTCTTCTTCTTCTTCTTCTTCTTCTTCTTCTTCTTGTTCTTCTTCTTCTTCTTCTTCTTCTTCTTCTTCTTCTTCTTCTTGTTCTTCTTCTTCTTCTCTTCTTCTTCTTCTTCTTCTTCTTCTTCTTCTTCTTCTTCTTCTTCTTCTTCTTCTTCTTCTTCTTCTTCTTCTTCTTCTTCTTCTCTTCTTCTTCTTCTTCTTCTTCTTCTATTTCTTCTTCTTCTTTCTCCTCTTCCTTCTCTTCTTTCTCTTCCTCCTCCTCCTTCTTGTTCTTCTTGCTCTTCTTTTTCTTCTTTCCCAGATTCCCCCAGAAAGCCAGACCAGGGACCACACAGCATGGGCCATAAATTTCAGATACAGAATGCAGAACTTGGGTGCCCCAGAGAGAGCTGTTAAGATCTCAGGAACAGGGTCCCACAGCTACTGTAAGAGCTGAAGTGATTTTGGCTCCCTATAGGAAACTCACAGGGTCACATTTATCATGGGGAGTATCACTGACAGGAACAGTCAAGATTTCATGAGATCCAGGGGGAAGGCTCTTAAAAACACACAAACTTTCATATAGACATGCACACATGTGCACACACACACACACACACACACATCCCAATGATTTTCCTGGGATTTTTCAGTCTGGTCCCCTATATTATTTCTAAGATGGTTTTATGGTATTTTTAAAAAATCACCTATGAACATTTTTTTTCTTTTCTTGTTTGGGATGCTGTATTTCCTGCTTTCTAAGCATTAATTTCTCTGGGCATAGTAGTGTCTCCTGGATGAGGCAAATGCCAGAAAACCAGAAACTCCTGCTTTTTAGGAGGAAAATCTTCTCATATGATAGTCTGTTAATACTCCATGCTCTTCTTGAGGGTTGTCTCTTCTCTTGTGACTTTGCCACAACTCTGAAGTGGAAGATGACGTGGATAAAGTGAAAAGTCTTTAATATCAGGCAAAGTTACCCTTTTAGTAGTTTAAAAATGTTAATTGTTATTTCTTTTCAGGTATCAAGATATTTTCCTTTTCCTCTCATCCCTACCCTTCTATCATTGGAAAATAAAATAAATATATGACTACTAAGATCCTTTCTAATTCTAACATTCTTTGACCTTGTGATCCATGAATTCATCAGCATGGATCATCCTTCCATTAGGGCAGCTGCCCTTCTGTGCTCTGTGAGGGCTTCGTGGTCAACAAAGGGCAAGTTTTTTGCAAAGAGGAATAGTAAGGTCCATGATGCTTCATTATTGTATGGCATGTTCTCTAGCCAACCTACAGTCACTTATTACCTGGGTGATTTTGGACAAGTCATTTCTTCTCATCAGTCCTCAGTTACTCATTTTGTAAAGGGACTGTGTCAGACTAGAACCCAAGTTCAAATTCCAGCTCTAACAAATATTATCTGAGGAAACTTGAAAAAGCATTTACCTCCCTCAGCCTCAGTTTCCTCATCTGTAATATGAAAGAATTGGACAAGACGGCCACTGTGGTCTCTTCCAGCTCTAATTCTCTAATCCCAGGAAGCCAACAGACCAGCATGATTTCAATTAAATATGGGAATTTCCTAATTTTCTGTCAAAGATATAATTGTTTCTCAAAATACCCCCCCCCACACACAATGAACACACATCTTTAATTTTTTTAATAAGTAGTTTGGTAAGTTGACCCAAACTGAAATATCGGTATAATCCATTCATTCTCACTCACTCATGTATTCATGCATATACACTTATAGTTTATAGGCAGAAATTGAATTAAGGGATTGAGAGCGCACAGCTAGGACATAGCTGCTGCCCTCATGAAGTTTCCAGTCTGCTGGAGGGAAGATGAGACCAATACCCAGATTACTTTAATATGACAAAAGGAAGATAGACATAAAGTTGGAAGGAGTCTCCAAGTCCACCTAGAGGCAGTGAGGCAACCTGATGGACAGAGATCTGCATCTGACCTTGAGCAATTACCAACTGTGTGATGGGGCAATTAACATCTCTATTGGTTTCGGTATTGGTTTTTCTTCTTACGTATAATGAGAATTAGAATGGCACCTAATTTAAAGACGAAAATCACGTCTTCTTTGTCCTGCTTGAAGGATGCCAATTTTCAGACTAGGAATAATTTATACAGACATGGCCACCCTTGGGTAAGATAGTGCTTGGCTGTTCTCTCTTCTCCTAGGGGTGTATATTTCCTCATCCTCCAACTATGCAAAGACTTTGGGCTCCGTCAGTGACCTCGCACTTCCCCATCCTCCTCCCTTGAGTCTCCCCAACCAGTGCTGAAGCCCTCGCCGAATTTGGGCAATGTGAAATCCACCCGCACCCAGAGACCGGGCATGTGCACCACTGATTCCCACGTGAGGAGTCTAAAATTGGGATAAGTCATGTTACATTCCTACAGGACGTTTGGTTTGGAAAATCTCCAAACACACCCATGGTTCTCTACCACTGCTGAACGAATTCATTTATAATCGGTAAAAATAGGCTGAAAGGAGTCTTCTGGGGGAGGTTAGGATGACAAGTGACAAGTGAGGGAACTAGGCTCTGTCTAGAGTCATGTTGAAGGGAGATGTGGTTCAGAGATGTTGCTACCTGGGGAAAGTTGGAAGACCTTGGGATTTTTACCACTGTTTTGGCCAATGGCATCAGCCAAATTGCTTACGAGACCTTAAGTTGAATGTATGGAAGTCCAAGAATAAGGAGGGAGTAATCCTGCTGTTCTTGGCCCTAGTCAGACTACATTTTGAATATTCTGCTCAGTTCTGGACATAATAGTTTCAGAAGGACATTGATCTTTTGATTCCTACAGGAATTTATGTAACCAGAATGGCAAGGGAACTTCTGTCCTCATCATATGCAGATTTTGAAGAAATGGGAGATAATTAATTTGGAAAGGAGAAGATTTCAGGGGTCAAGATTCCTTTATTTGAGTCTTTGAAGGACCACCTTATGGGAAAAGGATGAGTTTCTGTTAGGCTCCAGAGGGCAGGACCAGGAGCAGTGGGAAAAAAGAGTAAAGAGGTACATTTAAGTTTGATGTGCAGAAGAGGGCAACCAGCATAATGGAAGGCCTAAAGTCCATGATATATGAGATGTGAAATATATGATTGGAGGAAACTGGAAAGATTTAGCATGAAGTAGAGAAGAATCATGGGGGATATGCCATCTGACTTCAAGTATTTAGAATGAGGGCTTAGAAATGGAACAGGGATCAGATTTATTTTCCTTCCTTTCTTCTTTCCTTCTTTCCTTTCTTTCTTCCTTTCTTTCTTCCTTCCTTCCTTCCTTCCTTCCTTCCTTCCTTCCTCCTTCCTTCCTTCCTTCCTTCCTTCCTTCCTTCTTTCCTTCCTTCCTTTCTTTCTTCCTTTCTTTCCCTGTTCCTTTCTTTCTTCCTTTCCTTCCTTCCTTCCTTCCTTCCTTCCTTCCTTCCTTCCTTCCTTCCTTCCTTCTTCCTTCCTTCTTCCTTCCTTCCTTCCTCCTTCCTTCCTTCTTCCTTCCTTCCTTCCTTCCTTCCTTCCTTCCTTCCTTCTCTCTTTCTTTCTTTTCTCTCTTTCTTTCTTTCTTTCTTTCTTTCCCTCTCCCTCCCTCCCTTTTCCTTCTTCCTTCCTTCTCTCCCTTCTTCCCTTCCTTTGACTCCATATGTATCACAATATAACATGCATATCTTTATATGTGTAATGCATATATATACTTCCTTTCTTTGACTCCATATGCATCACCACATAACAGATATATGCCTTTATATGTATAATTCATGTGTGTACCCCTGTATATGTGTGTTATTGATTGACTATAAATACCATATCTAAATTTTGGAGAAACATGATTTAAACAATTGGGTTGGATCTTATAGTGTTGATATAATGGGGAGCAAAGTCTGGAAATGTAAGCTGGGGCCATATTGCAGAGATATTGGATGCCAGACTGTGGGGGGGGGGTTGATTCTTAGAGACAATAAGAGGGAAGTGGAGGTTCTCAAGCAGGGGAGCGACAGATGTGCATGAGGAAGATTATTTTGGCAGCTGTAAAGAGAAGGGATTAGAAAGGGCAGAGATTGGAAGCAGAGAGACCAATTAGGAAGCTGTTGCACTTAGTCCAGAAGAGAGGTGATGAGCACCTGAACTAAGATGGTGGCTGTGTGAGTGGAGAGGAGACTGATTCAGAGAAATTCAATGATAGATTTATAAGACTTGGTAATTTATTGGATGGGGGTTGGGGGAGGGAGAGGGGAAATTTAAAGAAGATTCTGAGGTGGTTGTGAGCCTGAGTGATTGGAAATATGGCAGACTTGACAGAAATAGGGAGATTTGGGAAAAGAGAATGTATATATTCAATAAAAATAAATCTAGGGTAGAAAAATAGAAATGATAAATAATAACTAAACCATGAACCAAAGGAAGTGCACACAGACCTTGGACTAATCAGACAAGGATGTTACAAGCTTCCCACAAGAGTCCATTTCCTGAATGTAGAGGGCCCCCAATATATAATTATCCCATAAACACCAATGGAAGAGGAAGTTGTATGATGATTAGGATCTGAAATTTTCAGGGTCACAATTCAGCTTTTGCAACGTCCTAGGAGAGCACAGGAGAATGCACGATGTGTACATGTGTGAGAATGAGCTAGGGAGAACTTCCGGGAGACTGGAGTCCCCAGATTCTGCTGGTTTAAGATTAGTTTTCTTTCCTCCAAGCCCCACTTTGTCAGGTCTGCAAAGCCAGCCCTTCCTTAGATTTATGGGGCTTCATTCTGACTGTTACACCACTCTGTTTTCACTGGAGGGAGAGACAAGGCAGAGCTACAGAAAAAAAAAATGCTTACAGCATCCCTCCAGCATAATTACTTTTCATTCAAATTAAACCAGAGAGGCGTGAAAGGACTTCCCTTCATTCTGGCTCCCCCATAGCACCCGAGCATTTCTCTGACATCCCCTTCTGCCATATGCTTTTGCAAACTACCTGGGAATTTTGCTATAACACCATTCACCAGAGAGCGGAAATCAAGATTCAGCAGGTCGACTTTGGACCACATCCAAGGGGTTTAGTTACTGGAAGGCCAGAAGGACCTCATTATTAGGTATGTTCCTTCCAGGGAGGGGGGGTTCAGTCTGGAGCCTGAGGTCTAGTCTTTGACTTCTTTATAGTCTTGACTCAAAGGAATTTTTCCATTAAGGGGAAATTGAGTCACACAATAATAATGAGAGGCATGAGTTGGTTGATGATGATGATGATCCTAATAGGCATTAGAAATACAGTAAAGACGAGCAGGAAAAAAAAAAGTTGATTTTAGAGTGAGAATGACCTAAGTTGAAGTCTCATCTCTAACTCATCCTGGCTGTGTGATTTTGGACAATATTAAGAAAATTAAGTTTAAAAAGAGAAATCCAACAAACTGATGAGATGCATTATAGGCAATGAATTGTGAACTGGTTTCAGAAAGATCTGAGAGCCACACCCCTGCTATACACTGGTCATGTGATCTTGGATAAAGTATTTTACCTTCGGTGTCCAAGGCCAGATAACTTGCAGAACAGTTGGATGGAGATCTGCATTGGTAAAAGGACTTCCCCACACCCATGAAATTACAGGTTTGGTGCAAAATAAAATATGTTTAATTCCAGAAGCATTTTTTTTAAACTCAAAGACAAAAATATCCCACTGATTGTGGGCTCCTTGAGGTCAGGAATTATCGTGTCTCTTCTTTGTATCTTTAGTGCTCAGCACAGTGTTCGATATATAGTAAGTGCTTAATAGATGTTTATTGGTTGACTGACGTATGGACCTCATTCTCTCCATGCAAATAAACATCATTCTGTTGCAATCCTAAATTGCTCTTCTCTGGACTATCACAAAAGCCTTCTCATCTAGCTCAAATCTCTTACCATTCCCATTCCTTTCTCTCACAGCCACCCAAGTGATCCTCCTAAGTCTGACCATATCATTTTTCCTTACTCCTTAAAGTCCAGTTCCTTCTTATTACCTCTGGGATCAAATGCAAATTCTTCTCTTTATCATTTGAGGTTCACAATTTAGTTCCTTCCTATCAGTCCAGGCTTCTCAGACCTTATGATCAGTCAATGAGTATTTATTATACACTTTCTATGTGCCAGGCACTGTGCCAAACAATGAAAATACAAAAAGGGCAAAAATTAGTCCCTGCCATGGAGGAGCTTACAATTTAATGGAAAAATAATATGCAAACAACTATCTACAGAAAACGACATAAGATAAAAATAATAAATGACCAACAGAGGGAAAACATTAGAAATAAGAGGCATTTCTATGGAATATGGGATTTTAGCTGGAACTTGAAAGAAGCTAAGGAAGCTAGGAGATGGAAGGAGCGAATTTCAAGCACAGGGAATAGTAGATGAAAAATCTGAGAGTTTAAAGATAGAGTCTTCTTCAAGGAACTTCTCTGAGCTCCAATAATATGCACCCTTTACTCCATTCCTCATCTCCACATCTTCACAATGGCTGTTTTCTGTTCCTGGAAAGCTTTTTAAGACCTACAGTGAAGAGAAGTCTTCCAAGGGGGCCCATTCACCTTTCAGCTGGCTCTAACTGGTAGAAAGTTTCAGGGAGACTAAATCTGTCTCTCTGTCAAACTTCTACTCATTACTGCTTCCTCTGCCCTTTGGAGGCTAAATGAAACCAGTCTAGCAGTTCCATCAAATGATAACCTTTAAGCATTTCCCACATCCTTCACCCTCAGTCCCCCTAATCTTCTTTTCTCCAGGTTAAACATTGCCAGTTGCTTTCACTGGTTCTCATCTGACATAAATTCAAATCCCATCACCAATCTGGTTGCCCTCTTCTCCATGGTCTCTGGCTAGCCTTAAATCTTTCCCCGTTAGGCAGCCGATTTCCCTTTCCTACCAGATGAATGCTGTATCTGGATAGCAAATCTCAGGAAAGAAATTTGATACTTTGAAAAAGAAAATAACAAAGAAGCTCTATCAAATCTAGATAACCTATTATAATCTTTCTAGTCCTGATCTTCACAAATGACTTTGTAGCCACTTAGTATCTATTTTCCATTTATTTTTCTGTGCCCCTGTTTTCCCAAATAGAATATAAGCTCCCCAAGAAAAACGATTTATTTTTTGTCTTTGTCTCTTCATTGCCTAGCAGGAGATCTGAAACATAGTCAATGCTTGATAAATGCTGGTTGAATGAATTAAATGAATGAATGAATGGTTTTTCCTGAAGATCAAAATGAAGAACCTTGGTTCATTATGAATTGGCTGGGCATTAAGGCTGAACCAAGGCCAATTCTCTTCTCAGGGAGAGAAAACTAAAGGTAGAAATTATGCTGACTTTGCTTTGTTCCCTTTCTTTCCTTCTCTTCTTAAAAGGCTTAGTTCCTGAGTGACCCTGGCTATATGTTTGGAAATTTTTCATCCTCTAATATCTATTCCTTTTGCTCAGGAAGAAGTAGGCACTGTTCTGATAGCTTTCCAGAGGTAGTCTGGCCTGTGCAAGTCTGAGCTATCTGCCCTGAGGAAAGACAGGAACTTAGTTACAGAAGTATCCTTTCTCTCTCTCTCTCTCTCTTTCTCTCTCTCTCTTCTCTCTCTCTCTCTCTCTCTCTCTCTCTCTCTCTCTCTCTCTCTCTCTGTCTTTCCTCTCTCATTCTCTCTCTCTCTCTCTCTCTCTCTCTCTCTCTCTCTCTCTTCTCTCTCTCTCTCTCTCTCTCTCTCTCTCTCTCTCTCATCTGGAGACATCTTCTGCCTACAGAGTTTGGGAAGAATTAGGGGAGTAAAAAAAAAAACCACACAAATCCAACTAAGTCCCAGAACCCCTGTAAACCAAGCTTTCCCCAGACTAAACAAAAAGAGCAGTGGGAAAGCTGTGGTATATGATCCTCAGAAGCCCAACAATTGCATCTGCTTGGAGGAGAGGATGCTGCCCACCTCTCAGGTTACTGGGCTCCATGGCCTGGGAATGCCTGCTCAGGAAGGTGACAGTGAAGGAGTCCATTGTGTATGTCTTTCCCCACGTGTATTGCTGCCCTTGGGAAGGGGAGATGGGACACCTGCAGCAAGGGAAGGGGCCCTCCTCTTCCCCCTCCCTCCAATTCTCCATTGATGTTCCCAGGAGCCCAGGACTGAGCAAAGGCAAAGAAACAACGACAAGGGTAGCTTCACTGAAGAAAGGGGGAGGGTCTGGTCAAAATGCCCTCACTGCTCACAAACTGTACACTACTTGTCTCCACTCAGAATGAGAGATTTTTTTTTAGAACTGAAAGGGTCATGGCATCATAAGATTATTGATTTAGTCATAGAAGGAAACTTAGAAGTGATGTAGTCTAACCCATTCATTTCTCAAATGAGGAAACAAAGGAAGATGAAATAACTTATTGAAGAGAAAGGAAGAAAAAAGGAGAGGGAATGGAAGGGAAGAAAAAAAGGAAGGGAAAAGAAAGGAAGGGAAGGGAAGGGAAAGGAAGGAAAAGGGGAAGGAAAGGGAAGGAAAAAAGAGAGAGAAGGGAAGAGAAAAGGGAAGGGAAGGGTGCGGAAAAGGGTAGAAAAGGGAATGAAAAAAAGGAAGAGAAAGGAAGGAAAAGAAAAGGGAAGGGAAGGTAAAGAAAGGGGAAAAGGAAGGGGAGGGAAAAGAAGAAAAAAGGAAGGAAAGGGAAAGGAAGGAAAAAAATAGGGAAAGGTGAGGGAAGGGAAGGGAAAGATAAAAGACCAAGCTTAAAATCAGGAGGACTTGAATACAAGCTTTGCCTCTAATGCTTATTGGCAATGTGGCTAAGGGAAAAAGTCTCACCCTAATGTAGGTAAACCCTAGTTTCCTTATTCTTCCAACATGGATAATTTTACCCAGGATTCTTTTGATGCCAAGCCCAATATTGTCCCACCAAAAATATACTTTTTGGGGGTCAAATATTTGTCTCCCTGATAAACGTAGAGAGATGGAATTTTTCTTTCTTACATTTCTATCCTGAGCATCCAGCACAGTGCCTGATACATATGATGCTTAATAAATGCTTAGTGATTGATTGATCCATCCCTATTATTTCACAGAGAAGAAAAAGGTTTAGAAGGAGTGAAGTGACTTGGGCAAAGTCACACAAACAGAAGAAATAACAGACTTATACTGTGGCGGCATAGCAACCTGTGATCAAACAGGGAAGAGCCAATCCAGTGCGCATCTGCCAATCAATATTGTTGGTGGAATTCTCTCATTGTCACCTCTACTTCTGAGGACCCAGCATCCTTCCAGACAGAGCTCCAGAAACATTGTCAACACAGGTTTACATACACACACACACACACACACACACACACACACACACACACACACATATAGGATAAAAAGACTTTATATATACATATATATTTGAAAATACACACACACACACACACACACACACACACACACACACACACACACACACATATAAAATAGTCTTTTTTATCCTTTTATTTGCCAGTGCACTTTCTCTAATGAAATGGTTATATTTCTCTTGTATTATTTTATATCCGTTTAAATATTCCTCAGATAGGATGTAAGCTCCCTGAGTGCAAGGGAGGTTTCCTTTTGCCTCCTATTCCCATCATCTAGCACAGTGCTTGGTATATTGTAGGTACTTAAAATACTTGTTCAATGAGTAAATGAATGAATGAATGAATATTGCTGGTCCCAATCTTAGAGAAAGAAGATCTAGAGGCTAATAATAATAATTATAATAATAGCTAGAATTTATATAGCACTTCAAAATTTACAAAGCACTTTACAATTATCATCTCATTTTATCCTTACAAGAGGATAGGTGCTACTCACTTGACAGATGAGGAAGCTGAGGCAGGCAGGGGTTTAAGTGACTTGCCCAAGGTCATATATCTAGCATGTATTCCTGACTTCAGGTCAAGCCCTCTATTTACTGTGCTAACCAACTACCTAGAATCCTTAGATTGTGTTAAATAGTCTAACAAATAGGTTCTTAGGATCCTTTCAATTCCTGTGGCCATCGTCAACTAAGTCTGAACTTAGAACTAAGAACAATTATGAAAGACAAAAACCTATGGAAGTGTTTTAAAAACAATTAAAAGTGGTTAGGAAAATGACCATAAGTGAAAATAATGAAATGGTTGACTCTTACTACATGGTCCCCACAAAAGAGAACATTCCAGTCCATCATCCTTCTGCTTTGGTGCCCCCACCCCCCTTCCCCCACATCCATGCACACAGACATTCATTCCCTCACCCACACAACACAGCTCTTCCTACCCAGACGCTGAGCAGAGGAAGCTTTTTCAACCAACAAAAATTTCACATATTTATCTTACAGAAATTTAGTGTAAATATCTCTTGGACCAGATCCGGCCCTTAGACATTCATAGAATGACTTTCCATCCCATATTAGTCCTGGGGAAGAGAAGTATCTGGGGTAAAGGGGCAGGATGTGACATCCCTTTTCTAGAAGAATAGAAGGAGAGTTTCTGTTGTTCACTAGAAAAAGAACCGGGTTCAAATCTCATTTCTCACATGTCCTCTTTATGTAATCCCCAGGTAACTTACTGAACTACTCAACAGCTTTTTCCTAATCTGTCAAATGGAAGGGATAATATCATTTTCGTTACGGGGGTGTTATGAGTACTGGTAAATCAGTAACCATTAATAAAATGCCTATTATGTGCCAGATAGCATGCTAGATATTGGGGAAGAAGGAAAGAAAGAAAGAAAGAAAGAAAGAAAGAAAGAAAGAAAGAAAGAAAGACAGACAGACAGACAGAAAGAAAGAAAGAAAGAAAGAAAGAAAGAAAGAAAGAAAGAAAGGAAGGAAGGAAGGAAGGAAGGAAGGAAGAGAGAAAGGAAGGAAGGAAGGAAAGAAGGAAAGAGAGAGAGAGAAAGAAAGAGAGAAAGAGAGAGAAAAAGAGAGAAAAAGAGAGAGAGAGAGGAGGGAAGGAAGGAACCATTTAAATGCTTATATATATTCAATGTTCCTAAAAGTCTTAGTGTAGGTTTAAGCTTAATTTTAAGCCAATACTTTTGGGACATTTTGCACACACATCCTAGCCCACCTCACCCCCACAAACTCACACATATATACTGTGTATATATATTCAGCATTTAAAAGCACTTTCAAATATTTTCAGTAATCTATTTGATCAAAGCAATGTTAGAACCTTCAGGAATAATGAAAATGGTAATATTAGCTAATATTTAAATAATGCTTTGTAGTTTACAAAGTGCTTTGCATATATTATATCATTTGCCAGTAATGATGATGATGATGATGATGATGATGATGATGATGATAAATGGTGTGGGTATAGTCTTAATGTTAGAATCAGGAAGAGTCCAAGGGTTGATATTTATGGAGGTCCTACCATGTTCAAGGCAGAGAGATAATAGGGAATAATAAATAAAAAGTTTATGTGGAAGTCATTGAGACTTGGTACAAAGACACATATTAGCTTAGTGACCCTGGATAAATCACCATTACCACTTTATGCCCCAGGCAGCTTTTATTAAGATTCAGAGAAGTTACCCAACTTACAATAGGAGAGGAAATTTTCTCTATGATAATTCTCTATACCAATGAAAATTAGGTTTCAGCAAAAAACAATATTACAACAACAATGAGAATAGCTTCATTTCTATAATACTTTATGGTTTATACACAGCATCCTATTTGAGCCTTGCCACAACTTGAAGAAATAGACACTATCATCCTCATTTAACAAATGGGGAAACTGAGGAAACTGAGACTTAGCGAGGTGACAACTTTCCACAGCCACATAAGTTAAGATTTCAGCCTAGGGCTATTTCTACTCCAAGGTCCATATTTTTTCCAGGGGACATCGCCACCTCTTTAGAGAGCGACTTGATTCAATCCCAGAAGCCTTGGAAGTACTGACAAAGATGGAGAGAAACCCACTCTCAAGCTGAGGAAGAGTGAGCCAGAGTGGGACAAAGAAGGAAAAATAGGGACCAGGCTAACGTGGCTATTACCATTTACACAAACAGCTCCTCGGCTCTCTCCCATAAATCCCATCCAACAAGCTCTTAAAAATAAAATAAAACCCCTAATATCAGTGGAGACAACCACTTACTCAAAACAAATACTATTCATGAGTTGGGCTCCAGTGCTTTCCCCTCTGATCATCAGTTCATAGCTTGGGTACTTTAATCTCTTTATTTATGAAACAGTAATGGAATTATATTTAACAGCGGAACACCAAAGTTCACTGCCTCTGATAAGTTTGCGCTCTAACTTTGCCCCGGGCAATACAATCCTTCCTATTAATGCCTTGTCCTGGTTCATAGATGGATGAATCACTCTACAGATATCAATACAACCTTTACCCATGCATTATTATCAAAACCAGTGTCCATGGCAATTTTCAAAGGTTTCATTACGATGCTGGGAGAGGCTTTGGATTGAGATGCAAATATTTGCCCTGATTTCCATAATTTCATCCCTAGATCCCTTGAATGCTTTTCACTATAACAATTCTAATGGGGAATATGATTGCTTTGAGCCAATTCTTGGCTCCGAGGCTGGCTTACCTTTTGCATCTAAGCAGGGCTTTCTCCCTGCTCCCAGTCAAAGGCTCAAACCAATATGGTTTCTCATCCTCCTTTTCCATTTTCCTTGAGTGGTCTTATTTTTTTTAAACTATCCTCTCAGTTTTAAATACTCAAATATAAATTTTCTTTGACAGAAACATAGTATGTTATGTATGACAAGATAGCTGAAAAAAAAAAGGATTAGCTGAAGAAACTTAGCTTGGACTAAAGAAGAGAGAAGGAGTTTCAAGCACTGTCTGTGTCAGCTCAAGCTAGCCAACATTTATTAAGCACCTGTGTTTGTGCCAGGCATTGTGCTAAGTGCTAGGATTAGAAGAAAAGCAAAAAAAAAAAAAAGTGCTCTACTCTCAAGCAGCTCCCATTCTACTGGGGATAGGGAGGAGAAATGACATGCAAATAACTGTATACAAACAAGATATAATCAAGATAATTAGAGATAATCTCCAAAGGAAGCAACTAAGGTTAAGGAGAAGAAAGATATAGATCTAATATCTGTCATGTGTCTAAACATAAGAGCATAAACTCAGAGCAAGAAGGGATCTTACAGAAGAGTCTAACTTTCTTAGATAGCCTTGGAAGATTCTGATTTCCCCAAGATCATAGAAGCATTATTCCCAGTACTAGATAAGGGACCAATTCTGGAGACAGGAATTCATAGGTATCCACTAGCTATGGGATCACAAAGTAATCGTTTGGAAATAGAGATGTATTTGGAGACTAAAAATCTGAATTCACTTCAATTCAATATAATCTTATATGATTTAACTTAATAAATTGTTTGTTCTTCATTTTCGAAGATTATTGATGACACCATGGGTAATTGTTGACTTGGTGGTAGATTGGATTTAAGTGAGAAAGGGTTGCAAAGTTGTTGACTCTTCTAGAATCATCAAAGTTTAGTGGCAAGACAAAAATCAAGATGACTGAAAAACAACAACAAAAAAGAAACAATCCTTATGCTCAAGAAACTTCTGTTTGTTATGTGTGTCTGGAAGGGGACCCAGTAAAATGTAGCATGTATACAGGTAGTCAATACAAAGTAATAAAAATCACTCATTTCAAAAGTTGAGGACCCCCCAAAATGGAAGTAAAGTATGGGGGAAAGAGGGGAAAGACTGGAAAGGAATAGTGGAGGTGATGGAATGCCCAAATTCGTTGATTTTATTTTTTTTGTGATCTTACAAGATATCTTGATGCTTTCTAACTCCATTCTGTCTTTTTTCTTCCTATGTATTCCTGATATATTGTTTTTACAACCCTTTCTTCTTCCTTGATATTCCTCAGTTTTTAGCTGTTTCTAGACAGTGCAGTCAAGGGTGAAGGTTATATGTGTCATTCTTGCCAAGAAAGTATTCTTTTCAGCATTAAGGAAACACTGTCAGCCTCCAGATAAAGGAGGAGCCAGGAATGGGCTTGTATTGAGGGAGTGTTATTTATCTTTTGATGCTCTTTGTTTCTCCACAGTTGGGAAATATTACAGACAGGAGTCAAATTTTCAAAGGCTTTCCAAATCCAGCCCACCACGATTTTAAATGGAAAAAGGCTAAAAATGGGCAAGTCTTAAAGTCATCATTGAAGCACTGTCTCATTCATTATCTCATGTCCTACTTAAGAGTGAATGAGTATATTATTTCATTTCATCTCTGAGTCCAGGGTGGACATGGTCTTATAGAACCTGATTTCCACGAATGACTCCTTCGGTCAAGGCCATGCAGAAATATCTTTGGTCACCAGAATGGAACTTCTGTCCATTGGCAAACAGATAAAAATACACCTTCAAAGTGACTCTTTCTAGTTTGTTTTTTCTTGCAAAAAGATTCTATTATTTTTCAAGGTTGAATTTTATGTGTATGTATGTCTGTTTCACAAAAATAAATAGGCAAAAAGGATTTCTGTATTAACATATCATAAAATATATAACTTTTTTAAACAAAGTGAAAACAGAATATAGCCTATGATGTATTCATAAGGATGATGATATTTATAAAAATTCACATTTCTGTGATATCTCCAGGTTGACAAAGTATCTTTTTTCCAATAGTCTCACGTGAAGTTAATATCATTCCCATTTCCATTTTATAGATGAGGCAACTGAAGTTTGGAAAAGTCAGAAGTGACTTGCCTATGATTAGTAAGTATGGGAGCCAGGATCTCACGAGCCTGGATTTGCAGTCATAAGACCTGGATTTCAATCTCGGCTTTTCTACTTGGTATTTATGTGACTATAAATAAATCATTTTACTGAGTCATGTCTTGCCTCAATTTCCTCATTTGTAAACCTGAGAAATTAAACTCATAATTATCAGGTCTCCTCAAGCTTCTATGATGTAAACCCAATGTTCTCTGCATAGTACCATGCTATATCACTTAATTGATGATTTATTTTTGTTACAAAAATATTAAAAAGTTGTTATAAAATGACTATTTCTTTAAAACAGCTAGTGGCGCCATAGTGCATTGGACACAGGGAGTAGAATCAGGAAGACTCATCTTCTTGAGTTCAAATCAGGCTTTAGACACATGGTAGCTGAGTGACCCTGGACAACTCCCTTAACCCAGTTTGCCTCAGTTTCCTCATGTGTATAAGGAGTTAGAGAAGGAAATGGCAAAGCACTCCAGTGTCTCTGCTAAGAAAACCCTAAATGGCATAATGAAGAGTCAACATAACTGAAACAAATCAGCAACTATGAATCTTTCCTTCTAAGTCACTGCTCAGTGCACCATTCCTACACCTTGAGTCTAGGGTCCCTATTTCTCATTAGCATATCTTATGTACTGTGGTCATGATCTTGGCTATGCTCTTGAAAATTCCAGGTGATGGGGACTGTGCTAATTAAATTGTATATATTATATATTATATATTATAATTGTAATAAATAAACAATGACAAGAAGGAAAAGGGGAAAAAATCCCACCACTTGTGGTTAGTAAGGTCATTAATTCCTCCAACATTTTTATGTTTGATGAACAACAGCCCTGGCTAGCTATGATATTTTTCTACAAATAAAAAGGTGCAAAGGTGTGAAAGAATGGTTCTCTGCCAAGACTGATATCCAGAGAGGCCTTCGGGGTAGGAGTTGTGTGCCTCAGAATATGGTAGAATTTTAAGAGGCAGTCTCCATTAGAGCACAGAAATGGGATACGCCAATTTGAACTTGGGTTAAATAATGCAGCACTGTTTGGGAAAAGACAGAGGCACTCAGGGACCTGAAATCCCCTGAGCGATCTTTCAAAGAGTGATAGTTACGGAAATTAGCCGTGCAGAAATCCATACTAATCATTCATCAGGAGCCTTATTAACTGTCTTTGGATGTGATTAGGACAAGATTTGGCCTTCTCTGGCTGCAGGAGTCCAGAAGAAGGGTTCCAAATTTGCAGCTTTGAGAAGAGATGCAGGGAAGATGGGACTACTTGAGTAGGAGGCCAGGGCTGGGAAAGGATTACCGGAGAAAGTAAAAGATCAGAGACAAGATATCCCAATTCTTGATGAAAATGGGCTCAGTATCCACAAACGATGACTTTCTTTTTTGCAAGAATGAATTGACTTTATTATGGTCATTTTTCCCCCCTTTGTTTACTGGGTTGCCATGACCTAGGAATTCCCAGCTTTATCACAAACTTGGTCAAGTTACTTAATCTCTCTGGCCCTCAGTGCCCTCTGCTGTAAAATGAGAAGATTGGAATAGTGATTTTTGAGGTCCCTTCCACTTCAGATCTAAGATCCTATGATCTCATCACCAATCACAGACTGATTAATTATGATCCTTTGCATAATTTGTTAATCTGATTCTTAGAAAGTGAGTAGAATTTGCTACAGAAAGCATCCTTTAAGCTCTTCCAGAAAGCAGGGCCCTGCCAAACTTTGTGCTCTGTTGATATAGCTTTTGAGAATTCCAGAAGACTTCAAGTATGGTGGACCTCTATAAGAGCAAGGGACACCCAGGATAACCAGCACTGTTGGAGAGATTGCTCTCACCAATTAGTCTCTCCATCGGAAGCTCATGAGATTGCAATAATTATTAGAAAGATAGGTCTGAAGAAATTCTAAGCATTTTCACAGAATTGTATTACAAATAACTAAGAGCTGTTGAAGGAGGAGAGCTATTGATGGAGGTGTCTGGATGGATTGTGGTAGGCAATTGTTGTGTGTTAAAACCAAATAAATAAGAAGAATTTGGAGAAACTTGGGAAATTTTACATGAACGGATTTAGAGCAAAGTAAACAGAATGATATATATGATGATGGAGAGAATATAAGTAAAAAGAATAATAAAAAGAAATTAATTCTGAATAATCAATATTGGTTTCAGAGATCAATTAATCTACAAAAAATCAAATATTGAGCACCTACTCTGTGCTAGGCACTGTGTTAAATGCTGGGAATACAAAAAGAGGTAAAAGACAGCCTCTGTCCTCAAAGAGTTTACACTCTAATGCAAGAGACAACATGCAAATAAATATATATAAAGCAATCCATGCTTAGGATAAAGAGAAAATCATTATCAGAGCTTGGGCAGTGGAATGAAGAGGGGTGGGGAAGGGCTTTCTGAAGAAGGTGGGATTTTTGTTGGGGCTAAAAGGTTTCAAAGGGAGGCAGGCGGCAGAGTGGAGGAAGGACCGTGTTCTACCATGGGAGGGAAAATCATTGTGATATGGAAACAAAAGGCACCAAAACATTTCACAACATTAAAAGAAATCACATTGCATTCGCTTCAGCTTTCTGAAGACTAGAAATGTGTCAGACGTCTCCTTCACAGATCAGAGTTGGTCATTTTATATGAAATGGGACAGGTGCATATTCCAATGAACATTCCTGTGTCACAGCCAATCATGGAACCCTTCAGTAACGCTGTCACCACCTGGCCATCTTCCCCTGCCCAGCATGGCAGCAAAGACTGAGGGAAATAGCTGATCTCCCTCACCCTCCACCCCCAGGTCTGGACACTTTCCAAACTCCTGCCACCTGGAATGAGATTATTAACAATTGGGCAGTCTCCTGCAAGAGGTGAGGTCAGAGGAGCTGGCAGGACCCCGATGGGGCCATGAGAAGATAGTCCAGATGTGGGTGGGAGAGAGCAGCGGACAGCATTTTCTTCCCCTCTCAGTTCCCCTGGCACGGGCTATGGGGTACGTTGCTTTCTCCAGCAAAAGGCAAGGTTCCTCAGCTAGATACCAAATAACCCTGATTGCAGTGAATAGCTTAGAGTGGTCTTTACTAAGCTAGAAATCACCCCAGAGGAAGTGGAGAGAATAGAGGGACTTAATAGCAGCCACTGGGCCTGGTTTCAAGACCTAGCTTTTCTTACTTTACTCTGTGAGCTTGGGCAACCTGGACCTCAGTGGGGGCTGGATTAGAAGGCCTTCAAGATTTCTTCCAGTTTTAGGTCTATAACCCGAAAACAATTCTAACCACTTGGATCTTGCATCATTTTTCAGGGATATTAAACCTATTCAATGCTGAGAAAATTGGGTCTTGGCAGAATGTATGAACAAAGTTTCTTTAGCAAGTTAAGCTAATTGATCGATTGATTCATTGATTTGTGGAGTAAGTGTGACAACAGCCTCTATTGTTTTACAGCAACATTTCAGCCTCCTTGGAGAGAATCTGCCTGTATTTCTGGAATCCCATATAGTAAATCCTGTGGTCTTGTGCGATATCTCCCAACCCCCTTCATCTCTTAATCGCTCAGTTTATTGGACAGTAATTCAGACTTCCTCTGTCCTTCCTTTCCTCCCTCCTTCCTTCCTCTCTTCCTCCTTCCTTCCTCTCTTCCTCCTTCCCTCCCCCTTTCTCTCCTTTTCTCCCTACCTTCCTTCCTTCCTTCCTTCCTTCCTTCCTTCCTTCCTTCCTTCCTTCCTTCTTTCCTTCCTTCCTTCCTTCCTTCCTTCCTTCCTTCCTTCCTTCCTTCCTTCCTTCCTTCCTTCCTTCCTTCCTTCCTTCCTTCCTTCCTTTCTTTCCCTTCCTTCCTTCCTTCCTCTTTCCTCCTTCCTTCTTCCTTTCTCTTTCCTTCTTTCTTCTTCCTTCCTTCTTTCTTCCTTCCTTCCTTCCTTCCTTCCTTCCTTCCTTCCTTCCTTCCTTCCTTCCTTCCTTCCTTCCTTCCTTCCTTTCTTTCCCTTCCTTCCTTTCTTTCCCTTCCTTCCTTCCTTCCTCTTTCCTCCTTCCTTCTTCCTTTCTCTTTCCTTCTTTCTTCTTCCTTCCTTCTTTCCTTCCTTCCTTCCTTCCTCCTTCCTTCCTTCCTTCCTTCCTTCCTTCCTTCCTTCCTTCTTCCTTCCTTCCTTCCTTCTTCCCCTCCCTCCTTTCCCCTATTTTCTTTTCTTCTTTCATCACCTTGCTTCCTCCCTCCCTACCTCTCTTTTTTCTTACTTTCTCCCTTCCTTTTTTCATCACATTGTTTCCTTCCTTCCACAAATACCCTTGAAGTGCCTACTGAGGACAGGGTACCATGCTAGGTGTTAGACATTCAAACACAAGATAGGACATAATGCTCAGTGGTGTACATTCTAATAAGAGAGAGTTATGTGTGCAGAAATTGGAAGGCTACAAGAGAGAGGAATGACCCCAGAGAGCTTCAGGGCAGTTTCACTGAGAAATCTGAGAATGAAGAGATCAATTTCACTGCGGGGGATTGGGGGGAAAGTAGCTGGGATATCAGGAAGGAGGTGGTAATGGAACTGGATTCTGATGGAAGACAGAGGTTTCAACAGCATAAAGTCAAACCGTCACATTATCATCTATTTTTTTTATTATTATTCCCATCCTCAGCCAAGCTTCTTTCTCAACAAAAATCATCACATAATTTAAATAGTTGTTATAATTAATAATAACCATACATTATTTATTCAGTGAGCATATATAGTCAGTGGGGAAAGAGAAAGGGGAGGGGAATAAGAAGGAGGGACAGAGAGAGGGGAGACAGAAAGACAGAGACAGACAGAGAGAAAGAGAGAGAGAAAAAGAAAGAGAGAAGGTGGAGGGAGGGAGGAAGAGAAAGAGGGAAAAAAGAGAGGAAGGGAGGGAGGGAGAAAGAGAATTGTGGGAGGGAGGTAAGAAGGGAGAGAGAGAGGGAGAGAGGTGGAGGGAGGGAGGGATATGGAGGAAGGGAAGGAGAGAGGAAGAAGAAGCAACATAGAATTACAGAGAGTGTGGTACAGTAGAGCTGGCCAGACTCAGTAAGACCTGGATTCAAGACTTGTCTCTGACACATACTAAGTGTTTAACTGGTTGTTTAGTCTCTTGGAATCCCTGGAAGCTTTCTAAGATCATGAATGCAATTGAGTTGCCAATCAGAGCTCCCAATAATGACTAAGGGTGATGATGATGATGATGATGATGATGATACTAATAGGGTTTAAAGGTTTTCAGACTACCTTATAGATGTTATCTAATTTGATTCTCACAGCAATCCTGAGAGTTTTGTATTGTATTCTTCATTTTACAGATGGGGAATGTGACTTTGCCAAGGTCATATAGCCCCAAGTGTCTGAGGTTGGATCTGAATTAAGGTATCCCCGACTCTCATTTCCAAACACTTTTCCACTGCTACATTCAGCAGAGTAAATATCAGGAAAAGCTGTTAAACAACCAGAACCATTTCCACATGGAATTGACTAAAGATCTTGGGAGTCCTGACTGCCTGAGGTCTTCATGGAAAGCCTGAGACCAAATGACCACTTGTCAGTAATGTAGTGGGAGGATTTTCTGCTCAGGTCCAGATAGTGTCTTCTGGCACTCTCCCTTTCCACTTCTGAGATTCTAATATTCTCAGTGTAGAACAGTTTCCCATTTAGGGAAACTGAGGATCATCAAAGAATCACAATAAGAATCATGGGATTGGAGATCTAGAGCTTGGAGAGTGACAGGCCATCTCATCAGATGAGGAAACTGAGGTCTCATAGAAGTGAAGCTCACACAATTATTAACCATCAGCCCTCTGGCTTCATACCCACCATCACCCTACCAAAGAATTAGGACTGTTACTGCCCCTAGTCTCTGGAAAACTTGGGGTCTTTCCTTCTCTGGATTATGTTGCCCACACGGAAGTTAACATCACTTATGGGAAAACTTGGGTCCTGGAGAGGAGCCAGAGGGAGGATCGAGATTTTGGGGCAGGGGCCAAAGCCAGAGCATCCAGTCCTGAATCCCATTAGATCTTCCCAAGGGTTAACTGCCATTTCAGAACCCCCCACTCCTTCCCAATGTCAATATACCTTCCTCCCTTAATATAGCCATGAGGTTCTTTTTTTTTTTTTTTTAAATCAACATATGCTTTCTATTACCTACAAGACTTACAATATTTTTGGTGTCTGTATCAACTTGATTCAATTACTGGGACCCGTGTGAGGGAATATTACCTCCAGGGAAAAGTGGGGTAAATGCTTCAGTGCCCATGGATCCAGGGCACACCGAACAGTAATAGAACGGATTTACATGGGGAATGCTGACTCCATTACTTTTAAACTCCTGTAATTGACTTTTTAAAAAATGACATTAGCATTTAAATGGTCCTATCGTTATGAGGGTGAGGGTTCAGAGGAATATGATCAATTTATTGAGCTCTTCAAATGTTCTTTTATATTTATTTTTGGTGGTGGTTGTCATGCTGGAGGGGCTTTCTGGAGCCCCTCCAAGGAGGGGGCACTCTCAGAGTTTTGATTAGCCCTCTGTAACATAAAGGAATTTTAAAGATCACCTGAAATAAAGATAATAAACCTTTTTTTAAGTGGATGAGTGGAAAGGAGGAGAGGGAGGGAGGAAGGAGAGAGACAGACAGACAGAGGGAGATAGTGAGACAGAGAGACAAGAGAGAGACACAGAGACAGAGACAAAGAAATAGAGAGTATAGAGACAAAGACAGAGACAGAGAGACAGAGACAGAGGAAGAGAGAGAGACAAAGCTAGACATAAACAGGCAGACAGAGCCAGACATAAACAGGCAGACAGACACAGACAAGCACAGAGACAGAGACAGAAACACACAGAGAGACAGAAAGATACAGAGACAGAAAGATAGAGAACTGGATAGACAGTCAGGAAGATCTGGGTGTAAATTCCATTCCCAATACTTAATAGCTAGGTGATTCGGGGAACTTAACTGCTCCCATTCTCAATTTCTTTATCTGTAAAATGGGTATACCTTCTTCCCTCATTGCATAGGTAGGAAACTATGCATAGGGAATATTATATACACTGTCAGACAAGGTTGATGTGTTTTATCAAAGTGCTTCTCTCCCTCCTTTTTTATTTAGATTTATTATAAAGGATGACTTGCTGGGGATGGGAAGAGAAAAAGATTTATTTGGAAATTAATGTTAAGTTTTAAAAAAGACATCAATAAAAATAAGAGAAAAAATTTTAAAATCTGTGAAATGGGATCAATGTTAGTTATAGCTATTATGTCGCGAGGTTGTGAAAATCAAGTGAGATAATGTTCTAAGGTTCTGCAAATATCGAAAATACTATACAAGGTGTCCCAAAAGTCTTATGCTGTTAGCCTAACACTGCACTGAGATTTTTGGGTCACTCAATTCAAATATCATTTCATAGTTTCCATCAAGGCTTGGAAAGCATTTTAGAAATCATTAAGTAGAACCTTCTTGTTTTTTTAAATGGACAAACTGAGATCCAAAGGGATTGAATGACTTGTCTGAGGCATCACAGCAAGTGGCAGAGCTTAGAATAAAACCCAGTCTTCTGA
Source organism: Antechinus flavipes (assembly GCF_016432865.1). Classification (NCBI taxonomy): domain Eukaryota; kingdom Metazoa; phylum Chordata; class Mammalia; order Dasyuromorphia; family Dasyuridae; genus Antechinus; species Antechinus flavipes. The sequence continues at coordinate 605,649,255 of NC_067400.1, forward strand.
CCTGACAAATCCAAAGCTCTTTCCACTGAGTTATGACATTATTATTCTTAGTATGATGATTATCGATGAGGCGATTAGAATGTCTTAAATATGGAAGCACATTTTCATTCATTCATTTATTTATTTGTTGAATACCAACTAAGATTAGGACACTGTGCTGGGTGTTGAGGGAATCCTGAGGACTATAAATGAAAGATTGCAAGCAGAAAGAGATTTCCAAGTCCTTCTATTCTTGAACCCCCCTTTTATGGATGAAGAAATGAGGCCATGAGATCTGTGAAAACAGGAGGACACAGCCTCTCTGGCTATTCTTTTGAGGTTTACTCAATCCCTATGTCTTACCCAATTAAGATTCTGATAGTTGCTAGTCCCTAGGATGCTCTCCTTCCTTCCTCAGTGAGTTTGGTGCCTGATCCAGTCTTTCTCTCCTTCCTAACTCCTGCTCCCATAGTAGGGATCCTCAACAAACATATTGGAATTCTCTTTAGCACTCTAACCTTCCAGTTCCTGAACTTATGCATTTCCCATGACCCTCTCCTCCTCCCCACCTCAGCTACATACAACGATGGCCATAACTCTTTCTTTCATCATCCCCCACAAATACTCCACTTCTATCTTCAAGAATACTGAATTTCCCTTATCTGATTACAATCTGTTGACATTCTAAATTTCCTCCTATGCAACCTGGAACCCTTTGTAGCATCTCTGATACACTTCCCCTTCTCTCCTCTGATTCTGACCACCCTAATCCAGGTCCTCATCATTTTATGACCTGTTATAAAAATCTGCTGGTGGGTCTCTCCTTTCCACTCCAAACTATTCTCCACTCAGTTGCCCAAATTATTTCCTTACAGTTTTTATCTGACTGCTTCACAAAGCTCTTCCTAACCCATCTCCTCCTAGCTTTTCAATATGCTTATTCCCTTATATATATTGTGCAATCTATAGCCATTACTCTTCTTGCTTTTCCTCAAGCAAGATACTCTTTTCCTGGCTCTGGCATTTTTGTTGTCTGTCCCCTTCATCCCTGTAATTCTCTTCCTCTTCACTTCTTTGTCTTTCTTTAAAATTTCACCTTTAAAAAGGAAGACTTTCCTGATCCCCCTTAATGCTAGTACCTTCTCTCTGCTGTTTTAAAAATTTATCCTGTATATATCTTCTTTTGTGCATAGTTGTTTTCAAAGTGTCTTCTCCAACAAACTGTGAAGTCATAGAGAACAGGGTCTGTCTTTTGTCTTTCTTTGTATCCCTAGTACTTATCTAGAACATAGTAAATGCTTGATAAACGCTTACTGGCTGACTGAGGTCATACAGATTATTAAGAAACAGAGCCTATGTCCCTGGACTTCAACTCTATGGTTCTTCCTATTATGTTACCATGTCTATAACTCATAAGAAAAATGAGGATTCACATTATTTTCTTGTTGTTGTTTTCTTAAAAAAATTTTTTTTATCCACAGCAAGCCTAGGAGACAGACAATGAAAGAAATATCAATCCCAGGTGACATATGAGGAAATACAGGCCCAGAGTTCAAGGTCACTCTGCTCCTGAGTGTCAGAGTCAGTACTTGAATTAAGTGATTTGACTTCAAGATCGGTAATGTTTCTGTTTGGTCACACTAAGACAGATAAGTAAGACAAGGTAGCTGAACTCAGGGACCTTCCAACAGCTGCCTCTACTACAAGTTCTCTCTGCCACTACCCTTCAGTACAACCTCTGCAGCTGCTCTTGGGTGAGAGTTCTCTGTCTCTCTCTCTCTCTCTGTGTGTGTGTGTGTGTCTCTCTCTCTCTATCTGAGAGCACCTGTATCTAGCAGTTCTGAAGGCTAAAAACAACTACATCTATAGCAAAATGTCAGTTGCTCGGGGGCTGGGGATATTCCATGTTTGTCATTGTATCCCTAGGTCTCGCAACCTGACTGACACATAGTATGTATTTTGTAAGTCTTTGTTGAATTAACTAGAGCAGAATAACATTCATTTAAATAACTCACTGGTAAAATATAGATGTTTACTTAATGTTAGATTTATTGTGATAGTCTAATTTATTGATTTCCTTATACCTAATATCTAGAACATGGACAGAAGGTCTCATGTTGCAGAGGGTGGGAAAGAAGATCTAAAGTTGGTACAATAGAAAGAGAATTAAATTTGGAGACCGCAGACTAGGGTTCAAATTTTACTTTTGATATTTTTAACTGTGTGATATTGGGAAAATCATGTAACTTCTTTGGGACTCAATTGCTTCATATGTAGAATGAAGAAATTGGATTAGAATTTCTTCTAGCTCTAGGCTTCTGATTTTAATCTAGGGTTTAAGAACCTCTTACTTCCCAACAAAAAGGGTCTGCAGATAAATTTCAGGAGGTCCATGAAGTCAGATGGGAAAAAATATCTTTATTTTTACTAACTTCTAATGGAAATTTAACATTTCCTTAACTTATGAATATATGACATATTATTAATAATACCTATGACTTTGTCACCAAAAGGATTACAGATATTATCATAGACTGTCATTACATAAAAACAAAAATTTTTAAAAAATATATCTGTTTTGTTAAAAAATAATCTGTTATTACTTCTAAAGTACTACATTACAGGACTTTATTGTGGTTATTAGACTAGATAAAATATGATTGAAATCTTCTCCACAGAATACAGCTTAATATTTCAATATAATTGATTTCCTTTGTAATCTTTGTACTTTTATTATGCATTTAAACATTCTGAGGACTCCATAAGTTTCATCAGATGGCAAAAGGGGTTCCAATAAATCAATAAATTAAACTATTATAGTCAAACTAGCATTAAGCAAACACCTGTATTTTAGCCATGAGTTACTTAAATAGTCATTAGCCATACGTTAAATAGTCATTTAAGTTAACACAAAGATTAAGGGAGATGGCAGGTGATGCAGGGGATGGAATAGAGGAGTTGGAGGCAGGGAAATCTTAATTCAAATCCAGGTTCAGACACTTACTAGCAAGTCACCTAACTTCTATCTGCCTCAGTTTCCTCAATTGTAGAAGAGGAAAAAAATACTTCCAAGGGTTGCGGTGAATATCAAATGAAATAATATTTGGAAAATACAGTGCCCAGCACATAGGAGGTACTGTATAAGTGCTTATTCATTTCCCTCTTCGCTTAAGATCCCTTTATTCTTTCTTTTCCAAATAATCATTCAGTCTTTCTGAAGTTTGGAAGAAGATGCTGGATACTTTTCCATAGATTTTGCAGGGTCAATCTACAAATCATAGGAAGTGTTGTTGGCTCAAGACAGATCAGCATCCAGGATATAGTCCTTTGTAAATATTCTTGATTATGGGACTAAAAATAAAAACCCGAAATTTCACCAACGGTATTGGAAGCACATGCCTGGGGTGGAAAGATTTCCTGCGTGGTGGTTCTCAGACCGTCCCACAGAACACAGTGATATGCTGCCTGTCTGTTTGGTTAGCTCCCGGCCGATTCTGATGTGGTCCAGAGGTTAAAGGGATCCACACAGTTTTCAAGCAAAGGTTCAGGCTGCTCAGTGTTAACCACAAATTCAGAACATGTCTAATAATGTCTCGACATTCTCAGGAGCTGGAAGGCTTCCCGTAAGACCAGAGGCTCTAATGTCTGGAGAAATCAATCTAGAGTTTCAGGAGAAGGCCATTGCTATGCAAAGTGCCAGATTTTTTTCTTTTTTTTATGACCATAATGTTTTTCCTCTTTTATTCCTACTCCCCCTTAAGCCCCGTTAATACCCATGCCTGGAAGCATCCTCTGTGCTGGAGCTCAGAGTCCCACTTCCTGATGGGAGTCAGGCACTCAGGTCTGGGTCAAAGGAGTCATCCTCAATAGGGCCAGTGTTCTGGAAAGAGACCTGGCCTCCTGCAAGACCAGAGGTGCCCCAGGGGACTTTCACCCTCTCCCCCCAACCCCGACTTCACCAGTACTAGGGCCCATGGGTGAAACCAGTACAGGGTTGGACAGAAGCTCCAGGGCAAAACTGTCCCAACTTGTGAACCATAAAAATGATAAATAAACAACTCTAGAAGGGAAAAAATAATCATCCATTTACTTTCAAGTGGGAAACTTCCACTATAACAGAAGGTTCAAAAGACATAGCACCTCTTCTTGGCTACAAAGTGTATTGTTTGTGGGATCTTATCAATACTAGTTTTTAAAAATTGTGTATGAATTCCTAATAAAAAGAGCATGTTAGGTGGCTCAGTGGAGTGGACACTGGAGTCAAGAAAAACCTGAGTTCAAATACTGCCTCAGACACTTACTAGTTGAATGATCCTTTCTGCCTCAGTTTCTTCATCTGTAAAATGAGCTGAAGAAGGAAATGGCAAAGTGCTGCAGAATTTTTGCCAAGAAAACCCCAAACGGGGTCAGGAAGAATCAGACATAACTGATCAGATTAAGCAGCAGCAACAGTAGATTTATAAATTGTGTATGCAACCCTAATATATGTATATATGAATTATATATGTATATTATTGTATTAATAATTATATACATTATACAGCAAAATAAAAAAAGGATAAAAAGATGAAATACTCTTTGATACTAGAAGAAATAGGGAGCCACTAGAGTTTATTGAGGAGGGGATTAACAGGGTTAGGTGCTCAGGTGATTTTGTAAGCGATGGATTGTAGTAGGAAGAAACTATGAAGAGATTGTTGCAACAGAAACAAAAGGTAATGAAGCTTGTACTTGAGAAAAAAATTGTGTGAGTGAAGAGAAAGGGATAGACCTAAGAAATTTCAAAGAGATAGAAAGGACAAGAATTAGAGTGAGTAGGAGGGACTTTCTTATAAGTTACTGACCAAGTCTGTAAGTCAGAGGCAGGATTTAAAATCAAGTCTTTTAACCCCGAACCAGGTTCTCTCTACTGTTCCATAGCTGCTGCCCAATTTCTTGTGAAAACTCAAGCATGGAATCTGAGTTTTCCTCCCTCCTCCTCTGTTTCTATGGAAATCTATTAACTGTGCTTTTTAAAATCTTGGGAACTGGATCTCTGTGGAAGACTTTTAATTCTAGGTGCTTACTTCTTCAGGAACAGCTCCTTTGACTGGAGGCATATGAGCTAAAGACATCTGTCCTCCCCCATCTCACTGCAAGAAGTGTTGCTGGGAAAGGGAACATGGTTCTTATGCTTTTTTGTGTTCATCATGCCCTTAGGCAGTCTGGAGAAGCCCAGACACCCGTTCTCTGAAGCATGCTTTTAAGTGCATAAAACAAAATTCGTAGGATTGAAAAAATATATATATTGAAATGCAATTTCCAAATGTTAACAACAGCAATGATAAAATTCATGGATTCCCTTGGTTTTGAAGCCCTGCTTTTGGGTCTTGGGATCCTAAGAAAAAATTGATAAGATGGCGCATCTGAGGTTGTCCAATGATGTCTCCATTCCCTTCCCCTGTTTCCCCTACTTTAGTTATTTTAGATTTTTTTAGTTATTTGATTAATCTACTTTATTTATTTATTAACTATTAGTTTATTAATTATTTAATTTAGTTTTATTAGGAAATAAGATCATAAACTCAAACTTGGAAGGGACCTTTGAAATCACTTAGTCCAATCCCTTTATTTTACAGATGAGGAAACTGAGGTCCAGAGTCCAAAATGAAACTAACCATTAGTAGCATAACTGAAACTCAGATTGATCTTCTCCAACTTTCTCCTCATTTCCCTGACAAGTCTGTATGCATTCACTTTGAATTGACAGAAATTAAGTTGATTGTCAAACTTTGGTCTGGGGCAGAAGCTGAAAACCTGGAGCAGGGGTTGGTGACAGGCACATAATGAATGGAGCTAGGTCCATTTTCCTTGTTGGACAGTGGCTCTGAAGGAGTTAAAAATAGTCCAGGGCACCGGGAGGTGGCCCCACCCCTTTTCCCTAGAGAGTATTACTCCAAAGGCCAATGGCAGGGCCAGGACTATTATACCAGCCTTCTGATTAAGGCAGTGAAGTTTCTAGCCTTTCCCTCAAAAACAATTTAACCATGAATGCTCAAGAAGCCTGGGGGCTCGGGGAGCACACAAGCTATCTCTCTTAATAAACAGCATTTAAAAATGAATTTTAATCTGTCATTATATCACCAGCTCATCAGAAAGAGAACGATTCCTTTCAATCTCATTTCTAATATGCTTTAAAAAAAAAAAAGAAAAGAAAAATTTTATGCAGGAAAACCTGATTTTTTTTTCTTCCTCCAGGTAAATACTTCCTTTTTTTATTTTTTAAAATCAAAACCTTATTTTTTCCCCAGTGCACCCTTCAAGAACCACAAAGTTTACATTAGAAGTCAGGCAAGAGTTGAAAATGCTTGACTCTTGCTCTTAAAGGTTCCCTAAAGACAAATAATGTTTGCAGAAATTGGGACATTTCAGGTCGGTTGGAGAAAGGAGCCTTGCAAGGCTGCTCTCCAACTGTTTCCACTGGGGGGAGTGGGATGAGGGATCTGGGCGACAGAGGGCGCTTTCACACTAAGAGTTCCCACTCCTGATGGCCAAATCCTACAGTCCTGAAGTTACAAACCCCGGAGTTCTGAGTTGTCCAGATACCTTTCTGACCAGTCCTTCCAAAGGTCCTGCCCGAGCTTACAAAACAGATTATAAAACTTGACTCCCAGAGAGGAGACAGAGAAATCTGTCTCCTGATGGCTACAGTAAAGGCAGATTTTCTTTCCCTACTCTTGTTCCAAATTGTTCTTCCCGGTCCTGATAGATCCCAGAATTATGGAATTCTAGGGAAAGGACTTCAGAGGCCCCTTCCTTATACAGGTGAGGAAAATGAGATCCAAATTGGTGCCCAAGGTAACATAGGAAATGGAGTTTTAAACCAGGTCCTCTGAATATAGAAGCAGGGCTCTTTCCATGGTACCAATTGCATTTCCTAACTCCATATGGCTTTCATTTGTGTCAAATGTCCCCTTCCCCCTCCCACTGTCTTCAGATTTTTTTTTCTTGTTCCTTATGAGAACTCTAAATGGTTTACCTTTGTTTGATGATAATACTACTTGACATTTATATAGCTCGTTAAAGTCTGCAAAACACTTTATATATATTATCTCAAATTATCTTTGCAACAACAGTGAGAAGTAGGTACCAAAGTCATTCTTATTTTTGTTTTAAACACAAAGAAACTGAGGCACATAGTAGTTTAGTGGATATATAGCTTTTTTTTGAGTTAGAAATAAGATTTGAACCTATATCCTCCTGGGTCTTTCTACTAGGCTACATGCAAGCAATAAGAGTTGTGGAGACAGACAATGGGCTCAAGTGTTTTCCCGCAGGAATCTCAACGAATTTTTCAACTCTAGGAAGTTTGACATTTTCCCAGAATCCATCTTCTTATGCCCTAAAATAATTGCTTCTTGACTGTCACACCACCCCCAGAAATTGCCTCTTCTTTCTGCCAAGGAATTGGACCACAAATCTTCCCATCTCATCTTTCTCTCTTCTCTTATCTCTGATTCCCATTTAATCCTGTGGATGCTTAACTTGTGATATTTCCTGCTTGTAATTAGATTGTAGACAGTCTTTTGCCCTTCTCTTCGTACAGTGTCTGGCACATAGTAGGTGCTTCATAAATGTTCTTTGACTAATTGTTGACTTATGATGGAAACACTGCCAAAACCTATACCAAAATTATAATTCTCTAAAATGCATTATTTCAACCCAATTTTTTATGCCCCTAATATAACTAATATTCTCAAATAGAGGATTGGTCTTAGATTCAGGAAGACCCTGCCTTGGAAACTTTCTGGGTGTTTGACTTTGGGTAAACCTCCCACCCACTCTGTATTTCAGAAACCTCTCAGTCTATTAAATGACAGAAAAATCCAGTGATCTGCTTTGGTAGAAAGAACCTCTATACTGGCAGTTTCCAATTAATAAGCATTTATTAAGCACATACTGTGTGCTAAATGCCAGAAATACAAACAAATGCCAGCACATTTATTAATTATCAATTTAATAAGCATTTATTAAGCACATACTGTGTGTAGATGCCAGAAACACATACAAAAAATTGAAAGTGACTTTCAATACTTACTCTCCAATGTCGTGTATGATGAGATCTATTCTTGGTGGACAGAATACAAAGACAGTTAAAAAATAATACTGCGGGGGTAAGATGCACCAAAATTACAGTTCTGCAAAATACACGATAAGATGTGATCGTAGCAAAGGAGAGGCTCAGACAAACTAGGAGAGACATAGAAGATAGACAGATTTGGAATCAGTCATTAAGAGCTGAATTCATAGCCTGCCTTAGACATACTATCTCTTTGATCCTGGATAAATTACTTAATCTCACTGACTCAGTTTCCTCTTCTGTAAATAGCAGCATCCTTGTGGGATTGTTGTGAGGATCAGAAAAGATAATATCTATTAAACTTTTTGCAAGTGCTGAGTAGATGTAAGCTACTGTTATATTAATACAAGTTAGCAATTATATTAATTACTTTATATGTAAATATAGAAATACATATTCATTTAATTGTATGAATTAATTAATAATATAGAGACATTTTGAGGAAGGAGAAAATCTTTTTAATGGGCAAGTAAGCAAAATCTGTGCGCAATGGAGTTTCCTTTCCTTTGGGCAAATTGATCAGAACATGGGCAAATACTTAATTCTCTCTGAGTCTTAGTTTTACCATCCCAGAAATGGGGATGGATTTCCTACAAGAGAAACAATGACAAACTGAAATAATAACCGGGGAGGTAGAGAGAGCTTACTGAAATGCAAAATAGATGAGATGGAACTTTAGGGCTGAGTCCTTTCAATAGCTCGGTCTGTGTCGGGGCCACCTGATCAAGCTCACCCTCTTCCCCCCCTTCTCACCCACCCAGGGGATACAATGAGGGAGGAGGAGGGACCCCGATCATACAATGCCTGCCAAAGTCAAGGGTGTGCCCATTTTCTAACTAGCATTGTCCTGGTAATTCAGTTCTATTCTTAGGGAGCCTTAACAAGTCTTAAAAGTGATTCTAGCTTGTTCGACCCGCCGAGCACCCTCAAAGAACCTGCATTTCCGCCTATGCTGGTCCTAGCAGGGGACAGAACTCGGGAGAATAAGAGATCCTCTTTCCCCAGCAGGATGGCTCACTGCAAGGACACGCTTGTCCGTCCCACTCTTTTTGGCAGAAACCCTGCCATGCAAACTCAGACAATTCTGTATTCTGCAGCCTTGGGGCGGATAAAATGCTTCCCTTCTATAGTTTCCAGGGGAGGAAAAACCATCCTTTCAGAGAATGTAAAAAATATATATACATATATACATATATGTATATGTATTCTATATACATACATACACATATATAAAGCCATCCTTTCGAGAATGTAAAAAAATAATATATATGTAAAAAGCTATCCTTTCAGAGAATGTGTATATATATATAAAATGTAAGTTTTATATATATATATATAATATATATGTGTGTGTGTGTGTGTGTGTGTGTGTGTGTGTGTGTGTGTGTGTATTCAAGCAAGCATTTATTAAGCATATCCTATTTGCCTGGCACTGAGCTGAATGCTGGAGAAAACAAAGACAAACTCCCTTCACCAAAAACCAAAAAACAGCCCAAGATTATTATTATGGACAACAATAGCCTCAGCTTTTGATCAGATAGATTTCTGAGGCTACAAGCAGAAATGCTACAGGATGAAATCGTAAAAATGACATTTTTCTCCCAATGCATTGGACCAGGATTTAAAACACGAACAAAACATTCAACTTCTCTGTGCCTCAGTTTCCTTATCTGTAACACGAAGGCATAGGGCAAGTTAAATACAATCCAAGTGTATAATCCTTGTATAAATGACTTCTGAACTGGCTCTTCTAAAAATGGAAGCTGGAAAGCCATCTTTGTGTTTAGAGGTGGTCTTGGAGGTTAGAGATAAAGATTTTTTTTTATTAAGTTTCCAAGAGGGGGCATTTCCCAGGTCTCTCAGCAGCAAAACTGGAGGAGAGACTGCTGGCAGCTCTTCAGAGCTGTGTCTGAGGCACCCGGGGGATGGACAATGTCTACCCAGGGCCCAGAATTCAGGGCTCCTGGGAAGTGGGAACCTAATGCTAAGCAGTGGCCAAGTTAATGATGCGTCGTGAACTTCCTGAACGCCAGCCATGCAGACTATCTCTCTGACATCTTGAATGCCTTCTGCAGGTACCCGACACTTGTCAGAACAACATATTTTGTCCTCAATGGCCCAGGGCAGGGTCAAGCGGCATTTCCAGGGCAAATAGTCTGGCTTCAGGACTCCCTGACCTCCCCGGTGAAATGTGTCTCCAGTCAAAAGTGGGGACATATCTACCCTGGAGCATATTCTTATTCCTGAGAACATTTTTTGAAAACAAATGGATCTGACATTTTTATAGATATTGAGAAGAAAAGCCAAGTGGGTTAGTGCTTTCAGATGCTTTTTATGGGCAAGTTAAGAAGGGTTTTATTAATAAATTGGAAAGTTAGCAACTGATAATCCAGACAAAGCCTTGCTTAGGTAATTCAGCGGGATTGGGGGCCAGGGTGGGGGTAAGAATAAAATATATATTAGCATTAACAATTCAGTGATTTGGTTTGGAAAGCAGACCAGTCTAGCAGACCAACGTTCAGAGCTTGCTGTTGCTTAAGGAGGCTCCACAAAGAGTAGCTTCTGTACTCCATGGACCACGGGCAACATGCATTTCACTTGAGATCGACATATTGGATATGTTTGGTGTTGACATATTTGTATGACGCAGAGGGACTTGAGATCATAGGATTTGGAGGTAACAAGGGACTTTATTTAATCCAATTCCCTCATTTTACAAAAAAGGAAACCAAGGCTGGGAGAGGAGAGAGGGCATGTCCAAGGTCACACAAGTCTTAAGATGCGTCCTCTGACTCTAAATAATCCAAATGTGTCTTTCTCCTTGCATCACTTCAGAACACTCTGAGATGAATGGGACAGCAAAACTCTAGTCAGTCACAGGGAGGAGGGAGCTCCAAGTAGTGGTTCTCCATAAGCCAATTTTGAGATTTCCAAGTCAAGGAATCTTTGAGTTGGAAGGGACTTGGATTATCATCTAGTGCAATCTGTTCCTGAAAGGGATTTCCCTCCATGGTATATTCAAGCAGGGGCAGTTCAGTTCCTGAACAATTCCCCCATCAGAGGTTCCCAAACGGAGGCTGAGTGACTACTTAATAGGGACAGTGTAGAAAGGATTTCTATTCAGATAGGAGTCAAACTAAACACTCTTTGAGGTTCCTTCTGATTCTGAGATTCTAGTAGAATAAATGAGTGGATTTTTAAAAAGATTTACTAAGTGTTTACTATGTACTAAGCACTATACTGAGTGTTAGGGATAGAAACACAAAAGTGAGACAGCCCTGCCTTCATGGAGCTTACATTCTAACATGGAGAAGTAGCCAGGGAGAAATCTTTTGGTCTTAGAAGTCAGAGAGAGAGTGAATGCAGCCACAGGGGACTTAATCATTCCATTCTTTCTAGGGACAATTACAGTATGGATTTGGTATGGAGGTGGGGAAGGGTGTTCACACATATTTAACCATGGGATAGAGGGGGAGAGAGAGAAAAAGAAAGGGGAGAGAGAGATAGAGAGAGGCCTACATATAGAGAGAAACACACAGAGAAAAAGAGAGAGAGAGGGAGAAGGGGAGAGGGAAGAAAGAGAAAGAGAGACAAAGAGAGACAGAGAGAGAGAGGAAAGAAAGAGGAAGAGAGAGACAGAGAGACAAAGAGAGACAGAGAGATGGAGAAGGGGAGAGGGAAGAAAGAGAAAGAGAGAGAGAGAGAGAAGAGAGAGACAGAGAGAGAGAGAAGGGGAGAGGGAAGAAAGAGGAAGAGAGAGACAAAGAGAGACAGAGAGATAGAGAAGGGGAGAGGGAAGAAAGAGGAAGAGAGAGACAGAGAGAGAGAGAGACAAACAGAGAGAGAGAGAGAGAGAGAGAGAGAGAGAGAGAGAGAGAGAGAGAGAGAGAGAGAGAGAAAGCTTGAGTGTTGTCCAAGGACCCTTTGGCTCATCACCAGCGGGGTAGTCACTATTGAAGAGTTCAACCATGACATAAATAAGAAAGAATGATGGGGCTGACACGTTCAAACAAACAGCCCCAACCCATAGCCATATTTCACTTTGACCACCTTTCTGTGCATCAGAACACTCCGAACCAAAGAAAACTACCATTACTGGGAGACGGGGAGTTTCTGCTCCTCTCCATGCATTGTATGGACATCACATCCAAGCTACACTAGTCACTGTGCTCTATAAATAGCCATGTATTTTCCCACCTCACTGCCTTTACTCCTGGGTGCCTGGAATGCCTTCTCTTCCTGTTTGCTTACTGAATTCCTTGCCTTCCCTTAAAGCCAGTCACCATATTATATAGCCTGGGAGAAAGCCAGTCGGTCTAACTAACTAACTAAAAGCATTTCCTCCATTATGTTATCTCCTCTAATCAGTCAAGAAGTTTCTGGTGGTTATTATTACTATTCTCTAAGATATGGGACAGATTCTTCTCAAAACATAAGGAATCCCAGGCAATATGAGCTCAGAGGCCTTTTGCCTTTTACCTTGTGCCACTTGGATGATCATTATCTTAAGTATGAGGATCAGAAAGAAAGGAGTAAGCATTTATTAAGCACCTACCCTATGCTGGGAACTGTCTAAGTTCTTTACAAATTTTATCTCATTTGATCAGAGTGAGTGGAGATACAGAAAGTCAGCCAGCACAGCAGGCACAAAAACAGAGTTCTTAGTCTCAGAGCTGAGATTATTCAGAAAAAAAGTGGAGGAGGGGGTATTTTACCTAGCCAGGTCTCAGTTTCCTTATTTGTAAAATGGAGGAAAGTGGATTAGATGAAGTCTCTTCAAGCTCATACACTCCCAAGTTCTTAAATCCTTATAGTTTATTAGAGTTAGGATTCATCAACACTTAGATTTTAACGATAGAGCTGTGAGAATCCTTAGAACAGAGAATATTAGAGATGGGAGAGACAAAATATCAGATCCATGAGGGACCCTGATCATCCTGCAGATCCTGATGCCTCCTGATCTTGGGTGAGAAAACTGAGACTCAATGACAAATCATTCCTAAATCACTGGTGACCCTAACCCGCCTATTTCCTTTCTACTTTTCTGTTATTCCGAGGAGCCATCGGTTTAATGTCACAAGGTCCAGCTGGGGTGTTTCAGTGAACCCCATTCTAATCATGACTACACCCTAACAGTCAGATAGATGGAACTTTCTTGACAAAAAAGACATCCATTGTTCCCCAAAGCAAAACTATCAGATAAAGAAGTTTCAGATCAACTGTTGACAGGTTTGGAGTTGGGGTGGTCTCGTTGAGAACCACCCACGTTTTCTTGCCCACTTGGCTGGCTTTGACAGCGGACTCTGTCTTTCTTGCTTCTCCCTGGCTCTTCTGGAGATCAAACCTTGGCTCAGCTTTATTATATTAAGTTCTAATAAGTCAATTGGAGAAGCTGACTGTACCAACTGACCCCTACACAGAACGGGACTTATGTGGGCACTACCACCTCGATCAATGGCTGGCAGTGGGTATTTGGATCCATGCTTTCCCTGCTTTGGGAAACAGCCAGGGAGGACCCTCCCTTTACCCAGGTACTGGCACAAAACTATGCCCACAACGTCATTAGGATCACAAAACACTGTACGTCTGTAAGAGAGTGCACTTAACACAGGGCTTTAAGGTTTACAAGACACTTTAAATCTATAATAACAATGAACTTTGACATGATGCTATAAGCTTTTGCCAAGCACTTTATTTCCATTGTTGTTGAGTCACTTCTCTCTGTGGCCCCATTTGGGCTTTTCTTGACAAAGAACTTGGAGTGATTTAACATTTCCTTCTGTAGCTCGTTTTATTGATGAGGAAACTAAGGCAATCTCAGTATTGTATCTAAGCTAGTATCTAAAGTTAAATTTGAACTTAGGTCTCTCTGATTCCAAGTCTGATGCTCTGCCCACTGTGCCATGTCTCTGCCCCCAATGAACATTTCCATAGGATTTTAGCTTTCCAAAATGCTTTATTCTTTAAAATTCTGAAAAATGTAATTCAGGCTGTAAATATAGTGGTTCCTGAAGGGTGCCAAGAAAATCATTGACCTGCTAGGGTTCAGATGGGCTGATAGGTGCTCAGATCTAGGCAGCTTGGAGATCTATTGATCCCTCTGGAACTTAGTGAGGACATCTGCTGCAGCTCAGAACTCCCGAGCTCAAGAGATCCCTCAGCCTCAGCTGTTCCAATAGCTTGGATTACTGACCTGGATCACTACTCCTGACTTTACATATCTGATCTAATATAAATGAACTTTTATCTATTGTTTTAAAATTCGCAAAATACATCCCAAACATAAAAAGTAAAATTTATATTGTTATTTAATTGTTTATATTGTTTGTTTTAATTTAATTTAATTGTTTAGGTTATGTAATTTATATTGTTATTTAATTGTTTATGTTGTTTGTTTTAATTTGATTTAATTGTTTAGGTTATGTCATTTATATTGTTATTTATAAAGTGTTTTCCCCATAACATTAAGAGGCAGCCAGCTGGCTCAGAGGATAGGATCAAGAAGTTCAAATTCAGCCTCAGAAATTTCCTAGCTATGTGATCTTAGGCAAGTCACTACTGGAGAAGGAAGTAGCAAACCACTTCAATATCTTTTTTTTAAAGAAAATTCCCTGGACAGACGTCCAGAGGTTCATGAAGAGTTGGATATGACTGAACAACAGCCACAACCACATGTGGTGCAGTGGTTAGGGGGAAGACCTGAGTTCATTCTGGCTTCAGATACTTTCCAGCTCTATGATCTTGGACAAGTCATTTAACTTCTGCCTCAATTTCCTCATCTGTAAAATGGGTGTAATAACTACTCCCAGAGTTGTGAGAATCAAATGAGATAATAATCGTAAAGCATTTAGTATAGTTCTTGGCACATAGTGAGCACTATTTAAAAGCTAGCTATTATTATGAAATGAGATAATATATTTAAAGTAAATATATAGCTTGGCTATTAACAACAACAATAACTGGACTTTATATAGCACCTACTATGCGTCCGTTATTATGCTGAGTACTTAACAAATATGATCTTATTTAATCCTCTGACAATTTTGTGAAGACTACACACTTTAAGGTCTCCTTTTAGAAATCAGGAAATGGGGGTCCGGAGTTAAATGACTTTTTTACGGTCACCCAGCCCATGTTGGAGGCAAGAATTCAAATCCAGACCCCTCCTGACTGTCCAAGACTTTCCACTAAAGCTTCCTGACTGGGGTAAGAGCAGAGAACCCCTCCCTCTGGAGTGTGTGAGATACACAAGGGCACCCAGCCCTCGCTTTATTCTGCCTGAGAGTGTCCCCACGCCGCGGGCTCCCTATCCTGGGCTTCATAAATGGCCCCATGCACTTTCAAAGACCTCCCCGCATCCCAGCCCCCTCCGGCCCCGTGCCCCCCGATTCTTCAGTTGAGATCCTGCTTTTCTGCTGGGGACCCAGCAGCATTGTGGGACTTCCGCACAGCCCCATTCCTGTAGCTTTCACCACAGACCCTTATCACCAGCTCGCAGGAAGCACCAACTACTTCTAGGAATTGTTTTTTGCTTTCTTGATTTGGTTTTGAAAATCGCAGCAGAATGCTGGCTTGAAACAATTGTGTGTGTGAGTGTGAGTGTGAGTGTATAAATGTGTGTGAATGTGTGTGTAAGTGTGAGTGTGTAAGTGTGAGTGTGTAAATGTGTGTGTAAGTGTGAGTGTGTAAATGTGTGTGTGTGTGAATGTGTGTGTAAATGTGAGTGTGTAAATGTGCATGTGTGAGTGTGTGTAGGATGCTTGGGTGTACAAACACACACATGTATATGGGTCATCTGTGTGTTCCAGGGGTAACTGGAGATGTGGGGCTAGGCATATGTAAGCATGGCTCTTACATTGAATGGGGAGATATATAAATGCAGTATAGATGAGTGCACTGATATATATGTTTTATATATCTATGATCTTACACTTCTGCAGCAAAGCTCTGATTCGTGAGTGGGAGAGTCCTCTTCCCTCTCCTCCCCCCTTTCCTGCCCTTCTATCTCATCTCCTCTCCTTTCTCTTCCCTTCCACTTCCCTTCTCTCCTTTCCTCTTCCCTCCTTCCTTCCATTTTCTTTCCTCCTATCTCCTCTCCTCTCCTCCCTTCCTTTCTCTTTCCCTTCCCTCCTCCTCTTTCCTCTCCTCTCTTCCCTTCCCCTTCTCTCCCTCCTCTTCTCTTCCCTCCCTCCTCTCTTTTCTTTCCTCCTATCTTTTCTCCTCTCCTCACTTCCCTTCCCCTTTCCTTCTCTCCTCTCCTCCCCTCTCCTCTCCTTCAGTTGATCCCTATAACAGCTTGGTTTCTGATGAATAGTTAACAAATCACATCTTTTCCCAGCTAAGTACTCTGCGTTCCCTCTCTGTTCTTTCCCCTTCAAATCTAGAAAACAAGGGAGGAAATGCAGCGACGCTAGAGAGCAAATAAACAAGCCAGCAAACCGAGAAGGCCCGTTGAGTGCCGGGCCTTCGAGGGGGCTTGGGCAGAAAGGAAGGCCTGCTGGCAGGGGGCTGGGCTGTGAGCAGAAAAAGCTTCGGGGTCTCCTTTTGGGGGACAGGTGCTCCTCCCTGATTTTCCTCCTGAGAAAGGCTTGTTACCCTTATTGAGGGCCATGTCACCTCTGCAGAGCTTGGGGTGGGCGGCCCACTTTCTCTCAAGGTTTCTGCTGCTCCTCGGAGGCTGGGGCTTCCCATCATCTGAACGCGGGCTCTTTTTTCTTCCAGCTTTGATGTGACCACATTTACCCCAGAAAACCAGCTGGGACGTGAGGCTGACCTCAGCCTGCGTCACCACAGAGTAGGTGGGTTGGTTTTTCTAAGCAGTAAGTGTCTAGAAGATACAGGAAACCCAGGTACGGCTCAGGGAGCTGAGCCAGGCTAGCAAACATTTCAGTCTTTGCTGCCTCTCCACTTGAACCCCGATTAAGGCAGGAAGGGGGTGCCTGTGATAACAGGGAGCTTCCCCATCGCTCTTTGGCAAAGGAAAGTCATTTCCTGAGCCACCCAAGATGTATAAAACATCAAGGTTTAGTGGAAAGAATCCTGGATTTGGAGACAGAGGCCTTAGGTTCAAATCTCACCTCTGACTTTCAATTTTATTGTCATCCAAGGTCTTAAACATACTCTCTCCTTTTTGAAAAGAGTCAGTATTGAATAAAGTAAGCAGAACCAAGTATACACAATGACTCCAGTGATATAAATGGAAAAAAAGCAAGAAAATGAAATAGAAAGCTATACAATGATAATAAACCATGAGAAAATAAAGTTCCCTCCATTGCAAAGGTGGGAGTGGGGGACTATGGATGTGATGTGGTATATATTCTGTGAAACAAAGTTAATGTCTTGGTTAGTTTTGCAGAATTATTTCTCTCTCTCTCTATCTCTCTCTCTCTCTCTCTCTCTCTCTCTCTCTCTCTCTCTCTCTCTCTCTCTCTCTCTCTCTTTACACATTTTTGTTAAAAGTGAGCCATGGCTCACTGGGTAGGTGAGGAGAGGAAGGCTAAATTAAAAAGAACACTAAAGCACCTTCATAAAAGTAAGATCTTTTAAAATAAAAAATCATATATTTAGAACCAGAAGGTATATTAGAAATCACCTAGTGCAATTTTCTCATTTTACAGATGAAGGAATTAAGATCTAATTAAGTTAAATAACTTTCCAAAAGACCGAGTAGTATCAGAGGCAGGATTTGAATCTGGATCCTCTCGCTAAGTTAGGTGGATAGAGCAAATTTGTATTCAAATCTGGCCTCAGACACTTCCTGGCTATGTGACCCTTGGCAAGTCTGCCTCAGTTTCCTCATCTGTAAAATGAGCTAGTGAAGGAAATGGCAAACCACCTTATAGTATCTTTGCCACAAGAAGGGATCAAATGTGGCTGGAAATGACTAAACAACCCCTGGCTCCAATTGTAGTATTCTTTCCATAGCCATGACATGTATATATCACCTTTAAGTTTACACAGCATTTTATATACATGACCACACTGGGAAGTCTCAAGAGCCTTGGAAGACTAGAATTCTAATTCTTATCATTCTCATTATACAGATAAGGTTCATGTCTAGGGGTCACGGCTCTAGCAAATCTCTCAGAGGGAGAATTTGAACTCAGTTCTTCCTGACCCGCCCTTGTCCACCCTGTCCCGGGGCCCTATCAGCGCGATCATGGAACGGAATCGACGGGGAGGAATTCGCTGGCCGTGAGAGCCATGTTTACTGCCGAGCGGTGGTTGTTTGGGGGATGTGTTTCATGTTGGTGCGATGGAGAGAGACTTTAAATGCCAACAGTGCTAGGCTTGCTAATAAAAACTGTGAGTGATGAAAACATTTGGATGGAGGGGAAAAGGCAGGAAAAAATCTGCTGCCTTTCCCTTTCTCCCGACAATGCCGGTTTGATGGATTGATCCTCGACTGTAAATGCCATTTATTTTGCACCTTGCCTGTCACCCAAATAGCAGAAGGTCTCCAGAGGCCAGGCTACGCAGGCTGAGAATCATGCTGTAGTGAACCCAAGAGAAGAAAATCTCTTTCTCCCAACTCTGGGGGAGATGGTCCATGGAGAAGGACATGGTCATGAGGAGAAGAGAAAACCTGGCAGGGCTTTCTCCGCCACTGGTCAAAGACCCTTTGATTTGCTGCTGGGTACCCCAAGAACTAGGAGTTGGCTTAAAGGATGGTCCTGAAGGAGAGATGCTCAAGAGAGAGGTGGATGATGCACTTGGTTTTTAAAATTGAGCTTTGCAAAATGATTTTTAAAACCCAAACAAAAACAAAGATAACTTTCAGCTTTTCAGATTCCCACAAATCTCTTTTTCTCTTCCTAGACAGCTTTGTTGTATTTCCTGTAAGTCTCTAGGCTGAATGACCCAATCTTCAGGCTAATTTCTTTTGGATCAATAAGAATCCTTTAGTATGAGCGACAATTTTTACTAATTCTTCCTTTTCGGGTCCTCTTAGATGGCTCTGGGGGGGGTACTTGAAGGTCATGGTGATGTAGAATGCGTTCTATCAGGACTCAGGAGATGAAAGGGCTTGGGACACAGGTTTGGCAAAGAACTCTGTGTGCCTTTGAGGCTGGAGGCTCATTGCCAAGTTAGGTGAAGAATGATGAATTTTTAAATTTCAGTAACCAGCCATAGCCCTCTCATCCAATTAACCTAATTCAGGCGATAAGAATTTATTAAGCAACTGGAGGAGCAGCTCGATGGTGCGATGGATCTGTGTTCAAATCCAGCTTCTGACACTCACCGACTGTATGACCCTGGACAGATCACTTTAAAAAAAAAAACCTCTATTTGCCTCGGTTTCCTCATCTGTTAAATGAGCTGGGGAGAAGGAAATAACAACTCATTCCAGTATCTTTACCAAGAAAACCCCAAATGGGGTCATGATCAGTCAGACATGACTGAAATGATTCAACTGCAAAAAATGTAAAAAAGATATATACAAGTCATCTATTACTAAGGGAGGAGTTGCCTTTCCTATATCATGGAGTCACAGAAGGGACCCCAAGCATTTGGCATCAGATGACCCAGCTCTGCCACCCATTATCTCCAGCAAATTCCTTAATCTCTCTGGGGTTCAGTGAAAGGGTCTTCCATTTAAATCTACACTGCTAGCATCTAGTAAAGAATCCCTCTGATGACCCCCCCAATAACCTTTGTTTGGAGATCTCTAGTTAGGGGGAAAGCCATGCCCCCAGAGGTAGCACTTGCCATTTGGAGAGAATTCTCATTGTTGGGAAGTTTTCCCTCAATTCCTCCAGAATCCATGGCTCTTTCCAGCTTCCATCCACTCCTCTCAGGGACCAAGCAGAACCACGCTAATCCCACACTCATTCCACAGTGGGTTTGATTGTCCCGTCGTCCTCCTCCTGCTAGAAGGGGGCCAGCCCTACCCCCTCTCTCCCCAGCCCGTGGCTATGCAGTGACCAGCACACCGGCCTGCCCGCCTGCCCGCCCTCCTGGCCACTGGGGAGTCAGCTTGACAAATGGCTGGTTTAGAATCCTGTCATGCCGGTGGGATCCCCGGGGAAATGCGGGAGTCTCTCCAAATGGCTTATTACCCACCTGTGGCTGAGGCGATGATCAATCAGACTGATCATATATGGCAAACGCAGTAACTGATCTCGGGCCGGTGTCTGACCGCCAGGACTCGAGGTTAACATGACAAATGGGAGGATGGGGAGAGGGAGCCGAGCAGGGGGAAAGAGATAGCATATTAAGTGGTGAACTTGAACGCAGCTTGGGGATCTCCCGTTAACATCGATACCCTTTCATGCTGAGAGCACTCTCTTTCCATTCATCAAACAGGCCCCAGGTGCATTGCTGGGACCGAGGGGGGGAGGTGGAGAAGGCCCAGAGGTGGGAGCAATAAAAACCTGAGGATCAGCAGGAAGGGTTTCCATGGGGGGACGGGAGGGGGGGTCGGTCCACTAGGGAGTAACCAGAAACCCGCAAGCCCCGGTCCCTAGTGGGAGGTGCTGATCTGGAGTCTGAAAGAAGGCCCATTCTTTGAACCCACTCAATTCTCGCGTTACATGAGTAGGGAGCAAAGGTTGGGTGCTTGGGCACGAGCCCGGGGACAAGGAGGCTGCGCTGCCCATTCTATACCCCAGCCCAATTAGCATCTCAGCTCTCGCTCCACAGTCCCCGAAGGCACCCTTAGGGGCTCCGTGCTCTGCTAGACAGTGTGGGGTTCAGGCGTGTCCCAAGCAACATATAATGGCTCTTTTTCTTCCCTCGAAGGTGAGCCAGGGTTGATCCAGCCGACTTGGCTTTGTCCCACAATTAATGAACTGCCTGCTCATACCTAATGGTATGGTTACCACAAAACCAGCCCCTGCCCGGCATTATTGGAAGCTCTCCTCTTAGAGGGGAACGGCCCCTTTATTCTCTCTCTTGACCAGACCACATCCGAAGGGCTCGGCTCCGTTCTGGGCGCCAGATAAAAGGGGAGTTCCCAGCAGAGCATCCTCGATAGGGAAGGGCACTGAGTCCCCATTAAGGGGACAGAAGAGAAGGCTCGGGGAGGGAGATGATCGATCTCTGAAGCACCTGAAAAGCTGCCTTGTGGGAAAAGACCAGGTTGGCCCTAGGGGACCTAAGAGTGATAACTGGAAACTGGGGAGAGGCAGATTTTAGTTTGAACTTGGGAAAAATGGCCTAACACATAAATAAATAAAACCACCGGCAAATGGAAGGGCTGTTTCTGGTACCAGAGGATGAGCTCTAAGCAAAAGCCAGATGGATGAACTCGAAGTGTTTTCCTGGGAATTCCTCTTCATATCTGGGCCACACGACGTCGGCCACAGAGGTTCCTTTCAAGGCTGACATTCTGTGACTGCGCTCGCCCGGCTTCACAGCATCCCAACCAGGGCCGTGCCAGAGAGGCCCCGAACGCCAGCTGTGGGAGCCTCGGCGCTCGCTCAGCTCCTGCATGTGAGGCTCCCGCTTTCCTCCTGGTGCTGGTGGGGATGAATCAGGATGAATCAGGCCTTTCTTGGGGAAGCGGCTTCCACAATAGGACGTTTGAGTCAGACATAATTGGAAGGGAAAATCTACTGGCTTTAACAGAAAACAGCTTACGGAGTTGTTGGGGTTTCGGCCCTCCTCAAAGCCTTTTACACTTAAGGGTTTGGCAAGGCCCGCCTTGGGGGACTCGTCAACAGGAGGACGTGTCCAGAGATGGAGGCCAGCGTGGGCGAGTGTCACCCACTGCATTAAAGGGACCCGATGGTCTCTTTTGCTGGTGAAGTCATCGCCCAAGACACAACCACAAGCAAAAGGAAGCTGGATCTTGGCTCTGGTGCAAGTAGCCCTGGGACATTACCTCGGAGACCATAACCCAACCTCTTCCCCTCAAAAATACTGCTGAGCCATTCATGGAAGTTCCCCAAATATGGGCTTGCACACATGCATTTGAGAGAAACACTTTCCAAATCTGAACCCCCTCATGTGAAATACTCAGAGCCACCGTCCTAGCAAGTAACCATCACCTCTCTCCTGGGAGAGCATTTTCAGGATCCCCATAATTATACTCCCAGACACCCGCCTCTGCCTTCTTCAATCATTCCTACACACGACTGCCAAGAGTCTCCCTAACCACATCAACTGTCTCATCAAGATCCTTCTGTGGCTCCCTATTGCTAGAATAAAGCACAAATCCTTCAACCTGGCATTTCAAGCTAGATTTATCACACACGACCCCCATCGATGTTCTGGGTTCTAGCCAAATTGGGCAGCTCCCCAAATTCCACATTCTGTCTCTGTTGATAGAATATGGGGTTCAGCCCATATCCTAAGCCCTAAAAGAAATTTTTCCTGGGCTCCTTAGTCACCAAAGTTCTCTTCTTCCAATTGGAATTCTTGTGGATATACATCTCTTGTATTCATTCCTGCTCCCAACTCCAGCAGAATGCATGGTCCTAAAAGTCACTTATTCCTATTGTCTCTATGTCTATTATCTCTAGCACCTAGAACCTTGTTTTACACAGAATATACGAAAAATAAATGTTCAGTGAATTAAACTGGACAAATAACTGGACAAGCTTTTTTATAATTTTATTTCTTCCTCATCAGAATTACATTTCCTTATCACAAGAATCCCAGTTTCATAGCTAGAAAGAAGTTCAGAGGTCATCTCATCCAATCCCCTTAGTTTATGGTTGAAGAAACTGATAGCTAGGGAGATTAAGTCATGTGTCCAAAGACACATAGAGCCTGGATTTGACTCATGTCCTATGACCCCACAACCTCAAAAATGAACACTGTTTTTTCTAATAGAGGGCTCTTAGGAAAATGGAGATATCTCCAGCCCTGGTTTCTGGTTTCCTTTCCTCCCTGAGAGGAGAGTTCTGTGATCATTTCCACGACTGGCATGAGATTCTTTCCCCTGGACCAAGGAGGATAGGACAAGAACACTGGCATTACATCAGAGGAGATGGCTTCCAATTTCACCTCTGCTACTTACTACCTGTCCTTATTTAACAACCAGCTTTCGGGGAGGGCAGGGAAGAAGGAAGTATACATGAGGAGCTTTTAAGGTTAATCAACATTAAAAAAACAAACACATTTTTTCCCATCACTTTTGCTTTCTTAAGTCTAAACAATTAGCAAAACAATAAATCAAGTACTAATTGATAGTGTTTGTTGATTGCCCACAATGAAAATTTAACAATTGTTTCTCATGAGATTGTCTAAGATAGCTTTAGCACTGCCCTACTTCCAGCTCTCCATCTATGATGCATCCTGTACACACAGAGAGCTCCCACTGCTAAGCCTAAGCCTCTGAGGTTCTAGATTCAGATTCTTGTGGACTCCAAGGTCTTTTTTAGTTCCAACTCTCTAGTGCTTTGATTGGGTGAAAAGCGAGCCTCCGGAGGAGTACTCCAAAGAATCTTCTGGATGGCTTGACTTTGCTCTGAATGATTTCCAAATTGTACAGATCTCTGGAATCCAGATAATATTTAAGCTCTTTCACGCATGTGCTTCTCTCTGCCCCGTCTCCTTTTTGGTGGAAGGGACAAGTATCCAGAGCTAAGAGCCAAGGGATGAGCTTAATCTGCTGTGTTTTCAGAATTCTCCTACCTTCATTATCTAATTTTTTGTATGCCTGAAGGACAGAGCATCTGATCACATTTCCATTACATCTCTGTTATTAATTCCCAGGAACTTGTTACAGGGTCTGTCAAGCCCACAGTCGACAAAACCATGTTACTCACTTGAATGGATTCTTGGAAACTCAGGCTTATTTGCAAGGCAAAATTAATGAGAAAAGAAAGACTTAAACGAGATAGTAATTTATGACTTCCACTGTGGCCGGTCTCCTTGTTCCCCTGGTGGAAGTGATGCGTTTTTCTTTTTTCCTCCCTTTTTGGAAAATAATACTATGCTTAAAGAACATGAAATTGACTTGGCCCTGCCTTGCCTGTGGAAGCCAGTTTGGTCCTGGCCCAGATCCAAGGAACTTCTGGCCTCAGGGTCCTTCCAATTTGCTCTCCAGTGTCTATAAATGGTGTGTTCTTAAATGTCTGGAGCATCGGAGATGCTTATTTTCAGATATCTTAGAAATCGGCCCATTTACTAAGCATGTATGGATCTTAAATTCGCAGGGTAAGGCTACCTGGGTGCATCTGATTTGTGGATCCCAAATTCGCAGGGCAAGGATATCTGGGTGCATTCGATTTGTGGATCCCAAATTCTCAGGGCAAGGATCTAGTGCCTCCGATTTATGGATCTTAAATTAAAATTCGCAGGGGATATCTGGGTGCATCTGGATTATGGTTCTTAAATTCACAGTGTAAGAATATCTGGGTGTATTAGGTTCATGGATCTTAAATTCACGGATCTTAAATTCCCAGTGTAAGGATATCCGGGTGCATCAGATTTGTGGATCCCATATTCACAGTGTAAGGATATCTGGGTGCATTCGATTTGTGGATTTCAGATTCGCAGGTTAAGGCTATCTGGGTACATCTGATTTTCCACTGAGAGTGAAATCGCTCAGGTACGGAACACCCCTAAACCTCTCCCGCCTCCCCTCCGCCCCAAGTTCCCACCTACTGCCATCCTTCTCCCGGAGCCTCTCTATCTCCACCTCCACCATCCAGAGAGCAGAGAACGCAATGGAGAAGTTCGGGATGTGACAGGAGAAAACGAAATTAACCATTGCTAATGGCCACCAAACTTGCCGAATGTCAGTTCTTGTTCTTATGTGCCACGGAGAGACTATAATAATCACACAGCTAAGATACAAGGCCTCTCTCTGGCAAGACCCCACATGACAGGACTTGGAAGGCAGGTGTTACTGTAATTAGCTATTGTTTGACTATCAAAAGTCAGAGCTGATTAAAGCCACTAAGTACAAATGCACTATTTTATTCCAAAGAATATTATGAATTGCACGCTGGGGCTCTTTCAGTATGGACCTTCCTTCCGGAGACTGCTAAGAGCCCATGCCAGCAGTAATCAAACGTAAAATCTGCATAAACCTTCAGGGTTTTTTAATTCAAGCAGAGACCTTTCATTAGAAATATGTTACTTTATGAAATCTGGTCGCCAGCAAGGGGAGAAAAATGTGACTTCTTAAGGAAGTGAATGGCATCTCTCCAGTGATTAACCCAAGATTAATGGAGAGCTCCCACTGCTAAGCCTAAGTCCATTTTATTGCTAATTCATTTAGGTACCATTTCAGATATCCTTGATGAAAGTCACCTGCTAAGTCGTCAGGTTTTGGCAAGCAAGGCTAGCCATTATGGTCCAATCCTAAATACAAGTTTTATTAAAGAAGCTTTGAAAAGTGTCTGGTATTAGGTTCATTCTTTAAAGGATATTCTATTTAATGTACTCAATTAGTTAAAAATTTGGATCCACATTCATTAATCAAAAATGAATGTGACTGTTACACTTTGTACCCCCCCCCTTTTTCTATTCTTCACCCCCTCTCTTTCCCTTCTTCTATTTCCCTCCTTCCCCCACCCCCTGTATAGATCTTTCTTATTTGTAAAGAAGGACTGTTTGTCTCATATACAGAGGCACATGCGTGTTCGTGCACACACACACACACACAAATTAAACTCCATTTACATGTTTTCATGTACCTACTAAGTGCCAGGCAATGGCATACAAGTTAGAGAAATTTAAGGGGAAAAAGATCCTGACCGCAAGTAGTTTACATTCTACTGGGGGAAAATAATACAGAAATAGGGAAATGTAATTTAAATAAATGCCAATTCAGGGGGTGGGTTTGGGGGAAGGGGGTTTAACAACTGATGGGGATGGCCGGGATAGAGACAGACATACGCACTCAAATTCTAAAGGAATATATTTAGGATGCCACAGGCAGGCTTTTAAAAAGATAGGGGATGAGAGAGGAAAGGGAAAATTTAGAGAAAAAAATATAACTCAAGCCCAGGATGAGCATCCTTTGTTCATCAAGGATTATGCACAATCTAGAAAGCTGTGGATGTATGTGTGTGGGGAGTAGAATGGTCCCCAGCGAAAGTAATTCTAACTAAAGAACCCACTCATTTCCCCTTGATTTCTTAGCAAAAGGTTGAAAACTACAATAAAAATACCAAAAAGAGATCTTAGATCTAAGAATGAGAGATATATCATAGCGCATGGGAATCAATCAAAGGAAGGGGAGGAAGAGAAAACTTGGGGTGGGGAAAGGAGAGTCATCTCTGGGTGTCTGTAGGGCTGATGAGTTGAAGAAAGATTAAATTTGTTCTCTTTGGCCCTAAAGGATTTAAGCCAAAGTCGTAAAGAGGTATATTTATTTTTGATGTTAGGAAAACCTTCCAAGCACTTAGAGATATTCTAAAAATCCAAGAGAAACTGGCTGGAGAGGGGGGTGTTTGTCCTTTGCTGGAGATTTTCAAATAGAGGCTGGATGGCCACTTCTTGGAATGAGGTACAGAGGCTGTGGGTTCCAGATATAAGATGGGCTATATCCCTTCCACCCTTGACATTCTGGGATTCTCCCAAGATAAAGGCAGAGATTGCTTTTTCTCTCTTTCTTTTTCCTCTCACTTAATCTCCCACAAAATCTAAATCTCCCTTCTCAATGGCCTGGCTCAGTCTTTTATGGAAAATTTAAATCGAGTTCAAAGCCATGAGGATTTGGCTCAGGAGACAGGAGGTACCAAAGATGCTGGGTATCTTTCAGGAGAAGTGAGAGATCCAGAGATTCTGGCTGCAGCTTCTTGTCTGCTCAAAGGTTTGGATCCCTGTCTATTTTCCCTCTGCATCATTACAATTCTGAGTACATATTTATCATGTGGTTTTCGCTCCAGTCCATGGATGAGACAAGAAGTAAAAAAAAAAAAAATAATTAGACAATAAAACGATGCCCAAGACTAGTGCATATAGGGGGGCCAACAAACTGGTGATTTATGAACAAGGCTAGAATGTCATCCCAGGGGGCTCTTTGATGACACATTATGAGTATGGTTTTTTTGGAGGGGAGGTATTTTGTTCTAAATTCAGATTTTACTAATTCTGGCAGAGATCTAACAGAATTATGTGCATTTTATGGACTTGATAGATATTCAGCGTGTGTGTGTGTGTGTGTGTGTGTGTGTGTGTGTGTGTGTGTGTAAGGAGGCAGGGAGAATGCCTTTCTGAAAATCCCTTTGGTCCCTTTTCTGTGAAGAAGCAAAAATAAGCTTGTTTACTGCACCATAGTCTATATTCCTCTGCACTCTGTGTTTCCTTAGAAATGCTTCAGTCCTTCTTTCTCTGTGTTTTAGAAATGCTTCAGCCCTTCTTTCTCTGTGTTTCCTCTTGCTTGCTCTGAGTTTGGTGGACTGAGGCAGAGCGGACAACAAACTGTACCAGTCCTATGAGACCCTATGTATGCATTAACCCTTTGTAAACACGAATCTTCCTACAGTGGATAGATTGCTGGATTTCGAATCGGGGAGACTAAAGTTCAAATCTGGCTTCAGATACTTTCTAGCTGTGAGATCCAGAGTGAGTCCCTTAACCTTAATTTACCTCAGTTTCCTCAATGGGGGTGTAGAAATGTAAAATTTCCTCAATGTAAAATGATTTAATATTGATTTCTCAATTTGAAATGAAGATAATAAATAGTACCAACTTCCAGGTCTATTGTAACACAGGATAAAATAAAATGTTTTCTCAACCTAAAAAGTTTATGGATGTTAGCTACTATGGCCATTTTCATCATCATTCTCACCATCCTCATCCTGGGCTGTTGAAATGAATTGGTAAGATGTTCTGTTGCATGATCACATTTCATTGCATGTCACATTTCATTCCCAGTGCCTAATTAACTGTAGGATCTGTACAAATCATTTAATTGCATTAAACCTCAGAGGCTTCATCTGTAAAATGGGTATAACAATGCATATGATATTAAGTTTGCTGTGAGGTTTAAATTAGAAATCTATAGAGTTCTTTGAAATCCTGAGAAATTGGTAAGTAAATTTAAAAGCATTTATTAAGCACTTAATATGTGTGCTAAAGAACAGGGATTTTTGCTGTCATTTTTCAGTCATGTCTGATTCTTCATGACCTCATTTGGCATTTTCTTGGTAAAGATATTGGGGTAGTTTACCATTTCCTTTTCCAGCTCATTTTGTAGATGAGGAAACCGAGGCAGAAAAGGTGAAATGACTTGCCCAGGATCATATAACCAGTGTAAGACATTTTTTGAATTTGCTGAGATAAGTGTTCTTGATTTGAGACCTGATATTCTATCCAAAGTACCACCTGGCTGCTCAAAAATAAACAAATAAGGCAGTCCTAGCCCTAACATCCTAAGGGATGCGACAATACATATAGAAGGTTTCAGAAATGTGATTGATTAATTGATTAATGAAGCACAAGGGCCACATCTGGTGCTTTTTCTAGAGGCAAGAGCAGAACAAGGATATTCCTAAAAGGTTGCTGGAAAGCTGAGAAGATGGGGAGGGAAGGAAATGATCAAGCCAATCAGTTGCCAGAACTGGTTCTATCTTGACAACATCTATCTTTTCTCTCCACTTCCATGGCCGCCATCTTGGTTAAGATCCTCATCTCTCACCTATACTACTGTAATAGCTTCTAGTCTCTCTCCTCTTCCCTCTATCCCCCACTTAGATGCTAAAGTGATAAAGGGTAGATCTGACAACATTACTATGCTGCTGCAGAATCTTCAAATCTTATTGTCTCTAGGATAAAACACCAGTTCCTTTGTTTGGATTTAAAACCCTTCCTAATCTGGCCCAATCCACCTTTCTGGACTGATAATATATTACTCCCCAACAAGAATTCAGCCAGTCAGCCATATGTTTACTCACTCCTCCCACTGAACCATATTCCATCTCTAACCTCCGTGCCTTTGCATAGGTTGACCCTCATTTTTAAAAATTACTTTCCTTCTTCATCTCTGTCATTTGGAGTTCCCTTCAAAATTCAGCTCAAAGACCACCTTCCTGATCCCTCTAGTTATTATTTACATTTTCCTCCCCTGCCATTGTTTTTTTTTTTATGTATTTAGTATTTGTTCTATATGGAACTTGTATAGATTGTGAGCTTTTTGAAGAAAGGGATTATTTTTTTTTCTTTTGAATCCTTAGCACACAGTCAAGTTTACAGTGGACACAATAAATACTTGTTGAAACCACCAAACGTATATTAAGTGCCAATTGTGTACTTGGACCTAAATGAGGTTTGACAAGTTAACTAAATGAAAAGAAATGATTCAACAAACAGAGAGTAAAATGCACATGTTATTAAACAATAATCCATTTTCATTTTGTGTTTGTTGTGTTGATGTATAATCTCTACTCTGAAAAACCTCCCTAGTTTGGACCTCGAAGAGTAAAGTGTTATTTAACTTTGAAAGATTATATAAATGTCAGATATTATAATTATAGTTGTTATTTTAAAAATTTGTTTACTATCATTGTATTATTATAATTATAGTTATTATCAAATGAGATCATAATTGTAAAGTGCTTAGCACAGTGCCTGGCACATGGTAAGTATTATATAAATGTTAGCTATTATTAGTTATCATTATGATTATTCGTTTGAGCCAGCATGGTACAACGGACAGCGAGTCAATCGTGGAAACAGAAAACTGGGTTCAAATTTAGCTGCTAACACATACTGACTGCTAGAGATTGGACAGATCCCATCTTGTCCCAGATAATCCTCCAAGTTATAGCTGAGCCATCAATCTGCTTTGATGAGGGTATTTTCATCCTGGGGCTTCCCAACAGAAACAGACTTTTAGTCCCTTCCCAAAAGTCAATCACAACAAAATGGCTCCCATTTCTAGAACTCCACAAAGGCTGCCATATATTTTCCTCCCAGCCTTTAGAGGCTGGAGATAAGTACCAGGATCATTGTACCCATTTTAAAGATGGAGAAAGTGAGGCTCTGAGAGATGATGTGACTGCCCAAGATCATATGGTTAATTAGTCAGAGCACACAGGACCTGGTATTTTAGGTCATCCTAGGGGTTGGGGTAAATTTTGGAGACAAAGTAGTTTCCAACCAAAAGATTTCTTGATCCTGGGATGGTCCTGACTCATTTCAAAGTATATTTTTACATATACCTCTAACTAAGCAAAAAAATTCAGGGAGAGGGTTAAAATTAAAAAAAGAACAAGCAGCCTGTCCCAGATCAATAGGAATAACTTAGATAATTGTTTTAACTTTTTTTATTAGAATTGATATTAATCAAATAATCAGTGGGCTAGCCTTGGAATCTAGGAGTCTTGTGTTTGAATCCCCCTCCTAACATTCACTAGCAGTGGGACCATGAATCTAGGAAATTCAGCAAACATTTGTAAAGCTCCTGCTATGGAAACAATTGAATTACAAAAACCAAAAGGAAGCAGTCCTTGCTCTCAGGGAGTTTCCAGTACATGGAAACATAAAGGGGGATTGGGACTAGATTTATGATTTTATGGGTTGAGTGAACTCCCAGCGAGGAAACTCCCTTCACCAATGCAGAAGAGCATCTTTGCAATTTACCATATTAGAGGGTTGCCTAGAACAATTTACTCTAGAGCAAATGGCTTACTCAGGGTTATACAGCTATCATGTGTCAGAGGCAAAGCCTGAACTCAGGCCTTGGGGATACCCTATTCCCTCCCACCTTCCCCCAGTAAAACCAAATTTATTTTGGTATTGCAGGCACAAACAGCTGGAAAGAATCAGGGAAACAAATCAGAGATAGCCTAAAGTAGATAATAGAATATGAGCCCTGTTTGGAAGGAAAAGAAGAAACCGTCCCTCATCGACCTTTGAAAGACTCTTGACCATAATAAGGTAAGTAGCAGAAGTCTTGTTTTCATATCCATTTTACAGAGAAGAAAACTGAGTCTCAAAGATGTCAAGTTACTCCCTCAGAGTCGCAAATAGCAAAGTCAATGATTATCTTGTTTTTGTCTTGATCTCTCCAGCACCAAGTCCAGGGTCTAGCACACAGTAGGCACTTAATACAAGTTTATGGAACTCAGAGACGGAATGACTTGTTCTGTGATTGTCAAAAATTGTCACCTTTCACTGTAGCACAAGGTTCCTCTGGGAGAATTGTAGACTCTGAAAGTCTTGGACCGAAAGTCTAGTCTATCACTGGTCCAGTGATAGAGAAGGGTCTTCCTGTAGCTTTCTGGGTGGGTCCAGACCAGGAGCACATCTGGGAAGCCTGCCTCTTTGGTCTAACATATGACAGCTTTGGAATACCGAGAAAATCAATGAAAAGTGGTAATAAATACAAGTACTCAAGTGAACATTACAATAGAAAACATCATAAAATTTAGAATGGAAAAGTATCTAAGAGATCTTTTGGGTTTTTTTAATCTTAATTTATTTTGATATACTTCATTTCACTGTATTTAATTTAGTTTTATCTTATTTAGTCTTATTTTGATTTTATCTTATTTTAGTTATCAAATTTTTAATTTTAGAAAGAACTATATGGATTTTCAGGGAGGGGAGTGACTTGCCCAAAGTCATACCAGTTATAAATGACTGAGTTAGGTTTTAAATGGAACTCTTTCTCCCTGCCTTCCAGCCACTGTAATGTCAAATCCAAGATTCTTTCTAATACACAAAAACAACATTAGCCCCGGGCTCAGAGGAGAATTTTATCCTTCTTTTGAAGTTTTCTATCCTGTGATCTTGGGGAAGGCACAAATCTTCCTGGACCTCAGTTTCCTCATTTGTAAAATTAAAACTTTGGACCATGATTCAGCTCTAAATCTCTGACTGTATCCCTCATCTCTCTGCCTTAAGTATTTCTTCCATAAATTTGATCATTAGTGGACTCTGTGATCTTAGTCAAGGCACCTCCTTTTCAGGGACCTCAGTTTCCCCCTTTATAAACTGATAGGCCCCTGCTAGAATGATCTTTAAAGTCCCTTCCAAATCTGAAGTTCTAATATTGTTTTCACACTGCTCCCCCCTTTTTCCTTTTTTCCAGAGGGAGGTTTGGTTTGGAACTGATTGATAACCTAGGAAAAAGTGAATTTTTTAACCCAATGTTTCCCCTTGTCTGTCCCCTCTACTTTACAACACCTCTGGGGCTCAGCTAGATTCTAATGTTCAATCCATTAAGAAATCCAATCACAACCCAAGGGTCTGCTAGAGGCCCTTTGCAGAGCTGGGTAGGGTCTCTCCAGGGGCAGGATTGCTGGTGAGGTCCATTGCTGTGACAATAAAAAAAGCCTTGTATATTTTGTTCTGTTTTTCAAGGTGGGCTTAAGTATTTTGTAAAGATTTCCAGCTAAGCTTCAAAATTCAAAGGCAGAAGAATTTAGGTTCTTAATTCTGGATATGGGGAAGGAGGGAGGGAATAGTATCATTTAAATCTACTCATTTTCTAATGAATATTTTTTTAAAAAAAATTTGGGATCTAACCTTGATGCTGGATTGTTTTTCTCTTGATTTGCTTACATAAAACTTAGAACCAGGAGACTAATTCTTTAAGAAAGAAATTAAAGATTATTTGATCTAAACCCCCTACTCTCATACTTAAGAAGGAAGGAAATGGGGGAGCAGAGGAAGGTAATTTGTCAAAGTAGAAAGAGTGTTTCATTTATAGTCAGGGGACCCAGATTCAAATCCCAGCTCTGCCTGTTCTAATTCAGGCAAATTATCCTGGTCAACTGTGGAAAGATTATCACTGGTCCAGGGATAGGGGATCCAAATCTTCCTGGAGCTTTCTTTGTGAGTCCAGGGTCAGGGAGGGTTGGAGGAGATGGTCTCTTAGGTCTTTTCTAGCTTCAATATTTGATATTTATGAAAGTCTAAAAACCAGATGCCATTTTACATCGGAAATCTGAGTTGTCAGTATTTACCTTTTCTTTTCTTTCTTTTATATTTATTGAACAAACATTTATTTGTGAACGATCATCTAGAGAAATGGTTAGAAGACCTGACCTTGACTTTGAAGGATCTGGATTCTGCTTCTTTCTAGGTATATAGCCATAAACAGATTTTCTTTCTGAATCTCACTTCTTTTATTTCTAATATCTATAGAATCTCTTTTTTTTGTGAGGCTCAAATGAAATAAAGGATGTCAAAGATTTTGCAAAAGTTAGTTGCTAGTGTTTTTTTTTTTTTTTTTAAGAAATTAAAGCACAACATGAAAGTACAAATTAGTTTAAAAGGACTATTTTTAACCTATATCAGATTGCTTGCTGTCTTGGGGAGGAGGGAGGTAAGAGAGAGAGGGGGAAACAATTAAAACACAAGTCTTACAAAAATGAATGTTGCAAACTATCTGTACATATGTTGTTTGGACAAATAAAATACTATTGAGAACTTAAAAATGAAATTAAAGCCTTCTGCAAATTTTAATTGTTTCTTTTTTAAATAAAAATTTTGTATAATCTCAGATGTTAAACAAAAGTTGGCTTAGATGATAATTTTATTATCTATATTAATGAAGACATTTATGGGATACTTTTAGGGCATTCAGGGTGCCTGCTCCCATAAATGATCACTAAGGTCCTTTTCAGCTTGGACATTCTCAGATTCCCTCATAGCCAAAGTAGGTTCTCGGACTCTAATGGGGTCAGAGGATAATAAAGAGCTGGGCAGGCTTAGGAAAGGGGAAACATGGATAATGGAGAAACTTCTGGCATTCCTAACCCATTCCAAATCTTTGCACAAATAAGGGAAATAGGGGAACGGCTCTCTACCGGCTACCTAGATATGATAACAAAGTTCACCTAATCTCTATTTCCCCTTCTTCCCCCAAATTATATCAAAGTGCCGTCCCTAATTTAGCTCTGTATTCCTCTA
This sequence comes from Antechinus flavipes, assembly GCF_016432865.1. Lineage (NCBI taxonomy): Eukaryota > Metazoa > Chordata > Mammalia > Dasyuromorphia > Dasyuridae > Antechinus > Antechinus flavipes. The sequence goes on from NC_067400.1 coordinate 605,683,120, forward strand.
TAGCTCTTTCCTGATTCAATTTTCTCTGTCTTACTATCCTATAATACCCTTGTCTAACCGGTCTCTTTTAAATGCATGTGTTAATTATCTTGCCACTGCTGTAATTTCTCCCTGTAGTCCATTAATTAAGGGGTCACAATCTGAGAGCATGTTTACCCAATAAGCTTTCTTTTTTAATTATCCTAATTGCTTGGATCCTGACAAAGACTCTACCCTTCTCCTTTCCCTCAGTGGATTAGCACATGACGAACACACTCTCACACATGCACACGCCTGCATACCCTCAGATAGTAGGTTCGTTCCATGGGGACATCCATGTACCTTGACTTCAACACACACGCTCTTATATTTGTTCCTGCTCTGGACACCTGCATAGAGGGACACGCGCAATGAATTGTTCATTTGTGTTTGACCGTATAGGGCCAGTTGGATCAATGCTGTTTTCTACAAGGGCCGCAAGATAATAGCTTTCCAGAATGTAGGACTTTATTTAAATATTCTATGGGGAATATTTATATTATCTGTATTATGTAACCCCAAAGGAACTTTGCTTTCAGAAAGCTTGGGGGGGATTGATATGAAACGCAACATGGAATATAGTCAAAGTGTGGAAGATGGCCTCAGAGTCATCACGCAGAGCGGACATTGCATCATTTAATCCCCACTCCCTGACACAATAAATGTCGGGAACCTAGTAGGTGCTTAATAAATGCTTATTATTTGATCGATTGATGGGTTCTTACATTAAGAGTATGAAGAGGATGTTATAAAAAAAAAGGCAAAGACAAGAAGAAGTCTTTCACTATCATCTTTTAAATTAGGGAATCAGGAGAGTGGACCATTCAAACCTAGAGAAAAAGAGAGAAAAATGAATGCTATTTGTTTATGGTCTGGATGTGTTGGGGGAAGAAGAAATCCCTATGTTTGAACAATCAGTTTTTATTCTACTGACATTTCTGCTTGCTAGTTGTCTGAATAACTTTAGAAGTTTAAAAAACTCAAAGAGCAAAGAATTAATCCTCGATTTTCAGAAAATCTAGACATTAGGCCCGAGCTTTTAAAAAGATGCATTTTACAAAAGAGTAAATTTTCATTTGACGAATGCGATCAATCCCCCCAAAAAAACTAGCTGGTATTTGAAGTCTATAAAGACATCAGAATTGGAAAATATGAAGGAACACATGCTGTTTAGTGGGCTGGAAGAAGAAACATATCTGATAATTTCCCTGATCATCATGTCAGATAAGGTAGTCGACTAGATGACCAACAAAAGGTGGTTTGGGCAGATAAGATAGTCAACTGGATGATCAAAAGAAGGGGATTTTTTCCTTTCATTTTTAAGGGCAAACAATTTTTTTCCTGCCTGTTGTTGCTGTAGAAAACCGGCCTCTTTGGGACGATGGAACGGAGAGCTTAATTAATTAGAATTTGCTTAGGTAAGCATGATGGATGCATGGTAAACAGCTGCTTCCGGCAGCCATTCTCTCTGGCTGATGGATTAGGAGGGATTGTTTAAGCTGCCTTTGGTTGGACTGCTTTTTACCAGAGTTTCTGACGTCTGGCTGTGCTAGGCGGCACCCACAGCTCCCAGGCAGTTTAAGTCTCTTTAATAAAGATTAAGATGTCAGAGGGCCGGCGTTGTACAAAATCCCAATTTTATTAACTTCTCATCATCCGCTAAAGAACGCTGCACGTTTCTGAACTTCTGAAGGAGTGGTGTGTTTTCTTGGAAAAGAAAATAGTTATTAAATATGCATTTATGATGACTGAAGGTCATGGCGTTCCCCTGCTGGCTAACAAATGGGCTGTATGCCACATGGATGGGGCAGGAGACAATAGAGATTTAATGAAAATGGTAACCGGAGGAACTTTGCTATTTTTTTGGGGGGGGAATCAGGGAAGAAGGGGGACACAGGAGCACAAATGCAGCCTATGGCACCCCCAAGAACAGGGCACACTCACCAACTATGGCCTAGCTCTGCCTGGGTGAATTCACTCCAAAGTGGGATGGAACTCAGCAAATGGCAAGATTGCACCTGAACGGGGATCCCCACCCTGCAATCGTGAAAACTGATCACAAAAAAGTCCACAGTGAGAACAGAAACAGAGATAATTAGCTCTCCCCCTGACTCTCCCCAGTTCCTCCTAGGCAGCAGCTGACAAAGATAAATGGCCCAAGTTAACAGCCAGCTTCAGCACCCATTGGCCGACACACGACAAAAAGTGGCCCGTTAACTAGGAAGTGGAAGGTATGAAGAGCCCAATGGGCTCTTTGGGTCGGACAAAGAAAGAGAGAAGGGTCCATGGATACCAAGATCTGAGGAAGATTTGAGAGCATTGTTTGATAGCATTAAAAACCACATAGAGAATTGTAGAGCCGGAAACAAAGCTAAAGTTTATCTGTTGGGATATAGTGAGAAAACTGGTCATTGAAGGTTATATTTTGTTATTGTGCTTTGGGAAAGATGGGATAGAACATATGCAGAGAAAGGTAAACAAGTGAAACATGCCCCCAATGACAGCAGTAATGATAATCTCACCCAGTGCATGATGGTACAAAAGAGTTCAAGTCAAGTCAACAAGCATTTTTAGTGACTACTATGAGCTGGGCACTGTGCTAAGAACTGAGGATACAAAAAAAAGGGAAAGGGAAAAACTGAGAAACCTGCAAACAAATCTTCCCATATGAGCTATATGCAAGGAAAAATTGGGGATAATCTCAGAGAAAAGGAGCTAGCATTAATAAGGATCAGGAAAGGCTCCTTGTAGAAAGCAGGCTTTTAGCTGAGAAGGAAGCCTGGAGCCAGGGATGAGGAGGAGGGGGAGCATTCCAGGCTTAGGGAGGAAGGGGAGCATTCCAGGCTTAGAGAGTAGTCAGGACAAATGTCCAGAGTCAAGAGAAGAAGGGTATGATAGTTTGAGGACGAAAAAGGAGACAAATATCACTGGTTGTCACTGGTTTGTAGACAATCTGGGGGTGAGTTAGGGGGAAGAGAATGGCAAAGATTGGAGGAGCTCAAGGGGCCTAGAAATTTTAATGCAAAACAGAGGAGAGAGAGAAAAAAAGAGAGAGACAGAGACAGAGACAGAGACAGACATAAAGAGACAGAGACACAAAGAGAGAGACAGAGACAGAGACAGACATAAAGAGACAGAGACACAAGGAGAGAGAGACAGAGACACAGAGATACAAAGACACACAGAGAATGAGACAGACAAACAGAGAGAGATAGAGAAAGAAAGGGAGAGAGACACAGAAAGGCAGAGATAGGAAAAAAAAACCAGTGACAGAGAGAAAGAAAGGGAGGGAGAAAGAGACAGAGATAGACATAGAGATACACACAAAGAGAGAAAGAGACAGAGAAACAGAGACAAAGAGAGAGAAATACTTTAGTGACAGATCTATTTGACAGCTGAATGGGGAGTGGACTGGAAGAAGGAGAGACTTGAGGGAGAGAGATATTACAATGATCTGGGCATATAAATGCTTGTTGATCAATAAATGAAAAGCAAATTAAAATGAAGACAAAGGCTAAATAATCAAACTGGATTGGATCTTGGATCCAGAAAGATGAAGAACTGTCCCCTCTTCTTCTGGTAGAGAAGTGGGTGAATATGGGTGTGAGATGTTGAATCCATTATCAGATGGATTCATCCCCATGGCTTTTGCATGTGGAATTCTGCTTAATTATTTAAACTGGTTTTCTTTGTAAGAAGGGAGCGCTCATTGGTAGTAGGGAGAGGGTATAGTCAGAAATGTTTAAGAAGTAAAATAAAAAAAACCAAGGGTATCAGAAATAGAGTTTTAAAAGAAAAATAAAACAACAAATAGAGGGAGTAGGATAGACAAGGGGGAGCCACAGCGAAGACAGAAAAGCAGAGTGAATCAGAGATAGAGACAGAGATAGAGATAAGATGAGGGCCAAGAACAGACCAGGCTATGAATGGGCAAAGATACTGTCTGTCTTTTCCCAGTGTGGCCACTCCTGTAAGGAATTTCTGAGTTTCTCCAATCTGAATTGAAAATCTTTAATAGGGAAAAATTCTTCAAGGACAGTCTCTTCCCAAATAGAGTCTGTTTGGAGAGGGAAGCCGTGGGCTTCAGGCACTGAGCAAAATGGCTGCGGCCGAGAGTGGAGGGAAGGAAGAAGAATGCTAGCAGTAATTGGCGTGCACAGTGAGACACCAGCCTTAACAAGACAGAGGAGGGAGAGTGTTGACAAGAGGGTGGAAGATGGATTTCTCTGCCCCTGTGCTCAGGATCAGATTGGCCCTCGTGTTTCCTGAGATACCGAGGGGAGATTCATTCTCACACCAAAGTAGAGGAATTGCCGTATCCCCTGTTGGCCCGGCTACCATCCCGGACCCGAGACGGATGGAACACCGTGGAGAGACCCCTTCCATTTGGGACGGGAACATCATCGAGCCGGGGTGTTCCAACCCAGCCAGGAAGGGCCTCCTGAGATCCAGGCTGAGTTCCAAAAGATCAGTGCATCCCCAGACCCATCTTCAAAGCAGCCCACATGGCCGGGAGGTCCGTCCTGACATGGATACCCCAAATACCACAGAAATAGCATTTCCCACAACAGATGGTCCCGTCTGGTGTCAGTTGGTGATGGGAACCAGAAGGGAAAGAAGACTCAGCTACATATTTCAGAATTGTCTGAAAGCCTCAGGTCTCAGCCTGACTTTCCCAAGCTATGAATAAGGAATAATGTGTAAGAAGTAAGATCTGGGGGCAGCCTGAAGGCCAGGACCTCCCAAATGTCACCCTTCCCGTTGTCTGTATCTTCTTCCTCTAGAAATCACTTTCTATACGTTTCATTTATTTATCAGTGTACATGTCCTTTACCCCCAGTAGAGTATAAGCTATATAAGGGCAGGGACAAATCAATAAATGCTTCTTGGTTGATTGATTGATATTGTATTTGCTAAATAGAATAGGAGCTCTTTGAGGAGGAGAGTGCTATTGTACATTTGTGTCTTCTTCTTCTCCTCCTCCTCCTCCTCCTCCTCCTCTTCCTCCTCCTCCTCCTTCTTCTTCTTCCTAAGGCAATTGGGGTTAAGTGACTTGCCTAAGGTCACACTGCTAGACTGTCCTATTCTTGACAAAGATACTGGAGTGGTTTGCCATTTCCTTCTCCAGTGGATTAAGGTAAACAAGTTTAAGTGACTAACTCAATGTCACTGTCACACACACACACACACACACACACACACACACACAATGTTAGTAAATGTCTGAGGATAAATTTGAACTCAGGTTTTTCTGACTCCAAGACCAGCTCTCTATCCAATGAGCCCTGCAAAAAGGCTATAATTGGAATTAGAAAGATCTGAATTCAAGCCTTGCTTTGGATACTTGCTCTGTGACCATAAGTTGCTTCCTGTCTCTGAGATATTCCCTGACACATAGTAGGTATTTTCTGAATTAGATTGAACCAATTTCAGAGGCCATCTAGTCCAACCTATACCTGAGCAAGAGTTCTAGCTGAACCATCCCAAGCAGGTGCCTTTCCAGCCTCTACCTCCAGTCAGGAAGAGTCCATCACTTCTTTAAGCTTTCCACTCCCCAGCAGCCCAGCTGTTATTAGGATGGAAGTGCTTTCCAGGCTTCAAGAGCAAATGTTCCATTTGGCCATTCCTGTCCACTTATTGACTGGTCATTACATGAAATAACAGACAGCTTTACACCCTAAAGTCACTTGTGCTGTTTCTATCCAGAAAACCAGATCTTTTCATATTTTTGTCTGACTTGTCATAGCTTTCCAGAGTTTCTGTAAAGGGAACTAGAGACAGTTTTCAGTTTTGACAAAAAAGAAATTCATAAATATGCCTTATTCCTTATTATTATCATTATTGAATATTTCTGAACTATATTTCCTCTTTAAGTATACAAATACTCACTGTTAAATTCAGCTTTTTGTTTTGACAAAAACAGAAAATCACAAATATGTCTTATTACTTATTATTATTATTGAATATCTCTGAACTATATTTCCCCTTTAAAGTACACAAATGCTCACTGTTAGCCTTGATGAATATATATATATATATATATATACACATATACATGTATATATATATTTTTTCCTAAAAATAATATAAGATAAGCTTAATCTTCCTGACACTTCAGAAGGGAGATCAATTTTGTTTCTAATTTTCAGAGAAGAAAGTTGATGCTGAGAGAATAGAAGCAGTGTTCCATATACAAAGGGAGTCAAGGAAAGAGGCAAACCCATCAGCATGGAGAGTACCTTTTCCATGTTCTGAACCCTCTGAAGTACTTGGGATTCTGTTTTTACTCTGATACTTGGATTTCTGAGTTCATCTCTCATAATGCAATATTAATCAAAGCTGGAATTTGGGGAAGGAGTACGATAATGGGATTATAAACTCTAGAACTGGAAATTACCTCATAGGTCATCTAGTACACTCTTCTTGTTTTACAGAAAAGGAAATTGAGTTCTAGAGGAGGTAGAGTGGATTGTTCAAATTTGTACAGGTATTTTGCATAAGAATCAGGATTTTTAACCCAGGTCTACTGAATAGGGAGACAACAAATTCAATTGGTGCTTTCCATTGGCATAGGGAGAGAGATAAAATCTGTGATTTCCTTGGTCTAAGGAACTCCAGGATGAAAGAATTCCTTCTAGTGGAACCCCTCTTTGTGAGCAGGGACTGTGTCATGTTTTCTCTGAATTAATAACAATAGCTAGTATTTCTATAATGCTTAACAGTTTGTAAAGCGCTTTGAATATCTCATTTTATTTTCCCAACAATCTTGTCAATGTCCCCAATTTACAGATGAGGAAACTGAGGAAAGTATTGATTCAATAATCCACCCCAAAATTTCACAGTTGCTAAGAGTCTGTGGCTGGATTTGAACTCTGGTCTTCTTAATTCCAAATCCAGTATTCCATCCATTGAGGCACCTGCTGCTTCTGACAAGGTGCATTCAGAATGGAAGGGGTTGATCTAAAAAGAGAAGGAATCACTTCATGGGGCTGGATAAGCTTCCTACAGAAGGTAGGATTTGAGGAACAACAACCAAAGGAAATAACCAAAGCTGAGGCGGGGGTGGGGGGATGGGGAGAATATTCCAGGCATGGGGGCAGCTGGAGCAAAGATTGGCAGTCTGGAGATAGTACGTCATAAACAATAAATAGAAAATGGATAAGTGAATGTGGATCATAGAGGAGACTAGCAAGACTGGGAGCAGTCAGTTAAGAAGGGCTTTAAAAGTCAGAGGATTCTATATTTGCTCCTGAAGGTGCTAGGGGGCCACTGATGTTTATTAATCAGTATATATATGTGTGGGGGGGTGAAAGATCCAGAGAAAAAACAGAATCCAAAATATTTCAGAGAATTCAGAACATGGTGTCTGTGTCACACACAGACACATACATCCCTTGACAGCTAAATGGAAGGATCAGAGTGGAGAGAGATTGAAGACAGTTAGACTACTCAGGTGGCTATTGTGACAGTAAATAATTAATAAATGTTAATTAATTTAGATTCAAGTTGGGTTTGATAGTGTCTAAGAATCAGTCATGCTCTGAGATTTCTGAAACTGTGAAAGCTAGAGGTAGTGATGGTATGTGTGGAGGGAGCTGAGTTAGCACATGATAATTCTTCTACTACTACTACTACTAATTACTATTACTGCTGCTACTACTACTACTACTACTACCACCATTACTGTTACTACTTCTATAACTACTACTACCACCATTACTGCTACTACTACCACTATTACCACCACCACCACCACCACTACTACTACTACTACTACTATTACTACTATTTCTATTGCTGCTGCTGCTGCTACTACTACCACTACTATCACCACCACTACCATTATTACTATCACCATTAATAAGAAAAATAATAATGGCTAATATTTACATAGTGATTTGTCTCATTTAATAATAATCCTCACAGTCCTGAGACATACAGTTATAATTATGCCCATTATATAGCTGAGAAGAGTAAGGCAAATGCCTAAGGCAAATTCTGACGTTGGAGCTGGTTGTGATCCACGAAGGAGTTGTGGCCACTTCAGCTATGCAAACAGTCCAGATGCTATATTTCTAAGCCAGAGCCGGAATGGGAAGTGGGCGGACAGATCTTGGAAGGAAAATGCCTATAATTCTCTACTCTCCTTCCTTCCTCACTGGGGCAGGTCAAACTATACGGGACCTAGGGGCAACAGCCCAAGGGGGCAGCCCGGGGGACCTCCAGGGGGCAGACCCAGACCTTGAACTGGCCCTTGCCAAAGAGAGAGAGTTAGCTGGACAAAAGGCGGAATCTGAGACAGGTTTGTTAATCCCAGCCACCTCCAGCTCTCACTGTTTACCAGCCTGGACAGAAGGGGACTCTTAATGCTGTGTAAATATGACTAGCGAAGGACTTTGCTTCCTCCCCTGATTCTTGGGCTTTTCAAATCAACATTATTAATTGGCCGGCTTATCAGTCGGAGCTGTCTGGCAGGAAGGTAAGGGATGGTTCCAGCATTGTGAGCTACATAGAAACTGAGCAATGTCCAGCACATGGACCAAAGGGATTCAAGTGGCTGAAATGCAGAAATATGTTGACCCCGGCTGGCTCTCAAAGGGTGAAAAGAAAACTCAGCACTCACAATCTCAAAGGGAGTTCGGCCTTTCTTAGGAGCTTCAGAAGGTCAGCTTCTTCTCCAGGAGGAGAGGTCACTAATGAGGATGAGTTTGAACATGGGCCATTCTTTCTTTTAATTCCACCTTTTGCCTTTGCATCTTCACCTGTTCCATGCACTCTACCTGCAAGGTTCTCTCCCCTCCCACCCCCCAGCTCCCTTTAAGATTCAGCTCCGTGGCCATTCTTTCTAAAGGCTTGATTTCCCCCTTGCCAGGTGTTAGTGCTTTCCCTGATACCTCTCTGCCTTGTCTCTGTGTCTCTGTCTTTCTCTCTGTGTCTTTGTCCCTCTCTGTCTTTGTTTCTGACTCTGTCTCTCTCTCTGGTGTCTATGTCTATCTCTGTCTCTCTGTGAGTATGTTGGAGTAGGATGAGAAGGGTAGTTGGAATACTAACAAACCAACACTAGATTTGATTCAGATATTAGGGCTTCAAATTCTGGCTCTGCTCCCGCTACCCATGAGACCACATTTCAATATTTAAAACAAGGGGACTGGACTAAATGGCCTTAAAATCCCTTTCAGACCTAACTCTCATTCGAAAATTAATGGGTAACTTTCATAACAATAATAGCTAATATTTAAATATAGCCTTACAAATATTATTTCATTTGGTTCTCACAACAAAGCTGGAAGGTAGGTGTTAAAATTATCCTCATTTTTATGGATACAGAAACTGAGGGAGACCAAAGTTAAGGGACTTGATTAAGGTCACACACTAAAAAGTGTCTGAGATTGGATTGGAACTTATCTTCCTGACTCCAGGTCTACTGTATAGGTGTTTTTGCATATGTGTATAAATAGGCAGGCACACACATATCCATCCATACATATATGTACACACACATGTACATACATGAGTGGATATGTGCTTATAGGTGTTGTGCACACGTGTGTACTGCATATATGCACATGAACATGTTATATTTGTATTGTATGCATGTATATATATATGTATGTGCACAGATATACATACATATATTGATGTTAAGTCATTTTCAGTATTATCTGACTCTTTGTGATCCCATTTGGGATTTTCTTGGCAAAGAATGGCTTGCCATTTCCTTTTTCAGATCATTTTACAGATAAGGAAACTGAGGTAAACAGGGTGAAGTGGCACATGTACAGATGTATGTATGTGTATATATATAAAATCATCTATATATATCATGTTTCCCAAGTAGAATGGAAACTCCTTGAGGGAAGGCATATTTTCTCTGTTTTGTTGATGTTTTTACTGTCCATGGCTCAGAACAAGGTCTGTCATACAGGAGATGCTTAATAAATACTCATTGAATGGAATGAATTTGAATTCAAGGACCTGGGATTTCACTGATGTAGACAATCCCTCCCTCAGTACAGATCGTAACTCCTCTGTGCCTTATTATTCAAGATCTTCATGAGTTACTCCAGTAAAAGTGTTGCATGGTAGCCAACCCTTAGATGATACCCAGCCTGTGCTGAGAAAGGGACTCCTGAAGATTTTACAGACGAGGAAACTGAGACCCATCTTTCCTAGTTTGATAAGGTAGCTTCTTAGGATCTGGAAGAGCCCACAGAAAATTAATTGATCTAGTTCTTGACATTTCAACAACCCCTCAAAAAAATTCCCTCCCTAAATAAAGTACAGGACCAGAGACTTTAACATATAACATGAGGAAACAAAGACTCTTAGAAGGTAAGGGTTTTGTTCTTGCTCACACAAAAAATAACTAGATCCAGCTCTGAAGGTTAGAGAGCTGATTGTTAAATTTTCATTGTGAGCATTTACAACTTGTAAATCAGCAATCAAAACTTGTTTTGTTGTTGTTGTTGACTTAAGAAAGTGTTAATAATATAGGTTAAATTTTAAAATGTCATTAATGTATTTTTCCCCGGTTGCAAACATTGGTCAACATATCACTACTCTGGAGGAGGGTTTCAAACTTAGCTAATTTGATTCCAAGTTCAACAACCAATCCATGACATTGAGCTCTCTCTCTGAGGATATTTGGCCAGATGAAGAGACAACCTTGATTACCTAGATTGCATCTAATAAGGCAAAGGATCTGGAGACCATGACATATGACAGTCATTCGAGTAACTGGGCATAGTTACTCCACAGAGAAGTGGGGAAGAGGTAGGTAATGAGAAGAAATGGAGAATAATATGGAGAAAACACCAGCTCATGGAACAACATTCATTCATTCAACAAATACTTACGGAAAGCTTATCAAGTGGAAAGAAAGCATCATCCTGGACACCGAGGGAGGTGAAAAATTAATTGAGATTTGATTCTTACTCTCAAGGGGTTGACGGTCTGGTGGGGAAGGAGGGAAAAGACATGCCCCATACACAAATGAGCAATACTGTAATTGTTCTAACTATAAAAGAGAGCATTTCCAGGCTAAGAGAGATGCCTCATGTGAGGTCCAGGGTTTTCCATCTGGGGAAATGAAATCGTCAGACAGCTGAAGGATTAAGTGAATTTTTCAGGAACTCTAAAAGCTTATATCCAAGTTGAAATATGTCCATGTTCTGTGGATGTTTTTCTTGCCTTCTCCGAGACCGACACTGTGAGAGTCTTGATATAGAAACTGTGTCATATGACTCTGTTCCAGGGTCTCTCAGGATTATCTTGGGAGGGGGAGGAGAGCCGGGGAGGGGAGATTTCCCTTCTGTAATAATCCTGACACCTTGTCACTAGTGTGTAAGTGAAGTGATATTGTAAGATAGGAAATGTCTGCTCTTATTCAAGTATGTTTTAAATGTCATTGTATACAATGACATATTAGAAAATGCAACGGACTCAATTAGAGCATCATGGATTCAGACGTCTGAGTGCTAGATTTGGAATAAGAGCACTTGGGTTTGACTGTGATTTTGGACGAGTCCCTTAACTCTGCTTGCCTCAGTTTTATCATCTGTAAAATGAGCTGGATTGGCAAACCGCTCCAGGATCTCTGCCAGGAAAACCCTAAATGAGGTCACAAAGAGTCAGACATAACTAAATAGCAACAAAACCCCCTGTATGGTTAATAAATTTCTCCTGGACCTCCTATGATACTTTCACAGTTCTCTAATGTACCTTGCCGTGCTATTATGTATCACAGTGTCTCATTCCCTCTCCTAAATAGTAAGCTCCCTGAGGGCAAGAACTTCTTGAGGCATATTTTTATCAATTTTTTTGTACTTCTTTTGTACTTCTACAATAAGGATGTGATTTTAAAAAGTATGAAGTAAATAATGAATGAACATATTTATTATTTAATCTTGATAAACAGATGGCTCACGAAACACCAAGCCACAAGCATTTATTAGTTCCTTACTGTGTATCAGATATTGTGCTATCAGGTACATTATTTTATGGGTTCTTTGGATGGTAAATTCAGAGCTGGCAAAGACCCTATAATTTTATAGATGAGGAAACTGAACCCCAAAGAGATTAAGAGCCCAAGGCCACACAGAGATAGAATTTGAACCCAGATCTTTTGCCTTCAAACCCCATGCTCTTTCCACTGATCCTTGGCAACTCTTGCATTTGACTCACACATGCCATAGCACCAAAGAACAAACACCTGAATTGACTTGACTTTCCCAAGAGCAGAGCAAAAAGGCAGACCGTTGCTCATGAGTTGTGGGATCACTTATAACGGAGGGATATCCTGAGTCATTTCCCTCAGAAATGCTCAACCTAGAAGACACAATAGGCTCTTGAAAAGCTGACCCACTCATCCTGGCCAGTTCAACAGCCTGTCAAAGGCCTCTTCCTGTCCCGGCCCGAGGCTATTTCAAACCCCTGTCAGTCATTCTAAAGAGCACCAGACATGGTATAAGGTTAGAGCTAAGATAGATCCACTCTTTCTTTTCTCCCACTAAATGAATGCATACAGAAGCCAAATTCAGTTACAAACAGAAGTAACCAGCTCTGGTTGAAGTTGACACGTTGCTTTGGCGTGTCCTGATTTATGGCCACTTGGACGTAGGTAGCTCTGTGAAGACCAACAAGTGCCCTCTCTGAATTCCTTAATGTGCTCCCAATAATTTATAAGAAGGTAAAAATAAAAGACTCAATTAGACGTCTGTATTCTTGGAATCTAGCAGAGCATCTTGCATACAGTAGGTGGATAACAAATGCTAATTGATTACTCGTTTCTCTTCACCTGGCCATTGCCATTCATGAACAGAACAATTAATAGAAATAGTCGATCAACACTTATTAAGCACCTACTATGTACCAGATACTGTGCCAAACACAGGAAGAAGGAAAATAATATTTTCTGCTGATTATAGCAGTGCTTAAAGTACTCATGTGCTTCAGATGAGCATCTGGAGTAAGGATGAGCCTCTGAGTAAGAAACTCTGTAGAAATTTAACTACAGAGGGAGCTAGATGGCACAGTGAATAGAGAACTGAACCTGAAGCCAGGAAGACCTGAATTCAAATTCTGCCTTAATAACTTCTTAGCCGTGTAACTCTGAGCAAATCAATTAACCTCTGACTACCTCAGTTTCTGCAACTGTAAAATGGTAGCACTTACTTCCCAAGATTTTTGTGAAGAATGAATGAGATAATAATTGTGAAAGTGTTTACCACAGTATCTGGCATAGAGTAGGTGCTTAATAAATGCCTTCTCTCCTCCCTTACCCCCCTCCCATGAAAATATCTTTCCTTGTGATCTGTTAGTTAAAATCCCCAAGTTTCTTTTAAAGTATAGCTCAGGTGCCACATCCTACATAAGATCTTCCTTGCCCTCTGGTGGTTAGTTAATTTTCCCTCTTGAAATTACTTTCTATTATTTTGCATAAGTTTCACATTTCTCTGTCTGTGTGCCTTTCTATCTTCCCTCACCCTAATAGAATATAAGCTCTTGAGGCAGAGACTGTATATACAATGTATACTTAGCACCTAGCATAATACCTGGCACATAATAGGTGCTTTATAAATACTTGTTGGATTGCACTGACTAGCATTGTACCAGTCTCTTTTTATGCTATAATTTTCCATCCCCAGCAATGCAAACATTTCTGGGGATAATGCTTAGAGTGTTGGCTGGGACTCAGAAATAACAGAGGCACTGTTCCAACAGAAAATAATAAGCCTTGCTTTTTATTACTTAATTTATCAACACTCTACTGGAAAAACATCTTGTTAACTGGATAAGAAGAAACTGTGTTCCCCAGTCCAGCACTGGCTGATGGAAACAAATGTCAGGCAGAGTAATGAATCCTGTTACCGTCAGAAGCAGCAGCAGCTAAAGGACGACATCATTCAGACAGGGGAATGGTATTAAATAGCAATGCCTTATGCTAACATAGAGTCCTTCGGTCCAAAAATCTCCCAGCATTCCAGCCTAGATCAGCTCACTAGCTTGACAAAATCACAAACTGGAGAGGGTCCAGAGGAAGGCAATCAGAAGGATCAAGGGCACCGAGGTCAGGCCCATAGGATGGTCAGGTGAAGAAACTGAAGATGTTGTGGTCTTGGAAGACCAAAGACTTAGGATGGGAAACCCAAAAACAAGTATTTGAAGGGTTCTGGTTATAAAAGAGGGATAAGTATTATTCTTCTTGTTCCCAAAGGGCAGAAATTCAATGACTTCAAATCAAGAGCAAGATCACTGTCTTGAAAATGAGTTCAAATCCTACTTTGCACATTTTCTGCCTTTAAATCCTGATCAATTTGAAAAGAGAAAAATTTGGGTTTGATTTAAGGAAAACTTTCCTTGAAGTAGCCTTAGAATCTATGGAAAGTATAAGGGGCTGCTTCTGATGGTGGTGAATTCTCCCTTCCTGGAGCTCAGTAGGCAAAGACTGAATGATCACTTGTCAGGGATGGTGGGGAGGGGATTGTTGGACTTCATAGCCCCCAAAATCCCTTCTGATGCTGAGATTCTGAAAATGAGACAGACCTTACAGAGAAATTTAATATCCCCTGCATCACCACTCTGTTTGATTTCCATAGAAACCTAGGTTTAGAGGTAGTGGTGGTTGTGGGAGAGAGGAGTCCTTAGTGAATATATCCAGGAAAGATGGATCAGGGCCCTATGAATAAAGACAGGTGTTGATGATGTTGATGACAGATGGTGAATGGTGGGTGTTGCCTGGGTGACATCATCTGGGGATTAATACTTTAGGAGAATTTTTATTTCGAGACTGAAGTATCCTTTATTGTATGAGTTTGGAGTCAAAGGTCTTGGGTTTGAATCTCAGCTCTATCATCCATGTTGGAAAGCTCCAGATGATACACTCCATCCCAAACTCTGCTTCTCACACTGGAGCTAGCTTAATTCTCTGAAAGCAGATGAATTCTCAGCTAGAACAAAACCAAATTCTACAGAGATCTAGTGGCTCCCCCAGGGAATTTCAATAGGACGGACATGGGCTTTCAGAAAGGTAACCTTTGTAACTCTATCATCCCTGTTTATTTCTAACCAGGATCACTTTCTTAAACTCTTTGGCAAGTATAGTCAATATTGAGAATTATTGAAGAATGAGATATGGATTCCATGCACCAGGAATCAAAATCTCTGTCAATTCATAGAGCAATGGAAAAGTAATGATGGAGATTGACTTTAAGCCTAGAAGTAACTCCTAAGACATAAGCGCATAATTCTACTAGAGCTGGAAGATACTTCAGAAGTCATCCGTTTGATAGTAAACTCCTTGAAGGCCAGAACTGTCATTTTTATTATGGATTGTAACCCCAGCACTTAGCACAGTGCTTGGCACACAGGAATCATTTAATAAATATTTATTGAGTGGGATTGCTTCTGGTTCAGTTCTTTTGAATGAATGAAGAATGAATGAATGAAGAAATGAAGAATGAAGAATTGAATGAAGAAACTGAAACCTAGGAATATTAAATTATCAGACCATGGTCACACAGATAGTAAGTAATTGGCAGAAGTGGAATTTGAACCCAGGTCCTTTAGGTGCCTTTTGTGCTCCATATAACATCAAGGATATATATGACCAGAAAAGGAAAAGAGTTGGTCATTTAGCCAAAGTGAGGTATACAAAACAAATAATCTGGATTCTACAAAGTAATTTCAAGTTCATATATACCCTCCCAACCAATCAAAAACAAACAAAAACCCAAACTAACCAAAACTACCTAGAAAAATTATGAGAGAAGCTTCCAAGAACCCCAATGTGGAAATGTAGAAGAACAAAAACAAGAATAACTCAGGATAAGAAGGTGTGGATGGCATTAACCAATAAGCACATATCAGATTCCCACTGTGAGCCAGGAACTACATTGGAGCCAAAGACAAAAATGAAATTTTCCCTTCCCCGAAGGATCCGATAAGCTAGAGCTCATTTCAATAAGGTCCATATCCAATATCAAAATGTCCATCAGTCATTTTTCAGTCATGTCCAACTCTTCATGACCGCATTCATTGCTTTCTTGATAAGGATGCTGGAGTGGGTTGGCATTTTCTCCTACAACCCATTTTACAGATGAGGAAACTGAGTCAAAAGGGACTAAATGACTTGTTCAGGGTCATACAGTTATTAAGTATCTGAAGTCAGATTTGAACTCAGGAAGAATTTTTCTGCCTCCAGATTCATTGCACTTATGGCGCCCTCTAGCTACCCTTACATCAAAATAAGACAATGGAATCAAAATGCTATTTTTCATGTGCCCTAAGAAATGGCTCCCATGATTTTCTGGCTGAGCAGAAACCTCATTTTCATTGTCTTTTGGATGATTTGGCAATTCTAATCTTCCCATCAAAAAAGTCAGAATTCTATCATGGGGCTTTGGAGGTATTCTGGTATAGGGGGGAAAGTCTGGGAGTTGAAGTGAGAAGGCTTGGATCTTACTTCTACTTCTCACCATCCCTGGTGGTGTGACCCTGGTGAAACCATCTCTTTAATGCTTTTACTTATCTCTTTAAAATAAAAGAGTTGGGGTTCTGGAAAGCAATTTGAAATTAAGTGATTGTAGTTTACATCATTGGACCTCATGGGATCTCACTAGGGGCATCTACTCCAAGGAAATTCAAGATGAAAACAAAGGACTAGTATATCAAGCTATTTATGGCAGCATTTTGGGGGTATTAACAAAAAAACTGAAAGCAGAGTGGCTGTCTATTGATTAAAAGGGAATGGATGAACAGATGGTGATATATGGATGCAGTGGAATCATGAGGGTGGTTGAGTTTGCTGTCATACAAAGTTAGCCTATGAATACAATATGATTAAATTGTAAGAAACAAAGAATATGAGGAACATAAAGAAACATAAGAAAATTTAAAAGAACTGATGCAGAGCAAAGAAAGTAGCAGTAAAAGAAAAATACACATGATCACAACAATGTTGCAAATAGAGATACTTTTAAAAGGCAACTGGACTGAGTCAAGATGGTGGCTGATCTTGGCCCCAGGGAGCATGAAATACCTTATCCTCTCGGTATGAAGGTGGATCTTATGGAAGCAGAATTTTGCAAGTATTATTACACTGATTAGTTTGGCTTCAATTGATTTGTTATGTTTCAGAAGACATTCTTGCGGGTATTGGCAATCTGTCAGAAGAGTATGAAAAACTAAAGGCATCAATTAAACTTTAAATGAATAAGTCAGTTGGAAGAAGTTGATTAGATCAGTGATATCAAATTTGCAAACCTCTAGAATTGGCTGAATTAAATTAAATGAATTTCAGAAATATTTAACAAAAATTGATAAAAAAAAATACAACATGGACAATGTTATCTTGTGGCCTTTTCAACATGCAACTGGCAGGGATTTGTTTTTATTTGAGTTTGACATGACTGGAGTTAACCCATAAGAACTCTCATAATTTTAAAACTAACTCTTCATAAAAATTATTTGTTATTTACTTTATACATATTTTTATGGATTCACCCATGTGTCTATTCTTTCCTGCTGCAGAATGTAAAAAGCTCCTTGAGAACAGGGACTTTTTTTTTTTTTGGTCCTTGTATCTCCAGCATCAATTCTTATATTGCTACCACTAACATTTGGCACAAACTTAATGAATATTTGTTGAATGAATCTATGATCCAATGAACTTGGATTTAGAAGATCACTTCAAGGATGGATGAAACTTTGGCAGTCTATTTGGAATAGAGTGCTTGGGGATAAAGCCAAAGAGACAAGATATAGTAGAGAAAGAGGTTGAAATCATCTCCAAATAAATAATCCAAAATTTATATCTAATGAACAATCTCTTATTGTGTCTACTGGTCTGTATAAATTCCTTGAGACAAGGGATTAAATCACATTTTTAAAAAAATCCAGTGCACCAAATGGCAATAAAAATAATTCATACCTCTAACAATTTTCAAGATTTACAAAGCACATTATCGAGATAAGAAGGTCTGAGTTACAATCCAGCCTGTCATTCCCCGTGTTACATTGAGCAAGTCATTCACTCAGTCTCTCTGGAACTCAGCTTTCCTTAATTATAAAATGAGAGAGTTAGTCTAGGTGACCTCTGACATCTTTAATAACTCTAGATCTGTGACTGTGAGAAAAAGTTTGCGTTGTGATCTCCCTTCTACCAAAAAAAAAAAAAAGAAATTGAGGCTTTGAGAGGCAAGATTGTTTACTCACTGTCACCTAGCTAGGAAGTATCTGAGGCAGGATTATGGGAATCTATATATCCATCTATCTATCTGTCTTCTATCCATCTATTTATATCCATATATATAACAGGGTTACATATATAATATATGAACCCCTTTCTACATGTTATATATAATACATAAAAGGAGACAGAGATAGAGTGAAAAGAGAAAGAAAAGCAGGAGAGAGAAAGAGGGAAAGAGACGAGAGAGAGAGAGAGAGAGAGAGAGAGAGAGAGAGAGAGAGAGAGAGAGAGAGAGAGAGAGAGAGAGAATTTTAAATTTTAGGTCCTAGGAGAGCATATCAGAAATCCCCATTTCTAGACTAAAATGAACAAGAGCCTATATTTCAACTTTTAAAATGATGGTAATCAGAGTTTGCTGTAGAATTTAATGGAGGCTACCCAGATCATTTTCACTTTGGAGAAAAAGCTCACCTGGGAAGGAGCTAATTCCTGGCTTGTTTCTGACACCCAATACAATGACCATATAAGTCTGTGACTCTCCGAATGTGTGTGTGTGCACGCACACACGTGTGTGTTTGTGTTTTAAGGCTGAAAACGCTAAATGGGTTTCTTAACTGATATATTTTCCCCCCTCCTAATAGCGCTGCCCAACTTAATTAACTCCATCTCGCACACACCTGAAGATTGGAGATTTTATTGGCTCTCCCATCTGGCTTTTATAACGCCAGTTATGTACACAATAAATCCTGCCTCAGAACTTAATTCTGGCTAAGAGAGCCGTCCGGCTTGATGTCATCTTTCTTAACAGCACTCATAGAGAGAGACTGTGGAAATCATTAGTAGCTGGAGAGCCCAACACATTGGGGAGTGCCGGGAGCCTATTTATTTTTAAAATCCTGCTTTATTTTAAGAGCAAGTAGTTCTCTCTGAAGTGAAAAGGGCATTGGATGTGGATTCAAAAGGACTGAGTTCAAATTCTCACTCTTTTTCAAACTGTCTGTGTGACATTAGGGAACCTCTCTGTGCTTTGGGTTTCATCCCTCCATAAAATAAAGGGGTTCCTAATACAAGGTTCATAAGGCTCCTTTCAGTTTTAAACAGATAATCCTCTGGTTCTTTCCCTCTAAATCTAAACAATTACCAAATCTTGTCATTATTATCTTCAAAGCATCTCTACCAGAACTTTAGGTCAAGTTCTCCTTATCGGCCCTTGGGATCGTCTCCTAAGTGGTCTTTGGACTTCCTGTCTCTCCATCCTCCAAATGACGATTTCTAAAAACCCACATTTGACCTTCCTTCCCTGCCCCAGAGTCATCAATGGTGCCAAGAATGGTATCCCTTCTTTTTACAAGATTCACACTCCTCAGCCTGGCATTTATATCTCTCCACAACTTGGCTTCCATCTGCCCTCCCCCTTCCTCTTAAAATTCCTACTTTTCTTCAAATCTCTACTTCAACATTAACTTCCTACAAAAATTCTTTCTGAATTTTCCAAGTCTTTAGTTATCTCTTTTAAAAAATTATTTTGTCTTTATTTTTAAAAATTTGCCTATAGGCACGATAGGTGGACTATAAGATCCTTGAAATGCTCTTATTTTCTGCCTGTGTATCTCTAACCCTGAATACAGTAGGCATCTATTAAATGCTTATTGATTTTAATTTGCGTAATCAACCAGTTGGGTTCTGAATTTATGTGACTCCTTGGCTCTGATCCAAGATCCCTCTAATCCTAGATCCCTCGGATCTGATCCTTCTCTCCTTCCTCTGGGATTTAGATATCAGGGGGAAGTCAAGGTCCCTTTGTTTACCTTTGAGGTTAACATCCCAGAGCCTACCACTCCCAAACTGGGGATGTTTTGTCTGCTCTTCTGATTCCAGCTTTGTCAGAAAATGTCAGCGGGGGCCAAGAGGGCAAGGGCTTCCTCATGATTGAGGATTTTCTTTCACATGACCTTCCTAAAGCTGATTTGGGGCTCCAGACAGGACAGGCCCTGGCTCTGACAGGGGCCGGCTGGCAGGGGCAGTGTGGGGTCCCCCAGGGCATTCTGGCATTCTTAAACTAACTGGAGGCTGCTACCATGTCTCCTAACCATCTTTCCCCACCCCCCAGCTATATTTCACAAGCTGACCTGACTGCTTTTCTCAGGGAGGGCAAACACATTTCCTTCTTTCTCCTTTTGCTGAAGAACTAAAATCAAAAAGTTGGAGGGGAGAGCAGTTTCCAATCTCTTTTCCTTTCAGGAGGAATTTCAGCATAGAGGAAAAAGCCTATAAGGAGGGGGGAGTCCAAAGTCTGTTTCCCAAAGGAGTGACCCCCCCAAAACAAACAAACAAACAAACAAACAAACAACAGTTTCAGAACAGGAACCGGGCTTTTGGACATTCAGATCACTTAAAGATGACAAGAGAATCAGGAGGTTATAAAGTAATGGGAGGAAAATTAATTAGTTTTATTGCTCCCTGGACTAATCTGGTGGTTTAAAGCTGGTTTAATGAAAACTTAGATAAAGGAAGGGGGGCTGAGGGGTGGAGAATGAACTTAATTTAGAAGGGAGGTGTTGGGGTGGGGGAAAGGATGATAAAAGGTCACCTTTCTAATGAAACCCGGAAGTCGTCACCTAGTCTTGGGCCGGCCCTGACTCCCAGATCAGGGACACACTAATGTGCCATTAATCAACCTTATCGGCCGGGGTATTGACAATATTAAGAACTGAAACTCATCCCACAGTGCCAAGTTCAGGCGCTGCCGGGCTGTAGGCGAGTTTAGAGTTCATCTGGGTGGTATCAGTTGTAGATAGGGCCTTGCCCCCTGATTTATACCGGCAAGGGCCTCCGAAGAAAGACTCTTCAGATAAGCAAATATCAGCAGGTTCCCCCCCACTCACACACCCCTAAACAGGCCGGGCCGAGGAAGGACTGAGGGGAAGATAGGAGGAAGAAGAAATGAAGTAACCTGTCAATAATACCAAAGGGCAAATGGGAGGGAAATCCATCAAAGGCAGCTGCCAAAAAAATAAATAAATCAGTTGAGGGTGAGGGTGGGGGGTGGAGATGGGGATGGGGGGGGCAGAGTTGGCCCAGTCAAGGTTGGACTTCCTGACTTTCCGGTCCGAGCTCTCGATGCGTTGGCCCCTCTTCACTTTGGGGGCTTTGATTCAGCAAAATCAAGGATGCAAACTTCTTAGGAGTACTTAGTTTCCATGGCAACCGGAGCTGACCTCACTTATTATTGTTCTCGAGAGGGGACTGACTTTACTCTATGTTCATTCACTGAATTAATGGACTCCTGGTTCTTTTATTAGCGGCTGCCTCACAATGGCAAGAGAGACATGTTGTAAAAAAAAAAAAAAAAAAAAAAAAGCCCTCCCCCGCCCCTCTCCCCCTCTCCCCCAACTGTCCGGCCCTTTGTCCAAGGCTTATTGGAATGAAGCAAGCCTATTCAGCTGAAGATTATCAAAATCAACTCCGGGCTGCCTCTGTTTGCAGCAGCTAAGTATACTTTGATTTCATAAAGACATAACTGATATAACAAGCAAATTAGAGCCCTCTAAGAAACGGCCAGATCGATGAAGGAGACCCCAGGAGGATCGGATCGGGAATATTAAGGATCTCTCCTGCCACTTTTGGTTAGCCCAGAGGGCTGGGATCTGGGGGAGGGTGGGATGGGGGACACACAACAGAAGGAAATAGACAGCTAAGTGAACCAGAATAGAGGAAATTCTCACCATTGAGCTAAAGAACTCCAGCTTCATGACCCAAGGGTTTGTTCCCTTCTCCACTAGGGGTGGAAGGTGGTTACAGACTCCTACAATGTATTGTTTACAAAGTACGGTAGGCCTGGGTCGGTGACACTGGGAGCCCATTCTGGATCCAATCAGTGCACAATAGTTTCTGATCATCAGCCTTCCTTCCTCCAAGGACTATAGATTTAGCCCTAGAAGGACCCCCCCCCCAAGATTATCTTGTCCAATCCATTCCTCTAACTAGGAAAGAATTAACACCCAATTGACTCTCTCAGAGGAACACAGTGAGTAAACTTTATAGGCAGGATCTGAATCCAGGTTTTCTGACCCCAGAACCAGTGGTCTTTCCATTATGTCATACAAATTATAGATCACCAAATGATTAGTTTGGAAACAGAGCTCTTTAACCCTCAGACATCTAGAATATCTTGGATGAGAAAAAGTATATTTCCCACCTCAATTCTTGCCCGGCTTTTCCCTATCGCATCCTATGGCCATCATTTGAAAGGATATAGCTGGTTCCTGATCCAATTGGATCCAATCTGATCCAATGGCTTTGGATCTTAAAGAAGAATTCATTTAATATAAACCCATCATTTGACAAATGAAGAAACAGGAACCCTGAGAAAAAAAGGAGGCTTGTCCCAAATCATCCAGCGCTGTGGGCTTAATGTGTGTGTGTGTGTGTGTCTGGTATTATGATAGACCCCGCTCAGGCCTCAGGGTGTGTGGCCTCCCCCAAGTAATTGCTTCACAAAAGACAGCGGTTCCCTCTGTCTCCTCTCGCTACCTTCCTGCCTGCTTATTGAAGTCTGATTTCTGGTTCCTCGGAGCCATCCTTTATCAAGCCCCAGTCGTCCCATTGGGAGAGGCCCTCGGAGACCTTTCGACATCCCCTGTTACCAGAGGCCATTCCTGATGGCCCAGACTATAGAAAATGTCTTCACAACAGCCCAGTGGGACAAGCTATGGTTATAATATCCAAATAATCATTTCACAAATTATCATAATTATGAGCCAATCATCCAGTTTTGACAAAGCCGGGTGTAAGTATCAGATGACTTTTTTGACCTGTAGCATTTTGTACATCATAATAAACTTGGATAGATTTATGAGTCTCTCTCTCTCTGTGTCTCTCTGTCTCTTTCTCCAGCATACAACTTTATTAGGTCTAATTTATTTGGAACTCTCTGCTGAGCATTGCTTTTTAGCGGCCTTGATGCTGCCGGAGGGCAGTTCTCCGATAGGAGCCAAGGTTTGGGAAGCCCCAGTGGGGTCCGCTTCTCTTTTTGTTCACCCCCACACTCTTAGGTCCACCAGAGCAAACTCATGGTTATTTATTTTTAAGGGGTGAGGGGAGGGTGGGAGGGAAAAAAAAAGATCAGCTTTGGTTTTCATTTTCTCCCTAGTCATACTGTATTAACACTTCCTTACATTTCAAGCTGTAAAAAGAAAATAAACAAAAATTGGACAAAGAGAAAGACTGTTTGGTACGATATTTTTTCTCCCCCCCTCCTCCTTCCTTCCTTCCACCCTTTCATATGAACCCAGAGAATGAATCTCTTTTTCACTGATACTATCTTCCCTTGTGTAGGGTATTCATGTTAACAGATAAATTCCAGCTCTGGAGAAAGTCAAAGAATAAATTTATAACCTTTTGCCAAATGTCTATCCTATTGGATTTTGATAAGAGGGCTATTGAGCTTTAATGATGTCGTCTATCCATTTTTAGCTGGCCCTTAACATGTCTTTTTTATTTGTCCCCGAAGCCTCTTCACCAGCTCTTTTCATTACAAGTTTCTCAGCTTACTCTCAAGGGAGACAGAGTGGACAAGAGTGATGGATAGATAACTCTATAGATTATCTCCCACAGATGTTTTCTCTCCAGTAGCCCCTAGGCTATTCCCTCTAAGTAAACAGAGACTAAATAGAGAGTGTACTGAAGAGAGAAGTCCCTGAGGTCTCCTGTCACCACACTCAGAAAAACTCGTACATCCTGAAGAAGGGTTTTTGCAAAGGCCTTCCCTCTCTGTGCCATCCCCCATCCCCAGCCCAGCCTGAATCCCTGACATTCATCCAAAGTGACTTTTAAGGAAAAGCTAAAGACATTCAGGGTTATCCCACAGAAGACATCATGTAGGGGAAATGAGAACATTTCCAATCGGGGTAGAGATATTTTCCATCCTTCACCTCTCCCATAAGGCTACATCCGAAAGCTATCGAGCTTGGGTTACTTTGCAGTTACTTGTAGGAACTGCAGGGAGGGAAAGAGGAGGCAGCCCCCTCTCCCCTCCCCTGCAACCCCAGTGCCCCTTCGAAAGGAAGAATGAAGTCGCTGATGATTGATAGGCAGGGGGTTGGGCGGCTAGAAGGTTTCAGAAATAGTCTGGTGTTCCTCCTCATCCCTCCTCCCTGACAGGCTTATTTTTTATATGTTGACTTCTTCTCTAGTTCAAATATAAAAATATATACAATAAATATATAATTGAGTAGAATTATATGATATGTATGTAATTATGTATTATAATAATATATCATATAAATAGTTTCATATTTTATGGGATAGTAGTTCTGGAGATATAAAGGTCATATTTTAGTCCAACCCTGTCTATTGAGGATAGAGATTATATATTTGCTTTTCTTTTTATCTCCAGAATTTTGCAGAGTGCTTGATAAAGAGTTGGTGCTTAATAAAGGCTTATTGACTGACTGAACTTACAGATGAGGAAATTCAAGCTTAAAGAGGGGAAGTATCTTGGCTTCCACTGAAAGTGACCCCCAATGACTTGTACTTGGATGGCTCCATGACATTGGTGGGTAATACCCACACTGGGAAACCTCTGAATACAGGATCTGTGGAAGATTATGTCATCTGGTTTAGGGACAAACCTCTCTAAATAAATCAATAAGCATTTATTAAGTGCCTTGGTGACATAAGGGAAGAGAAAAAGAGACAGTTCCAGCCCTCAAGAAGCTTATGGTCTAATGGGAGAGACAAATGTCCAAATAATTATATACAAACAAGATATAGACAGGATAAATTGTACATAATTGGCGGAGGGAAGGGCATGAGTATTAAGGGAAAGCAAGAAAGTGCTATGATCAGAGAGTACTCTCACTGGTCATGGGGGGGAAGGATTTTTTTCCCCAGTAATAACTCTAATTGCATGTACTCAGTCACGGATTTCTCTTGATATCATTGGTAGGCAAGCTCATATCAATAAAACTAGTGATTCTTGATATGTTAAAGAATACACAACTATAGGCTACTCTGTTATTATTCCATAATCCTATTCTACTACACAGTTACTATTACAGTACCATTATCATTCAGCATGCCCAACTCTTTATGACCCCTGTGATATATAGAAATCAAGATTGAAAAAAGTCCTTCTAACTCCAAGACCAACACTCTACCCACTGTGCCATCTCACTGCGCTATTACTATGTTACCTCTCTATTTTGCGGTTACAGTTATCCCCTCCACATCTCAACTTTTCCATCTGAGTTTCTATATATTACATGTTGGCATAAGAAATTAAATAGGGATTTGGGAAGAGTTTTGTTTTGTTTTTGTTTTTTTTTGCAGAACCAGCAGATGACACGGGAAGGGCAGCAGATAACACAGAAAAAAGTTTAGCAACTCATAAATGAACAAAATGTAGAATTATATAATTATACTATATGATTACACAATGCTCATCCTTATAAGTAGAGGGAGTTTTCTCTTACAGATTCAGTTTTTTAAAATCCTAGAAATATATCAATGACTTCATGATCTCACTTATACAGACATTCCCTTCACGGGTGCAGATGACAGTTCAGCCACACTTTATCTTGTGTGACTCTTGTCCTGAATCGACACAAATCCTCAACAGAGTTCCATCCAACATTCTGGGGGCTTCTATGATGAGGGGGGAGTCTACAAGTTTGGGGAAGGGGCTTTCCCTAAATATCTTAAAATTTCACAGATTCTTATGGAGGATTGCACCTATCCATCAGTAATCCTTCTTACTATATGCCCAATCTGATAACACAAAAGTACAACATTTCCCATGATTCATGAGGATCTTTCTCACAAAAACTCATGGTTACTTTCAGTTCCTCATGATTTCACTTATCAACCAATAGATTCCTGGACAGAACTCAGTTATCCAAATTTACACTGGAATCCATAGAAATATGCCATTAGAAAGACATCCGAGAGTGGATCACAACATAATTTTTTCACCTTTTTTGTTGACGTTTGCTTGTTTTTTAATTTTCTTTCTCATTTTTTCCCTTTTTGAGCTGATTTTTCTTGTGCAGCATGATAATTGTGGAAATATGTACAGAAGAATTGTACATGTTTAACCTATATTGGATCACTTGCTGTCTAGGGAAGGGATTGGGGGAAGGAAGAAAAATTTGGAACGCAAGGTTTTGCAAGGATGAATGTTGAAAATTATATTTTGAAAATAAAAAGCTATTGTTTTTAGAAGAAAAATATCTGAAGTCTAGAGAATCTGATTGATTTGTGCAACATCACTAAGAGTAAAGAGCAATTCTGGATTTCCTCAGTCCTAAACTTCATACATTAAATTAACTTTATGTCATTTCTCTCTTCCTCCACTCCAACCCTATATATAGATAACACAGAGACGCGTTTGTCCCACTTCAAGAAAATCCTGAGAAGACATTTTCAACACTGAAAAAAAATACTACAAGGTATTCTTTGCTTAAAAATTAATTCTGTACTAATGATAATCAAAAAACTTGAGTTCTATTCCTAATTATGCTAATAATAACAACAACAATAATAAAAAGCTAGCACTGAGACAAAAAAAGATTAAGTGGTTTATCCAGGATCATACAATTAGTAAATATCTTAGACTGAACTTGAATTCAGGTCTTCAAAGACTTGACTACTCTCAGCTATTTACCTTTTACATCCCTGAAATCTCCTCCTCCACCAGCTCATTGTCCCTAAAATAACACCCACCCTGATTGCCCTAAAAATAACATCCAAACTGATATGCAGCGTATGGGAGAATAGAAAGAAAATTTTTCATTCAGACACAGCTCCTCTAGGGTTTGAGTTCAATGGGAGCCAGATTTCCAGTTAGCTGTCTCTACCTTAGGGAGTCATAACTATATATGGAGTGGAGAAAGAGACTCTGAGATGTCTTCTCAAATGCACCTTTCTGTGGTTAGAAGAAAACCGTTTCTTCAGGGCGACTGTCTTTTGGAAAGCTAAAGGCAAAATCTCCTGTGCCCAGTGTTCCCCGAAATAAACCATTATCACTGAATTCAAGAGAGGAAAAAGTAGAGAATTTTTCCTGATTCTATACTTGATTTTTTTTTAGCTTGAAAAGCTGTCTACTAAATGTCTCTTCACAAACCATTACATTTAGACTTGAACTCTTTACCTTCTAGCTCTGACCTTTTTTAGCCTGGCCGTAAAAGCCTACTGCCCATCTCTCCATAAATTTACCACCTCATAAACCTCTGCTACTGCTCCCCAACAATGCCCTTCAGCAACATAATGTTCCAGAGTAGATCTCTGCTCCAAGTGACTAAATGGCTGTGTTCCAGACTGAAGGGTGGGGAAAGTCAATATTTTGTTTGGAGGTGGAGGGGTGGGTATACTTTTAAAGTGTGTAGAATTAAGTCCCCTTCCAGGAGAAAGAAAAAAGAAGTCAAATTGTGTATTTTTAATAAGAAAAAACTGCCAACTTAACAATTCCAACTTGCATCCTTTAAGAAAATAGAATTTCAAGCAGATAATAAAAATTGGGGAAAAAATTGAGGAGAGAGGGACAGAGAGAGAGAGAGAGAGAGAGAGAGAGAGAGAGAGAGAGAGAGAGAGAGAGAGAGACAAGGAGACTTGGCTCATTTTGTATTATGATGAATTCAAGATAATTTCAAGGGTTTAAAAAGGGCCTCAGTGCTCATCCGAATGGGAGGATTTACTTCATTTGGATAACTAGGTTATGAGAATCAGAATAACTTATTCAGTCACCTTCTCACCCATGTCTGCTCAGACAAAAAGATCCCACTGAGGCACAGACATTGCCAAATGAGTTATGGAGATAAGAAGGTAAAAAGTTCACCCCCGTTGCTAGAGGTCTCTTCGAGGGTCACAGAATGGCCAGAAACTGAGTCCAGTGGGAAACCTGATTTCCAAAATAAAGGTCTATTGGAATCAACCTAGTCTGAGGAGACTGGTCCTCCCCTCTGCAGATAGCTATGTCTAAAGATTTCATCTCCAGTTAGCCGCGGAGCCGAATGAGGATAGGGTTTCATCACACTTGGCAGGACCCCACAAGTATTTTCTTTTAACTCTCACAGTTCAGCAGTGGTGAAGAAGGTGGCTCCCAAGTCCCTATGTTAGGGCCTCAGCCCAAATTCAAAATCTGTGACGGCGTTGCCAGCTCAAAAATAAGTGACAGCATTTCTCAAGCATGCATTTTGACCAAGAAAAATCCAATAGTCATTCTCACATTGAGAAAATAGCCCTTAATGGGAATTTGATTACAAAAAGTCAATCCACTAATGCAAACAGGACTATATTACTCTTCCCAGTGGGGATCTGAATGAGAAGTATCTGGATGAGGCTTTTTTCCATTTATTCTAGGAATCTTTCTTAACCAATAGGAATCTCGACATTTTTTTTGTACCATAAAGGAAAATCCAAAATGAGAGAGAATCCTCGCCCCCTGCTTAAGGAAACAGAGCAACAGCTGGATGAAAGTCTATTCTACTTCTTAATTACTAAAACCACCCAGCATCTACTATTCCTGCGTCACCTTTTCCATTAGAGAGATGTCTCTCTGTCCATGTGAGTCAATTTGTTATGTTGGGGTTAACAGTCTACCAAACATTGGACCGATTATTGGACAGACCTGGGATGGCACTTTGGTTCTGAATTTAATAGCTGATTTAGTTAACTGATGGCTTCTCCCACATAAAAAGTGATTAGCTAGCCCTGTTGTTGAATTTCCAGTCATAAATGATGACTTATACCCACTCATTTGTTTCCAAAATTAATGGAAGATATTTTAAAATCCACACATGTACTTATGTGTATATGTATACATATACATGTAAATGTATATGTATTTACACATATAGACATGTATTATATACCTACAGATATATTCCTTTGTGCTAGGATTTCTAAAGGAGACAGGTTGCTAAAACTATATCTGTTTTATATATCCATTCATATATATTGTACACACACATATATATGTATATGTATGTATTCCTTTCAGTGTATTTGCAACTCTTTTGGAACCAGGTTTATAAACTATTTTGTTCTGTGGTTATAGGCTTAATTAGGTATATGTATATAGGCGTATTATATAGATGGGTGGCTATAGATCACTGATATATCTATTTAAATAAAAAGCATTATCCATACATCAATATAGCAATAAGACTATAAAATAGCCAATAGCCACCACCTTCCAAAGAGGGAAAACCCCTCTTCAGTTTGGATGAACCCGGGTCACACAACAAATGATTCCCCTAGCCGCTCAATTCCCTAAACTGAAATACACCCTATATAAATACACCCAAATCTTGGTTCTGTTGACACACATAGACAAGTCAGGTTTCCTTTCCCTGCAACCTGTCTGCCTGAGATATGCACAAGTAATATCCAGCACAAATGTGGCCCTGGGGCTTACAGAATCTCAAAACCACTTAGAATCGGAACAATCGTACCACATGGTGACACATCAGAGGAAGATCTCCTACCTTTTTGATGCAGCCTTCTTGCGACACCACATCAGAATCAGTCAGTACTTCCTGCAAAATGATTATGAAAAAGAATATTAGTCCCCGATTGATAAAAGAAGACAATTTTCAGATGACAAAATTAAAGCCATCTATAGTTATATGAAAAAAATGCTCTAAATCACTATTGATTAGAGAAATAAAAATTAAAACAACTCTGAGGTACCACCTCACACCTCTCAGATTGATTAAGATGATAGGAAAAGATAATGAAAAATGTTGGAGGGGATGTGGGAAACCGGGGACACTGATACATTGTCGGTGGAGTTGTGAAATGATCCAACCTTTCTGCAAAACAATCTGGAACATGCCCAAGGGCCATAAAACTGGGCATACCCTTTGAACCAGCAGTGCCATTACTGGGTCCGTATCTCAAGGAAATCATAAAGGAGGAAAATGAACCCACATGTGCAAAAATGTTTGTAGATGTTCTTTTTGTTGTGGCAAGGAATTGGAAAAGGAGTGGACGTCCATCAATTGGGGAATGGCTAAACAGGTTGTGGTACATGAAGGTAATGGAATATTATTGTCCTATAAAAATGAGGAACAAGTTGATCATGGAAAGGCCTGGAAAGATTTACATGAACTGATGCTGAGTAAAACACGCAGAACCAGGAATACATTGTATACAGTAACAGCAAGATTGTGCAATGATCAATTATGAAAGACTTGGTTCTTCTTAGTGGTTCAGTGATCCAAGGCAATCCCAATAAACTTTGGACAGAAAATGTGATCTGCACCCTACCAAAAAAAATTGGAGACTGGATGTAAATCAGCACATGCTATGTTCATTTTTTTTCCCCTTTTGCTCCAATTTTTCTCCCCCAACATGATTCATAAAGTAATGTGTATTAAAATTAAATTTATTTGGAAAAAAGAAAAAGAATATTAATTAGGGATTCAACTATTAATAACTCACGAAGCCTTTACATGCCATCTAGGAAAGGAGTCTTTTGCTTTATGGCTAGAGGATAAACCTCCATCAAGGTTGCTATAGGGATATATAGATAGATAGACAGACATACACACAGATAGCTAGTCAGGCAGACAGACACATAGATATATAGATAGATAGATAGACAGACAGACAGTTAAACACATAGATAGATAGACAGACAGACAGACAGTTAAACACATAGATAGACAGACAGACAGACAGTTAAACACATAGATAGATAGATAGATAGATAGATAGATAGATAGATAGATAGATAGATAGATAGATGCTATAGATGGATTATAGAGTGGATTTGGGTTGATCCTTATTAGGTCTGTGAACCTGCCCAAGTTGCTTAACATTTCTGTTAATACCCTTGGTGTGGTTCAGTAGAAAATGCACTGGACTCATCCCTGGGTTCCAAAATGCATTCTGTCACAGTTAGCTGCATGACCTTGGACAGGTCAC
This sequence comes from Antechinus flavipes, assembly GCF_016432865.1. Classification (NCBI taxonomy): domain Eukaryota; kingdom Metazoa; phylum Chordata; class Mammalia; order Dasyuromorphia; family Dasyuridae; genus Antechinus; species Antechinus flavipes. The sequence continues at coordinate 605,714,258 of NC_067400.1, forward strand.
TTTCTTCATTCATTACTGTGCATATATTTTGTATAAACTCATAAGGTATATAAACTCAGAATCATGTTTCTTTGTGATTGAAGCAAGTGCTAAATTATATTGAAACATTAGTGAAAATCAGTGTATAAGCTTTTGTTTTTCTCATTCAGCTTTACAGATCCCCTAAAACTTATATCCAGACCCCTTGAGGGGGTATCCATCAACCCCAAGGTTAAGTACTTTTAAAAGAGTGTAAACTCCATGAGACCAGGGACTAATTTGTTTTTTTTTTTTTTCTGTGTCTTAAGCACCTCCCTTAGTGCCTGTTGTATAGGAGGTGCCTAATAAATGTTTTTTGATGAACCAATTCAACTCTGTGACTCCATTTCCATATGCAATATAAGTTAGTTAAATGATATTACTTTGAATGTACTTTTTAGGGTAGATTAGAACTTCAGGGTGAGAGTTCATTAAAAGTAATTAAGAAGAACTGTCTGAATCTCTCTTTTCGATCATCTCATTTCTTCTATTAACTAGAAAATTGCCATTTCAGGCTTAATTCTGTAGCTAAAATGGGACATCCTGAAGCTCAGAGGTTCTTATTATTAATAATTAAATCATTTATGTTAATAATTATAATGAACAATGATAACTAATATTTACATAGCACTCTAAACCTACAAAACCTTTCATGCATAATCTCATTTGAATCTCACAATACTTTGGGGAGAGAGGGGAATTACTACGATCATTTTACAGATGAGGAAACTGAGGCTTAGGAGATATGACGTAATTTGCTTGAGGATCATACTTCTAGCAAGTGCCAGAGACAGGATTTGAACCCAAGTGATCCTGGCATTCAAGCGCAGTGTTCTGTCCTGCACCCTACACTGCCTATGCAAGCCACCACTTACCAACGCACTCCAAAAGTGGATTGGTACATTTCTGTGATGGGCAAATCCAATTTATACAGTTAATTTGTCAGTTTGTTTAGCTTATAAAACACTTTCAGGCCCATTTGGATTAAAGGTGTTATGTATACACATATACACACATACGCATAAATTGTCAAGTTGTTACCGTAAGAATGAAAACCAGGTCTTGAAACTAAGATTAAGAAAACAAAATGAGAAACTCCTGGCAAATTCAGGGGTCCCTCATCTTTTTTTCCCTCCCCTGAAAACCGCATTTTTAAAAGAGGCAGCCAATACCCACAGAGGCCAGGTGAAATGGTCCCAAAGACCAAATTCCAAAATGTCGTCTAATTGGTCTTAGCTCAGCTGTAATAACAATAAGTCATATTTTAAATGTTAAGAATTCTAACCAATTTGGTATTTTATGTTTCTTTTAATAGATCCCGAAATTGCGGTTTGGAAAGTCTCTGAAAGCAAACAGAGAATGAAAGGTGAACACCCCGAGCAGTGAAACAGGAACGTTTTCTGCAGGGAAAACAGCAAGAGATGAAGGAGGTTAAGTAGTTCATAATAAACTATTCCACGCGATTTTTATTGGTCAGCCTTGGTGGAGGTGGGTGGTGGGGCTGCTGAGGCTTTAGAGACAAAACCAGACCCACCAAGTCCAAGGAGTCTTAATCCTGCTAGCTACCTCCTCAACCCTGCCTCCTGGCCCCCGCCCAGATCACTGCACTTGAGCAAGCTGTCTCATTTCTTATTTTTGAAATAAAAAGGCAGGGAGTCCTGGCTGGATGCTTGCTAAATTCCTGGGCTTCTGCAAGGAGAGTGAGCCTGGCCACCTGGCCTGTCAGAGAACCCTGCCCATTGCGTCTGATGTTGGAACCTGGCTACCGCTCCATCATGGGCCGGAGAAGTGGTCGTTGCTTGGGAAGACCCCAGAGGAATATTAATTAAGGCACGAAGCTGAGATATTGAAAAACTTTCTTACTGAACCTTTTAACCCAGTATCCTAAGGCAGGGCAGTAACTGGTGTTAAGTAACTGGTGAGGGTAAAAACCAGAACAGATCATGTGGATGAGACTATGGGAAAGCTGGCACACTATTTAGAGTATTGGTGGAATTATACACTCCATAGATATCTATATCTTTATCTATAAATATATATAGATATATACTTACATATATCTATATCTATATCTGTCTGTCTATCTATCTATCTATCTATCTATCTATCTATCTATCTATCTATCTATATTTTCCTAAAGGAAGGGAGTTCATTTTTACGAAGGGGCAGCTGGGAAGCCCAGTGGACTGAGTACCAAACTGGAGTTAAGAAAACTCATTTCCTGAATCCAAATCTGGCCTCAAACACTTATTAGCTATGTGACTCTGGGCAAGTCACTTCACCCTGATTGCCTCAGTTTCCCCATCTGTCCAATGAGCTGCAGAAGAAAATGGCAAACCACTCCAGTATCTCTGAGAAGAAAATCCCACATGAAGTTGAACATGACCAAAAAAACAAGAGAGACAGAAACCCTACTGTTTCATGTAATTTGGAGACTATGAGTATCTGTCTTATTATTTTTATTAATGATAATTAATATCATTTTAATAATATATCATGTCATCATAAAATCATGATAATCATAGATTAAGGAGTTAGATCATGGAGGAATTCAGAGAATCACGAGGAGATTTATATAAACGGACACAGAAGGATATAAACAGAACAAAGAGAAGAGCTCAGTGGCCATCTGATCTAACTCCTTCGATTTCTCCAAGTTCCACAATGATGACGATCATATATATTAAAAATAACATTATAATTGAGCCAAACTATAATTAGTCATCTCAAACCCGGAGAATAAATAATAAAAGTAGAGAAGTGGGGAACTAAGGGTGAAGAATACCGTACAGACTTGGTCACTGAATTTTGCTTGTTTTCTTTTACCACAAGGGGAGATTTCAATGCTGGAACTAATGAAGGCATGTGTGGGCTCTATCCAGACAGGATAGGAATACAATTTATTTTTTTAAAAAATGAATAATAATTGGTGATGATGGGAGCCAGTACCCCCTTCCCCCCAAAAAAAATCCCTTTAATCTAGATGAAGCAAAGGGAGAAAGAGCCCTGATTTCTAGATATCATCCCCGGACCCCATGAACAGCTTGAGTCACAGAAACAAGTGGTTGTTAGAAATCCCCAAGGGGGCTGCAATGCAGCATTCTGAAGCCTCTCAGGAAACTAAACAGAGATACAAAGGGAGAGCATTCATTAGAAAGAATTCTCTTGTTTGAGGACTCTCACTCGGGCCTTGCCCCGTGCCCTTTGCAATGCCATGGAAGAATGGAATGCAGGGCTGAACATCTCATCCCACAGCCCGGCCGCTGCCTCAGATACTTTCCGCCATTATTCAGTTTTGTACCATATATAGTTTTTAACCTGACACATTGCTTTCAGTCAAGAGAAAGTAATCATTCCATTAGGAACTATAGAAAGAAAGACCTATGGCTTTCAAAGAGCTGCTTGGAGATCAGTGATCTCCAATTATACAGGAACTCAATTGAATCTTGTTTTCTGGACTCCCTCCAAAAAAAAAAAAAAAACAACCCAACATTCTCCACAAAAGCCACACCCCCAACAAGTGGCCAGAGTATCTCATTTGGTCCAGGGCATGGGAATGAATAAAAAAACCTTTGCAGAGCCTCAAATGACAATATACTAAACATTTCAAGGGACACCATGTGAATCTTTTTGAGACACAGTTTACAAGCTGGCATGCCCCAGCTGTAGCTAACCCCAAACTGATTACATTACTCAGGCAGATCACAAAGAGCTTACATAAATAGTAATGTTACCCATTTATTGCATGAGCCCAGATAAAGCGTCACGGGGACTGGGGGGGAGGCAGAGAAAAGATCGAAGAGCTCGATGGGTTTGAATAATAATCCTTGCATGTATATGTTTACATAACTATATCTATTGCTCTCTCTCTAATTCCTCTTTCTCCATTCAGCTATTCATTTATCTATTTTTCTCTCTAGACTTTCTTATTTATCTATCCATCCGTGTATCTTTCTATTTAATTTTTTCTTGTCTATCCGTTCATATATCCATGTATTTATTTGTGTAATTTTTTCTTGTCTATCCATTCATATATCTAATTTTTTCTTATTTATCTTATTCATTCATATATCTATTTAATTTTTTCTTGTCTATCCGTTCATATATCCATGTATTTATTTGTGTAATTTTTTCTTATTTGTCTATCCATCCATATATCTAATTTTTTCTTATTTATCTATTCATTCATATATCTATTTAATTTTTTCTTATTCATCTATCTATTCATGTATCCGTCTATCTAATTTTTTCTTATTTATCTATATATCTATCCTCTATGTATTTATCTAATTTTTTCTTATTTGTCTATTCATTCATCTATTAATCCATCCATGTATCGTCTGTTTATTTATCTAGCTAGTTAGCTATGGTTTGCAAAGCACTTTACATGTTATCTCATTCGATTCTCATAGCAATGCTGGGAAGAAAGTGTTATTATTATTATTATTCCCACATTTCAGATGTGGAAGAAGAGGTTCAGAGTGACCCTCAATCATTTTTAATAGGATAAAGATACTGAAAACAAAAGTTTGAGAACCACTGCTCTAATCCATATTGGCTAATCTGTGATTGTGTTAAAGCCTTGATAACAGAATGCAAAGTCTGTCTTTGTAGACCCCTTTCTTAGCACAGTGCCTGACACACAACATCATCCTTAATGAATGCTTTTTGGTTGATTCATATTGAGAGATTCCTTAAGAGAAATGATTTTTTCTTTGTATCTCTATCCCTAACATTTAGAACCAATTCATGCTGGAAGCCATCAGTTCATCTTGGTCATTTTCTGGTACAAGATTGCTGTCACTCAAACATTTTATTCTCTGTTTTCTTTCTTGGGATGGTCTCTTCCAGACAGCCCCTGTAAAGGTATAAAGCCAGCTGAGCATGTTGACTTATCCGACTGGTGGCTGCTACTTCCAGATTGGCTTAGTCTTCACGGCAAATCCAAGCAGTTCCAGTGCTGGATCTATACCAGCCCTCGTGGGGAATGCCCTGAATCCAGATAGTACAGAGTGGTCAACCCAATGGAATGACCACCTTATGCCCCTGAGTGATGAATCGGCCAGCCTGGCCGAATTTATGCTGCTGCTTTCTTTCCTTGGCTGTGTCTTCCTGTAAATTTGGGACTTTCTAGCAGAGAGGCAATGTAGCATGGTGGAAAAAATATTGGATCTGGAGTCCAGCACTGTCTTGGTACAGGACGAGTCATAAACTTTCCCATCTGTAAAACGTGTGGATTGATCAATGGTTTCTGAGTTCTCTTCCAATTTGAGATCTAAGACCTCAGAGTCACTTAATCATGATGGACCTCAGTTTCCCCATCTCTAAAATGAAGGGATGGGACTTAATGGTCTCTAAAGTCCGTTCCACTTCTAAATCTAAGATCTCCCATGATCAGGAGTTCCAGGCTAAAAGAAAAAATGGAAGTTCCCAATTTAGCAACTTCTTCCCCAGGTTATTTCCAGGACAGAATTAAGATAGACATACAGCCTAGCTCCATCAAGGTCATCTAGTGAAATGGGAGGTGGGACCAGGACTAGAATCCAGGTTTCAGTGCTTTCCAATCTACCATAGCCAGAGGGCACGGAGGCATGAAATAGCCTGAGAATGGAAAGTTTCTGAGGCTGTTTTTTTCCTCATCTCTCAGTGATCATCTTTTCCTTTCAAAAGGCCACTTTCTATTCTTGTGGGAGATGAGTCAGGCTCCAGGCTCCCTCTATTCTGATGTGAGAATTGCATAGATCATTGCCGGCTGGAGAGAAGGTCAGTGGTGTTCTCTATGCATTGATCAAAACAAAGGGCTTGTCTGTCATGAGCAGCCAGCTTTTTTCTTCAATTCAAATAAAATATCTTCTTCTTTTTCTTCCTTTTTTTTTTTCATCCACAGGCCCACACAATCCGCCCAGCTCCTTCTCTGCCTGACAACAGGCTGGGCTCATCCTCAGGGGGCCAACCCACAGGGCACAGTGCCCAGGATGGCTCAGGGCCCTCTGGTTCCCTGGGGCTAACAGGGATGAACAAAGGTTAGATCTCACTGTCTTTTGGACAAATGTTCAGAATGATGACAAGATTAGCCCTGTGTCTCTCTGACACGGAAAGTTAGAGACATGTGGATCTGACTCAGTTTCTTCATCTGTTAAATGCTACAATGTGAGCTACCACAATTAATGGGTCAGTATAATAAATGGGCCAATGGACTCCCCTGGTAGTCCAAAGATCTGTTTATTTTTAAAATAAATTAATGAATAGCAATTATTAATATAATATCATTATATTGCATATTACATATAATTAATTAAGCACAATATGAAATATAACATTATATCCAATATTTATGAAATATAATTACATATAATTAATACTATAAAATATAATCATATTATATATAATTAACACAATATAAAAATATAAAATGGAATATAATCACACATAGTTAACAATATAAAATATAATCATGTTAGATATAATTAACACAACATAAGCATATAAATGGAATATAATTACATATAATCAACAATATAAAATATGTTATATATAATTAATATAAAGTATAAATGCAATATAATTATATATAATTAACATAATATAAAATATAATTATACCATATATAAATAGCATAATATAAAAATTAATACATCCTATAGTTTTTCTTTATTTTGTTTCCTCAGTTATTTATTAGCCACCTTAATGGGAATAGCCATAGTTACAGGATAACCCTGGGTAGATCTGAAACCAAAAGGATCTGGGTTTCCATTCCAATTCCCATTCCCAGTTCTAATTCTGGACTTGATTTCCTTTCTCTGCAAAAAATGGAGGTCCTGGAATAAGTGATCTTTCAAGTTCCTATCAAGCCCAAATCCACGATTCCATGATCCCTAGCAACTCTTCCAGGCCCCTGGCAAAAGCATATCTGTTTTCTAAAGAAATTGCTCCCTATCTAAATAGAAATGACAAGTTTTTCATAATTATTACATCAAAAAAGAATAAATTGCCCATGTTTTTTCCTGTAATCTTCTTATAATGGAAGTAATAATAACATAATAGATAAACCCTGCCCAGGATCACACAGCTCGGAAATATTTGAACCTGGATTTGAATTCAGGCCTTCCTGCCTCGAGCCCTGGAATGCTACCCACTGAGCCACCTACCACCCTACGCCATGTTACTTCTTCCCAACAAAATGAAGTCACAGAACCATGGAAATATTTATAAAACTGATGCAGAATAAAGTAAGCAGAATCAGTGCAACAATAGATGCACACAAATACCAAGAAGAACAACAAAGCAAAGGAAACCCAACATTGCCAAAGTATGAAGACCAAATTCAAGTCCAGAGAAGAGCTATGATGTAAAACTACCCATCACTTCTTCATAAAGGTGGAAGAAGATGAATGTGGGACACTGCATGTAATAATAGAATTTTCTGATATATGGACTCATTTTACTAAGCTGCTTAAAAAAAAAACTTTAAAAAATTTGTCGTTATATGTATACATAGAACGTATATATGTATATATGTATAATATATATGTATACCTATGACAAATTTTAAAAAGGTTTATATATATAAATATACATACATATATTGGATTTAACATTTTAACATGTTTAACATATATTGGATAACTCGCCATCTTGGAGGGGTAGAGGGAAGTGGGGACATTTGGAACACAAGACTATGCATGGGTCAATGTTGAAAATTTATCCATGCATATGCTTTGAAAATAATAAGTTTTAATAAAAAGGAAATAAATGGAAAGAAAAAAACAAATAATAAAACAAAAAAATAAAAATAATTAGACCGGTAAAAAAAAATTGTTGTTTTAAGGGATGGGTCTCAGAAAAGAGAATTGGGAACATGGATAATGAAAAAATAAAAGGTAATAAGAAATAAAATATTTTTTTAAAAAATAAGCTTACCATTTTTTAAATCTCATTGTACACATGAGATTTTCAAGAATTAACTCTCTTCAAGTACCCGGGGCAGGTGGTGATGGAGAAATAGTTTGGAAAGTTAAAATTGAACCCCCCCCCAAAAAAGTATCTGGATGGAGGAGTCATTTTAATAGCCTATTTAAGTTATGGCGTGCTAGTTACTATCCTGGGCACGCCCAGTATACTGGTGGCCTGAGAATCTCTTGTGTACATATCTTTGAGTTTTCTCACCTAGCAGTGACCTCTGGTGAAAAAACACTTGCTCCCCTCAAACACATACACACACATACACACACATACCACACACCCCTGCTTCTGTACTGTCTCTGTTTCAACTTCAAACCAGGCAAATGTGGTTTGTTTTCTGAAATACCACTTCACGATCTTTAGCTTAACCCCTTGGCACCGGTACTGGCCAGCTTGCCATTTGCTGGTAAAGACTATCAATGCTTTAAAATCTCCCATATTGTCAGAAGTATACATCATATATAATACAATACATAATTTTATATTACAATATAATTGTAATATAGCGATTATTTGTTATAATATAGAACAAAATATATAATGTTCCATCCATATAATATTATATATAGTGAGAATGTATATATGCTATATACTATATATGTTGGTTATGCTTTTAATAAGAAAAAAATCATCTAGCTTGATTCTAATAATAGTTAATAGTTAATGCTTAGATAACTCTTAAAGACTGGCAAAGCTCTCTGTTATTTTCTTTGATTTGCTCTATGGAGGTAGATGCTATTATTAATCCCATTTTACAAATGAAAAAACTGAGATCTAGACTTACCCAAGTACACACAGCTAATTAAATGAAGTGGGCTTGATACTGGAGGCCTTCTTCTTACTCCAGTGATCTAGGTTCTTTACCACTGGCTGTCTCCAACTCAGGTGTTTCATTTGTCAGGCCCCAAAGAGATTATTCCTTCCCCAAAAGCCTATTCTAAGATGACAGAGTTCAAGAAGCATCTATTTAGTCCCTACTGTATGTACTTTAAAATACTATACTAGGCAAAATGAAGAAAGAAGTCCTCTATAATCCCTAAGTAATCACAGATTTAAAAAAAAAAAACGAATGCAGGCTGGCTTCTTTATTATATAGCTGTGGAAATCAAGGATAGGAAAATTGAGATTTTCCTGAGATGACACAATAAAGTGATAGTATATCTAACTAAGTCTTCTGGCTCCTGGGACACAGAATAGAGTATATGGAACAGCAAAAGAGAGTGTTCTCCCAGAGGATGTCCAGGTTTCCTACCCCCAAAACCATCATTTGGAAAGGACAAACTATTTTCTAGGTCACCAAGTGGCCCAGACAGAGAGGAGGTAAGCTCGTCTCATCAGTGAAGGAAAAGCATTTGTCAAAAGTGAAATCCACCTTTCTCCTTGGTAAGGATGGCAGATTGCAAAATATATGGGCCCAGAGCATTAATCATTTCTGCCTGGGAACATGAAGAAGTGATGACTAAAAATCAACAGAAAAGCTCATCTCAGGTCAAGCGCTGGCTTCTGCTCCCTATGTGGTCAGACCTTCATTCTACATACCTGGGAATCTCTTACATTTGGCTAGAAGCTGATCCAAGAAATAGGTTTTCTGTAGGATTAACTGTCTCCCTGTAACCATACTTCACTAAGCTATTTTTCAAACTTTTTTTTATTCATGGAAATACCACATAACTACTTTATGATTGATCTTACTTTTATAGAGGTTGAGATTTTTAAAAAATCGTTAGCTATGTAAAACCACAGTGTGTTAGAATGTAAAGGTCTATCTAATCCAAGCCTTTCATTTTATGGATAAGGAGGCTAAGAACCAGTAAAGGGAAAAGGCTTTATGGGAACCCAGAGATGATCTCAAAGTCCATGTAGCCAAACCCATACTGAACAGGAAGTCCTTACTCCACATTCCTGGGTTCCAAATTCTGGATGATGACCTCCAGGAAGGGACAAACCATCACCACCCAAAGCATCATACTCTCTTTTCAGACATCTCTATTTGAAAATTGTCCTTACCTTAAAACAAAATTCTGTTACTCTGCTTCCTAATTCTGCCCTTTGTGGCCATGTCAACTCTCCAAATACTTGACGATTGTGGCCATTTTCTATATCTCCTCTTCTCCAGGAAAATCACCCTAAGACTTACTTGTGGTCTCTTGTTTGTCCAATCAAAGCAAGGTAACTAATGAATAGTCTTTTAACACAAATTATATGTGTGTTCTCTTTTATTGTGAAGAAAGATTTTGGTGAGTCACTGTAGTCTTAATATTAGAGAGATGTAACTGGGACTTGAGACATTTCCTTTTAACTCCCGATTCAATCCATTCCAATCAAGCAAATGTGAAGGTGGAGTCCATTAAATCAATCTATCAATCAATCATTCTACCTCCACTAAAGAATAATGACCTAACCAGTTGAGAACATCACTAATCAAACAATTGATCAAAGCCTTTACTACATGTAAAAAGTCCTTGAAAGCCACTGGATGAACTAGAGTAGCTTTCACAGGGGATTTTCCAAGGTACCCACATTGGTTGAGGAAATTTGTGTCTTCTGTGTTGGTTTTCCATAAATAGAAAACCAGTTCAAGATCAGAGAATTCAAGAATCTGGAACTTAGTGATGGAAACCTCTAGGGGAACCTCTAAGAAGGAATTTTTGGGTGTGAGGGTGGCGAAGAACCTTGGTCTTAGCCTTGTTTTCAGATTTCTCTTATTTCTTTTGGTCGGAAAAGGTCAAAGGGTCCAAAAGAGTTTGAACTTTCTAGCGGCATCCCCAGAACAATTGATAGCTATGTCTATATTGAGACTCAAGGATAGACTGGACATGATGGAGACCGGTTTCAGAGTTATAAAAGGAACTTAGTAGGAAAAAAACTACATAATACCTAGAGAAAATGTCTTGAAGACTTCAACAAAAAGATCTCCAAGGTCTATCTCTTTGCCATATGTGCTCTCCAAGTGTGGAACTTTACTTGAGGAAGCATATACCACAGATTTTTTTTTTTGGGGGGGTGATTTATATTGTTTGTTCCTATACTATCACCTCAGTAAATATCCCTTTCTAAAAGCTAATTAAGTGTGTCTGACTAATTGATATAGCCAACAATCATGGAGAACTACATTAATGGGGGCTCATGAGCTGGGTATTGTAGTTAAAAAAATAATCTTTACCTTCAAGAAACTTTTTTATTTTGGCCAGAAACCCTCAAATATTTACACACACATGTATACATACATATATGTATAAGTAAACACAAAACATATAGATATACAAACATATATATGCATATGTATATATGTGCATGTAGATAAAACTGGAAACACACCTAAAACACACAAATATACACATATGTGACATATATTATATACCCACATATATGCATATATATGTGTAAATCTGTGTGGTTTTATATATGTATGAGTGTTTATATCGATATATTTATCTATTTGACTAGGTAGAAGAAGCCATTCTCTGCTTCATTTCTTACCTAGTTTTAAACACTGAATGGGTGTTGCCTCAGTCAAACTGAGACCTGTTGAAGATTTTAGCTTAAAAAGGTCAAGGTCTCCCATTTCATCCAGAGCCATCTCCAGCCATCCTGGTGGACCAGGTGGCTGTGGAGGTAAACTGAGCCTGGTGACTTTGCACAGCCCGTCCCCACTCCGGGAGGGATTCATTTGGATGTTATGGCATCCTCTCCCTATGTCACGGTCCTTTTTGAGAACGAAGGACAAGCCACAATAATCCTATTGAAATTACGCTGTTTTCCTTCTCTATATACCAGTTGTTTTCTTTCCTTCCTTGTTTCTCCCCTCCCCAAGTACACTATGAGCTCCTTGAGGGACTTGGTTTAGCTTTTGCATCCCCAGTTCCTAGTACAGTGCCTACCACAGAGAAAGAACATAATATCTATTTTGGTGAATTGAATTAAATGGATCTTTGCAGCCAGGACAGACATCTCTCACCTGCAAGGACTTTCCCTACCATTCATTCAGGAGAGCAGCATTCAGAATGTCTGGGTCTGGAGGACAGCTTTATAAAGAGTCTGAGATGTGTCTCATTGTCAGCATTACATGAGACAAGAAAAGCCATTATTCAGGAGGCTGAAATACTATTGCTACCCCAGCAAAGGATTGTTGGTATTGACACAACCTCTCCGGGTCTCAACCAGGAGTGGGATAATATTTATTTAGTTAGGCCATTTATTTAAAAAAACCACACACAAAACAGTCTGTTTGGCCACATTTGAGTTAGAGAAATGAATTTTTAAAGTGCCTTTTTAAAAACTTTTATAATGATGCAGACAATTCTCAATTCTTTCCAGTGAAATTTACCAAATATATGAAGTCCCTTTCTTCTTCCCTAAGAAAAATATTTACACAATCAGGTATATATAGCAAGAAGGAGGACCCTCACCCTAAGATGATACCTTTTCTAAAATGCACATTGCAAATCCACAGCATTTGTATTTACAATATGAAAAACTACCCAGTTCACTTCCTGCCCACCCCCACTTTTAGCTCTTGCTTCAACAGAAACATAGATCTGCCATCCTCTCCCCATTCCAGATTCAGAGTGATTGGAGCATTTCTATTTCACTTGGTCAGGTTTTGTATTTGTATTTTATTTTTTGATGGATCCCAAATCACTCTTTCTTAGAGGAACTACTAGGTCAGGATAATAATAATAATAATAATAATAATAATAATAATAATAATAATAATAATAAGTTCTATCCCCTTCCCCTTTTTAGTTCTGCTGGTGCTTTGGAGTCTCATTAACATTCCATCTTTTAAAATGAAACAGATCATTATCAAGATAATTCACTCCTCTGTGGGCGTTCCTTACCCAAGTGAGCTTTAGGGGAATTCTCACTAATTTTCCTATTTAAATTACCTTGTAATAATTATACACATTTGTGTACATTTTGGTTTCTCCAGAGAGAATGTGAGCTTCTTGTGGGCAGGGAACAATAACAACTTTATATAGTGATTAGCAAAGCATCTGACAAATATTATCCTATTTGATCCTTACAACATATCCTGTATGTTATTATTATTATTATTATTATCTATTAGTATGTATTATTATTATTCCCTTGTCTCCCCTCTTTTTTTACAGGTTAGGAAACTGTTGTTAAGAGGTTGAGTAGTCTTCCCAGAGTCATGCATGTAAGGAGTGTACTCTGTCAGGTAGAATTCGGACTTGCAGCACAGTGGATAGAGCGCCTGGGTCAAGAAAATCTGAGTTCAAATCCAGCCTCAGATACTCCCAAGTTATGTGACTCTGACCTAGTCACTTAACCCCGTTTGCCTCAGTTTCCTTATGTGTAAAATGAGCTGGAGAAGGAAATGACAAATCACTTCAAGATTTCTACAAAGAAAGCCCCAAATGAGGTCCTGAAGAGTTGGACATGACTGTAGTACAGCAACCACCAACTTCCTGATTCCATGTTCAACAAGTCATCTCTACTGTACCAATTCTCAGCTTGAGTGTTGTTGATGTTGAATAAATGTTTGTTCCCGAATTGGAATTATTCATCTAATTCTGTGCTTAGCATGTGGTACATTTCTTGCCCTGGATTTGTCATCCTAGCTTGAGGCAAAGGGAAAAGTTGGGTACTTGGGACACTGGGGATGTGAAAAAAGCATAAGAAAAACATTAATCTTTGGTTCCATTTGACTCTTAACTACTAGATAGAAAAATGCAACATTCCTTTATTCTCTTATAAAAGCCAGATTGGTAATTAAAAACACCATATTAATGTTAACAAGTCTATAAGTCATTTAGACTTATTAGCAGAGCAGATCAATAATACTGACTCACGTTCCTAAACCCTACCCTAGTGCAAACAGGAGGGGCCACATTATAAAAATTTAAGATAAAAGGGCTTTAGAAATCATCTGAGGACATAGTACAGAGGAGAAAACAAAAGCTGAGACAGGCTAAATGATTTGCCAATTTTTTAGGGATCACTACTTTGAGGAACACTGATACTCTTCTCTTGAGACAGCCATACATTAGGACATAGCCTGATAGAGTGTATATCACTGAAGGACCTGTGTTCAAATCCTGCTCAGGTGTTTTACTAGCTGTGTGACTAATAATGATAATAAAATATTTATTCATATATTACTCTAAGGTTTGCTAATCACTGTATAAATAATGTTCTATTCTCACAATAACCCAGGGAGGTAGGTGCTATTATTTCCCCAAATTTTACAGATGAGGAAATGGAGGCAGACAAAGATTAAGTGATTTATTGAGGGTCATATGCTAGTAAGTAAGAATATTCTGACTTAATGTTCAACACTTTTAATTTTCAAATGGGTAGCCTCTCTTTACTCTCTGTCGCCCTTTGTCAAGTAGATTCATTGAATGACTTGTTGAATGCCTTCCAGCTCTAAAAGTGTGATCCTTTCCATTCAGTCTCATCACTAGCTCCAAGATACCTTCATCTTGCAAAGTAGGTCTGGACTATTCCCATGAGATGAGGCTACTGGCTAGAGTGTTCAGGAGCCCACAACTCCCACACTCTCTCATCTAGTCTTACTCCCTACATAAAAGTAAAAAGCTTATAAGCATGGCCACAGAACCAAGACCCAATGTTCCACTGGGGATTTCCAATGAGTGTTCCCATTATATAGTAATAGAGAAACTAACTGGTACCTCAGCCTGCAGTCTCTCCCACTTAATTCATCTTTTCCCCCATAGTCAAAATAGTTTCCATAGTATATAAGACCATGTCATTCCCCTACTCCAAAATCTCCTGTGGCTCCCTATTTATGACTCATAGGGTAAACTACAAACTCTTTGGCCTGACCTTTAAGGCCTTCATGGTCTCTTTCCCATCAGCCAAGCAAAGACTACTGGCTATTTGTAGCCCACTGACTTCAGTCTCTATGTATTCAGGAAGATTGCCCCTCTCACCTTGAATGCAGGAGTTGAAAATCTTTCTTTCCTTCTAAGATGAGCTGGAGAAAGAAGGGCCAAATCAGTCTAGTATCTTTGACAAAAAAAATCCCAAATGGGATCATGGAGAGTGGGACAAGAGTGAGATGACAAACAACCACCATCTAATTCTAAAGCCCTTTTTCTTGCCACCATGTCAATCTGCATTTCAGTAAATTCTATTTTCTATTTAAGAAAAAAACTTTGGGATAACAGAAAATTTAGGTCTCACTATTGGAAGCAAATGGACAGTCCAATATACTCTGTGCAAAGAGACACCTCCAGCAATTTCAAGGTCTTAAGGGGGAAGTATAGACAGCAAGGTCATTCTGGGAGGAGACACTGAATGTGTTAAAGTACAGATGCAGAGAGCAAATAAAAAGAAAATGTACTTGTAAAATATCTAAATGTCAGTATCACTTTTAATGATAGAATCCACCTCCGTGATTTCGTGATTTAATTCAAGGACGAATACCAGCAAATAGAACCCAAATGGAAGGGAGAACAGGTCATGACTTCCATGAATAGAGGACTTGAGATTCTTTGCCAATACAAATAAAAGAGGCTTGATTATCCTGGGTCACCTTTTCTCCCATCAGCCACTCAGAGGCTGGCGTAGGAAGGCAGAGCTCGGGATTTCACAGTGTTCAGGACTGTATTCTTATCATCTCCTTGAAGTCCAGTGGTATAGATCCCAAAAATATGCACTTAAGAGCTTGGCTAAGTAGCTAAACAAAACTCTCCCAAGAAATATTTTTCATTTGTTTTTCATTTTTTATTTATTTTCTAGGTCATCCAGAGATAGGGAACATCTCTAAATTGAAGGCTATTTCTAGGTGTTGGCTGCTATTGTGATTGCAATTCTTTTCTTTCTTATTTTTTATCTTCCATCCATCTCATGGAACTCTTAGCTTCCTTCAAAGCACAGCCTACATGAGACAGCCAGATGGTAATATATACTATTAGACCATGAATTCAAATCTAGCCTCAGTTTCTTCAATTACAAAATGGGAATAATAATAACACCTATCTCCAAGGGTTGTTTTGAGGAAAAAAAATGAGATATTTTTAAAATGCTTTGACAATTTTTTTGGTTATTGTTTCATTGGGCCATTTCACACTTTTTTGTGACCTTTTGCAAGAAGGTAGAGGTGAAGAGGGAGGTCTTGGCAAAGATGCTAGAGCGGTTTGCCATTTCCTTCTCCAGCTCATTTTTACAGAAAAGGAAACAAAGGATTAAATGTCTAGATTCACACACTAAGTAAATATCTGAAGTTGGATTTAAACTTCCATAGATGAATTTTCCCGACTCCTGACATTCACTATACCACCTAGCTCCCCTTAAGGTCACAGAAGAGTCACATAAAATTCATTTGCTAGCATTTAAAGCCCTTTACAAAATGACTCCAGCCTTATTACATGTTACTGCCTTTGTCATACAATAGACTCCAACCAAAATGGCCTTATAGCTCCTCATACTCAATCCACCATCTGCAGCCATCTTTACACGAGCTGTCCTCCATGCATTCTCTTTTCCTTTCTACCTCTTAAAACCCCTAGTTTTCTTCAAGAAACTCATACTCAAACTCAAGAAACTCAGCTCAAACATCAATTTTTACTTGAAACCTTCTCTGATTCCTCCAGTAACTAGTGCTTCTTCCCTTCCCTAAGTTGCCTCAATCTATTCCGTAAAAACCTATATATGTCAAATTTGTCTCGCCCTTCTAGATTCTAAACTTCTTGAAAGTAACTTTCAGTTGTCTTTGTAACCCTAGGATTTTATAATGGACCTGGCACATGGTAGATAATGAATAAATCCATGATGGATTAATGGGTAGAAACAAATTCTTCTACACACACACACGTGTACACACATACATTCACATATGTAAGTTTTAAGTCATTTTGAAGCAATATCAACAAGACTTCTTTGCCAAAATCTCTCCAAAAATCTCCCATTTCCCAAAGATTTCTCTAAATCTTATTCTTTTGAATATTTTTATGAAAATGTGCTGTTTGCCTTCCTATGATTGGACTTGGGTTCAGGCAATGAATCAAGACCTGACAATTCACCTAAAGAATAGCTAAGGATTGTATGACAAGGGAGACATGGTACAGGATCACACAGCTTGGCGTGCTCTCATCAAAGAAGGTGCTATGCTTTATGAGCAAAGCAGAATTGAATTAGCTCAGAAGAAACTCAAGATTTCAACAAAGTTAGAAAAGTGCCCCATATATTCCTAGGGACTATTTGTGTCGGGTCTATGGCAAAGCATTCCAAGCTCTGATCAGCTGCAGTCAGATGCATTGTAACTCAATTTTAACATTGTGATACCATTTTGATCCTTTTCAAGAATATAGGACAACTAATTAACGGAGAGCAATGATTTCACAGAAGAGAGTACTGGTGGTCAGATAATCTCTTTGTCCAGACAAGGGGATCCTTGAAGCATCATTGATATCGTGAGTATTGGGATCTTCCCGTCTGGAAACTATTTCCATTCAAATTGGGTCATAGCATGTCTACAATGTGGCAAAGCTGGAAATCAAGTGGATTCAAGTCAACAAGCATTTATTAATTATTTAATTAATCGAATTAATTTATTATTAAGCACTGGTTACATTCCAGGCTCTACCAGGTGCCAGCTTGGAAACAGAGACAAAAATGAATGGTCCCTCCCCTCAAGAAACTTACATTCTACAGGGCTTGGGGAAAAGATATGCATGCAGCTAAATAAATACAAAATAAACACAAATTTAGAGGCAAGCACGAATGACTGGTACAATCAGGGAGGTCACTTGGACATAGTGATGATTAAACTGAAACTTGAAGTGAGCTAAAGGTTTCCAAAGAGGTGAGAAGGAAGAGCAATTCAAGTAGGGACCCAGTCAGGGGAAAGGAATGAACATGCAAATCCTTGCAAGGGAACTCAGAAGCCACCAGGATTAACCTTTTAATTTTACAAATGAGGAAATGAAGTTGTGACATATGCAAAGTCACATAGGTTGAGAGTATCTGAGTTGGGAACAAAGATCCGTGGACTCCAAATTTAATTCTAAAGAAGTCCTGAGAAGTTCCTTGGAAGCACAAAGAAATTAAGTGACTTTTCTACACCAGTTTTAAGTACCAGAGTCAAGATTTGAACTCATATATTTAGTTTTTCTGTCCTGCTGACATATTCTATCTGGGCATTTTTACTGGCTATCTTTTCTTCTTCATTTCTAGTTTCAGATCCTTCCTTCTTCCTTCAGATCCCAACTTCTGCAAAAAGCCTTTGTCAACTCTCCTTAATCTCAATGCTTTTTCTCTCACACTGTCCCCAATTTATCTAATATAAATTTTTTGTACATAGTTGTTTTCATGTTTTCTCTCTTATCAGATTGCAAACTCCTTCAGATTAGAGATGGCTGTTTTGTCTCCCTTTTCTTTATATTCTATTTCTTTATATATAAAAAGTACATGTTCTTTATATGTGTTTTGCATATAGTAGGTGCTTAATAAATGCCTGCTGAATTGTTGACTTAATACTTTAAGCCCACAAAAAAAAAAGTTTGTGACATCTAAGGACTTGACACTGTTAAATCGTTCAACACAAGAAGCCAATATATATTTTGTTAATGAAAATGACATTAAAGAAAGAACATTCCCATCTGCTTTGCATTTATACCATAAGGCTCTTTTCATCTGGCTTGTAGTTAAAACCACTCCATATTCACTGTATCCCCCATTAGAATGGGAGCATCTTGAAAGTTAGGACTTTCTTATTATTCTAATTATATTCTTAATACTAAAGACAAGTATTTTGCATCCAGGAAGCATTTAATAAATGCTTTAAAAATTCATTCCTTCTTGATGCCAGATATTCTATTCATACTGTAAATACAACCTCCACAATATTCCAAAATAAATGGATGAAAAACAGAATTGTAAGTCATTTACACTCATCACAGAGTTCAATGTGAAAACCTTCAGAAAAGGAACTAGGTGTTGAGTGAAACTGTATTTAAGACATCTTCCTAAGCACAAATGTAATCAATCAATGGCCATGATTCTGGGATAAGGAATAGCATAGGTTACTTTAAATACAGAGGGGTCTAACCTGAAATATTCAACTAAAGTCTAAAGAGAACCCAGAAAACTAGAAATTGACTGGACAATTTTACATCCCCTGAGAAAGAAGTCATCTTTCCATGTAGGGCAAATAAATCACTCCAATCAATGATTTGTCTTCTATCCACATTTATCTTTGATCTCCAACCCTTTTAAGTTATAGAAGTGACCTGCCTATTGACAAAATAATATAAATGCACTTCAACTTGATTCTACGTATTGATAACTGGTTTATTAAGATGATCCTTAATATAGTAAGTGAATAAGAGGGACCATAAATCTTCTAGTAGTGGCCATGCTGGTGTACATGAGTTTGAAAGTATTAAACTCCCATGATTGAGCAGGTAAGAACCATGCTCAAAGATGGAGTTCAATCCCACTGGGGCTACCATTCATCTACTGGTATAGTGGTCTCTAGCATTGGTCTGGTGACCCTGGGGTGTCCCAGTGATCTCAGGGGGCTCATAAAATTCTCAGCAAATTCTTAAAATGCAATTATCTTAATTCACTTTAAAAAATGAGATCATGTACCACTTTGAGAGTGAGAAAAGGATGTTATAAGAACAGACTAGAGGTTCATAGATCAGAGGCCATCTAATCTAAACTTCTCATTTTACAGATGAAGAAACTGAGAAACAGAGAGGTTAAATTACTAGCCTAAAGTCACACAATTAATGATTATACTCTTATTAAGTGCCTCCTATGTGCTACATATTGTGCTAAACACTGAGGATACTAAGAAAAGCTAGTATCAGAGAGAGGATTTGAACTCGGGTTCTCTCATTTGAGGAATATTGTTCTTTCTACTGTCTACTGTCTACTGTTAATCACTGCTACTCAATAAGTATTCATTCACTTCCTTTCTTTCTTTCCTCACTGGATCATTCTCTTATCCATGTGCTAAAATAGTTAACAAATACCTAATATTTAGCTTCTATGGCTTTTAAAATTGTTGTTTATCCTTTATTTTTGAAGGGACCAATGACATCATTGAGGTGAGATCTTACCTTATGCGTGAACTAGTTTTAATTGAGGCAAGGTTGCACAAAGTTGTCAGCCTCACTCTTTCTTCCAGAATCATTGAAATCCACAGGCAAGACTAAAGACAATTCAACTGGCAATTGCCCAGGATGCAATGCAGTGAAACTAATAGTTCAATGAATTCAGTGTATCAATATCATAGCTACTTGTCGGTAGATCCATCTCATAGAAACTAATGGACTCATTTGGACAACTTGACAGTGGGTTAGAGAAGAGCAAAAGATGGAAGCTGTTATGTCTCATCTCTCAGAAATCTTATCCAAGTTCACACAGTTAGTGATTGTCTGAGGAAAGATTTGAATTCAGGTCATGAACTTCCTTTATCCAGATCAAGTATTTTATCTACTCTCCAATCTTACTGTTTTCCATCCCGTGAGACATTAAGTTCCTTGAAGGGCCATTTTATTTTTTTAAATCTTTGTTTTCCCGGTGCCTAGTACAGTGCCTGTCATATCATAGGTGTAATACATGCTTATTGATTGATTGCACAGACCCCAAGGCCAAGAACAAAAGACTTGTCGATTGGAAGCTACTTTAGATAAATGGAAGGATTCAAAAGGAGACGAGGGCTTGGATTCTCTTTGTGACATAATCTGTGTGATCTAGGGTACACACTTCATTTTTATCAGCCTCAGTTTTCTTTTCTGTAAAAGGAGGTGGTCAGACGGAGTGACCTATAAGGTCACTTCCGGTACTATTTCTATGATCTTATGATCCCCTTCTTTGGGCCTAAGTTTCCTATCCTGTAAAACAAAACGATGGGTGAGAGAACCCATAAAGGAGCTATGAATCCATAATCTTGTGTTTCTAATTTTCCCAGTAAAAATGAACATCAGAAAGGGTCCACCGAGGTTCCTATTCATTTCTTGGCCAGAGTATCTTTTCTATTTGTGCTTTCCCCCCATCGCTTTAAAGAAGGCAGGAAGCCTTTCTTTCTGGGTCTGAAATGAGTGATTTGATAGCTACCCCTGTTTGACAACAGAGTTGTCCACCCAATCATTCTGTCTCTGACCCCGGATGTCAATGGAATGCAGTTGTAATTGAACCCTGGACCAATGCAAGCCTAAGGAGGTCAGGAAACCAATGTCCTCATGTGTGAAGGCTTCAATTCGGCCCCAAACCTCAGAAATCAAAAATGCCCCTTCCCCATCACCTTCATAGGAACCAGCTGCAAAGCCAGAAATCAGAGAGCAAAGATCAATGAAGTAGAGATTTTCCTCCAAACTCTCCACAAAAGAGCTCTACGCCAAGAATCTGCCTCTCTACTGAGTTCGTTTCTGCCATCCCCCCCCCCTTTCTTGGTGATGTCAGCACCCTTTTGATTGCATTTTGTGAGCGTATTTCAGCAATCCAAGAATCCTAGACAGCTGGAGGGAAATTTGAATCAGAGCCTTAGTTCAGAGACAAAATATCAAGAAGAGGCAATTTCCAGGGAATTGGAGGGAATGTTAATAAAAACAACACTCCCCTCCTCCCCAGCCTACCAATTGGTTTTTTATGTGATTAGTTTTTCTTTTGTGCTTCTTTCCTTTAAGTTATTCTCTCTCTCTCTCTCTCTCTCTCTCTCTCTCTCTCTCTCTCTCTCTCTCTCTCTGTGTGTGTGTGTGTGTATTTCAGAGAGATGGTAAAAGTATATCCATGATTTCATAGATTTAAGGGACTTCCATTTTTGCAATGAGTGCTCATGTATGAAGGCTTCAATTTAGCATCAAACTTTAGAAATAAAAAATACCCCATCCTGTCACCTTTCATAGGAACCATCTGTAAAATCAGAACTCACTGCTTAAAGACCTCCAGGGAAGGGAAGTCCTTTCTCTGCACAGGTAGGTTTACTTTTTTTTTTTTTTTTAAATCCCACTAAGTAGCCTCTTAGCAAATTCCATACATCAAACCTGGGTCTCCCTTCTAGGACCAAGCAGAAAAAGTCTAGTCCTTCTTCTGTATGAGATAGTTTCTCTAAGACTTGGGCAAGAAGAGCGTTGTGCAGTGGTAAACACTAACTTCTGTGTCAGAGGTTCTGAGTTGAAATTCTGTTTTTGTTGCTATCTGGGTGATCTTGAGCATATCACATCATCTTCAAAATGAGGGGGCTGAAGTAGATGGCCTTGGAAGTATATTCTAAATGGAAACCTGTAATGTTATATCCTAAGATAGCAACAATCATTCCCTCATTCTCCATCTCCATGTCTCTGTCTTTTCTTCTCCAAGATAGCTATTCCCAGTTCCTTTCTCATATGAGGATATGAAATGTGATTTTGAGGTTCTTTACCCTTCTGGAGTATCATGGTCAGAACAGAAATGAACATTTCAGTTAAGAATGGCCTCCTCCTATTGGGAAGATTCTCCAACTTTCTACTGAACTTCCTTCCAAAACTGGAGTGTCCAGAATTAAATTCAATATGGCGGTGATTTGAGGAGGAAGGAATAAGAGGAAGAATATCACTACTTTATACCTAGGAGCTATGCTATTATGACTCTCTTAAATCAATCCTAGCTAGCAATAGGTTTTTTGGGTTTTATTTTTCCTGCCAAATTAAGCATGCAAGCTGAGCAAAATCTAAGATCATTCCCTTTGCCCTTCCAACATACACACAACAAACAACTTAGAGAATTATGGGGCAGAAAGGCTGAAAAATGAAATGACTTGTCTGGGTGATGTTGACAGTCTCTCTCAGAAGGAGGCCTTCAACCCAGCTGTTCCTTACCCTAAAGCAGATCTTTCTATGCACTGCTCCTCTTTGTCCAATCCAGATCATAGGTCCATGAATTTGGAAAGGACCTTGGAGATCATTTAGTCCAATGATACAGATGGGGAAACCGAGGCCTGAGGAGATAAACTGACTTGCATAGTCACACAGGTAACAAGTGGAAAAACCAGAACTCCAGTTCTGGTCTTTCTGCCCCAAAATTCAATGCTCTTTTCTACTGTTAAAAGTATAATTTATGGTTTTCTAAAATACTTATAATATAGAAATAGGATATCTTCCCCCAAGATTTTATCAGGTTTTATTTTATTTGTTTTATCAGGGTGGATCCAAACATCAGGGAGGGAGGCAACAAGATTGCTCAGGTCCAATTTATACTCATTTTCTGGTAAATATCTGAAAACCCATTAGCACAACTGTAGGGTCTTATTCCTTTAGGATTTAAGAAGTAGATGGGGACTAGCCAGCCTTTTGGGGTTTCCCTCTAGGTCCCTGAAAAGGAAAATGCAGGATTGGTTTGAGCAGCCGAGCTCAGCTCCCCACAAGGTGGATGGATTGAACTGAACTGAGACGCTTTCCCAATTGCTGGCGCCTGGACCGTACCTCTGCCCGGAGTCCCTGATGGCCGAGATGGGAGATGGCAGTTTGAAACTCGTCACATTGACATAGCAGGAGTGTCACTTTAATATGACAGGGTCGCCATCTGTCCATGTGATGGAGTGAGAAAAATGACCCCCATTAGTGTAGGAGACGAGCACATGTGCGAGTGGGCTTCCCCAGGGCTGAGCAGAGGCAATAAAAGCAAGGGAGGAGGTGTGACGAGCGTCTGAGAGGATGCTCTCCATGCTTTCTCTCTCAAGTGAGGAGTCAGCCTTGCCTGCGGGACACAGCCTGGATGGGGCAGCTTTTCCCCGGATCTGCCATTTTCTATCTGTATTCCCTGGTAAAAACTCAAAAGTAGGACCTTGGGTTTGTTGTTTCTCAAGATACAGATAAATCTGTATGTAAAGTATGGTGCGGGGGAACAGAAAGGGGGGGCATAGGAAGGAATGCCAAGAAGCACTTGTCTGTGGGATCATGGAGGCAACGAACATGGGATTGGAGAGACTTCAAGAGACAGTGGGCAAGAGAAGGGTCCTTGGAGTCACGAAGAGATGGACACAACTGAACAACAACAGAAATCCCTCCCCGGGGTCCCACGTTGCTGCTTATTACTACTATCATTACTACATTAATAATATTATATTAATGTTATAACTAGGAAATTATAATATAATTATATCATATATAGTCATACTGTCACATAGATCACATGCTATAATGATCATATTAATTCAGTGTAAGTGTAGAATATTATAATTATATATTGTATTATCCCTTATTCTTTATTAATAATATTAATAAGTCATACTACTAAAATTGCTTTGCAGACCATAAAACACCAGATAAATGCTTGCTATATTTTAAATTTATAAGTAATTAATTAATATGTTATTCATCCAACTTTCAGATTGAGGTATAAAAGGGAAAAGAGTCTCTCCTATGGCCACATTCTTGGACAGTGCCAGAGGTGATATTTGAACCATTCCTTCCTGATTCCAAATCCAAAATACTGCTCATGACATCCAGGTGTGGGCTATAGAAATGCTAGCTCTTATTCATAATAATGCTATATTGTATATGTGTGTGCATACAATAACATATGCATAATGTATCTAGCACAATGCATATAAAGTATATGTACACAATATCTAATGTAATAATATAAGTATATATGCACATAATGTATGTACATGTATAATATTTAATATAAATCATAGAATAAATATATGTAACGTATAATGCACATTATATAATGTGCACAGTATATAATGTATGTAATAATACAGATATATGAGTATATCTGTATCTAATATGCCATATACTATTTAATATAATGCATGATATGTGTATAATATACAATGTAATGTATATGATATATATAATGTAAATAATAATGTGTGAATAAATATGTGTATATAATGTATAACATGATATATATAATACATGTATGTAACAATACTGTAACACATGCAATACAATTTATAGAATATGTGTGTATGATTGTATATAATATATATAGTATATGATATAATGTATAGAATATATGTGTATGACTGTGTATAATGTATATAGTATATGATATAATGTATAGAATAATGTTACATATTATAACAATATATTACATATATAACAATATTAATAATAACAGCATATTAAATGTCAGGTTCTATGCTAGGTTCTGAAGATTAAAAAAAAATTAATTCTGCCCTCAAAGAATCTTAATTTGAGAAGGAAAGGAAACATGCCCAGAGGTTTATACAAAATACTTTCAGGTGAAGGAGGATAAACAGCATAGGAGAGCCTTTGCAGAGGATTGGAAGGGAATCAGGGATTTGGTTTGGGATGTATGTACCTCTGGTGTAGTGGATAGATCACTGGTAATGTATGGAGAGAAAGATCGCAGAAGTGAGATAAGAGAGAGAGAGACACAGAGAGACAGAGACACAGAGAGTCACAGAGAGAGAAAGGAAGTGGGGAGGGAAAAGGAAGGAGGGAAGGAGGGAGGAAGAGGGAGAGGTGGGTAATATAGTTATAAGTGGGAGGAGATGAGATGGTGGAGTGGAAAGAACACTATCCTGGAAGTCAAGAGCCCGAGCCTGAAACTTCTCTCTGCCACTTACTACCTGTGTCATGCTGGAGAAGGCAATTACCCTCCAGGACACATGTGTGAGAAAGAAGGAATTGGATTATATCGTTTCTAAGGTCTTGTCTGGCACCTAAACTTAGCCTGGAGAGAAACCAGAGGATCTATAGGACAGGAAGAAAAAATGAGGGATGATGAAGGAACTGAGGTTCACAAACTTAAGTGATTTTTCCCATAATCCCGCAGCTCGAACAACCAGGAAGGATTTGAACCCTGGACTTCCCAACTCTAAGTTTAGAGTTCTATCCATTAAGCTGGGATGCCTTTCATCAGAGACTTTACTGCCATGTTAACAGTGCCAGGTGCGAAGGGCAATGAGGGGCATTCCTCCTTGTCCATCAAGTCCAAGACCAGACTTTTCTGCTAAACCTCGGTCAAGGGAGACCCTGGCCCTAGGTCCATCTGAAGCTTTTGGGTTTTTAGGAAGACAAGGTTTTGTTTTTCAGCCTTTTCCTGGCTTCATACTTCTTAGAAAGAATGAGAAATGGAAACGATTCAGTCCTATGTAAAAATCACAATTTTTGCCAAATTCTTTGTTGCATGGTCTCATCAGAATGCTGAGGGGCTGTGATCTTTCTTGCTTTTCCATTTGAGTTGACTGGGGGCTATTTGCCCAGTATCCCTATTTTGGTTTCAGAATTAGAAAGTCATGTCCTGATTCTTACCTCTCATCCCATGATAAAAGAGTCCATCAAAACATTTTAGAATCTCTCAGACTGTGATTAGAGCAACTGAGGGGTGCAGTGAATAGACCTTCAGAACTGCAGTCAAGAAGTTCTGAATTCAAATCTGTCCTCAGACATTTACTAGCTGTGTGACACTGGGTGAGTCACTTTAACTACTCTGTTTGCCTCGGTTTCCTCATCTGTAAAATAAGCTTGAGAAGGAACTGCAAACCATTCTAATATCTCTGCCAAGAAAACCCCAAATGGGATTTCCAAGAGTCAGCAATGGTTGAAACAATTGAATAATAACCCATTGTGATTTTCTTTCTTTATCAGTACGGGGAACTCCTTCTGCCAGACTAGGTCAGGCTTATTATCTTAAGCTTAGCAGAAAGCCTGGCACATAATACACTCTTAGTATGTGCATCCTTTCTTTCCATCTCTGTCTCCCCTCTCCCTTCTTTCTTGCCTCGCTTTTCTCCCTCTATCTAACCAATTTAAAGTTTCTGGGCAAGAGATACTCTCCCTGTCCCATAATTTCCTCATCTGTAAAGTGAAAGTTTTGAGTTAGATGGCTTCAACTATAAATAGATGATCCTAAATATAGTTTTCCAGGCTCAGTGATTTGCTCAGACTCTCAAAACCAGTGCCTGCCAATGGGAAGACTCGAATCTCAGTCTTCCTGACCCCAAGCTTGTCCTTCTATACATTTTGCCATGGCTGCTTGTCCATGACAGAAATCTTCAACCGGAGAGCAGAAAAGCAAATGATTTCTGTTCCCAGTTTTTACACACATATAGAAAAGCCGCCGCTAAAGGCAAAGCAAGAGTGTCTGCGGCGGATTGAGAGCGGAGGGCGCCAGTTGGCTGTTTCCAAAGCATTCATTTATAGTCATCTTCAAAAAAGAACTAGAAACTTGAGGACTACAGGCTATAGGAGGCAGGAACTACTTCTTATTAATTAATAGCAGTTATTATCCTATTATCAGACTTATGAATTGCCCCTTTCATCTCCCATTTTGGTATCCTGGAAAGTGCTTTATGAGCTAACATTTACCAGTCTAATTAGCCCAAGATGCCACATCTGTGTAATTAGCAATCCCAGTTTTGTTTTGATTTTCAAAGTGGGGAGGGGGCAGACGACAACTGCTTCCCATGTTGATTACATCGGGTCTCTGGACAATTAGTAAGAGAGCCTGGAGGTCAGCCCCCAACAATTCCATTCCCCAGAGTGCGCAAATGGAGAATGGTGAGCTATGATTCACTGGGAATCTTGCCGCGATGTCTAAGACCTTAAGTTCATGGCATTTAAGGGAATTTAACCTAATTGTGCCCTCTTCCATCCCGGCTCTTTTTTTCTGGCAATTGGCATGGCCTTCTACATCAAAAGGGGAGATTATTTATTTTTATTATAAATTTAGAGACAGACCAGCAGTGATACTTGTTATTAAGTGCTCCGAGCCCAATCCTGCAGAAACGCTCGGGAAATCCAACTTTGGATTCTGATTGCAAGCCCTTTCTTTTTCATCAGAAGCCAAGAGGAACATTGTGGGTGAAAGATGTCTCCGTGCCGGTACTTGCCAAACAACATTTCTGTTTATGTCTCTAAATGACCGTGGTGTTTCTGAGACCCCAAGAAGGCCAGAGTGGGCCCAGATGCTGCTGATGAAGTTTCCTGAAACTGTTGCTAAGAGCTGGCTAACAAAAAGCGAATTTCTCCTGCCAGCCCAAGGCAAGTAACATCTGGCTTTGAACACAACCAATGCTTGGCCTGTATGATTGGGAAGGGAGGAGGGCTCATCAAGTCAATGTCTTAGAATCAAATATTCCCCTGAGTTACTAAAACTGTCCCCCCATGAATTCCCTATGTCTTATAACATTAGGAAATGGCAAGCCAACTCATGGAAGTAGACCAAATTCTCTAGTATTTACTGGGAGCAGCTTTTTGGCTCACTAAAAGTAATGAGTCTCTCTCTCTCTCTCTCTCTCTCTCTCTCTCTCTCTCTCTCTCTCTCTCTCTCTCTCTCTCTCTCTCTCTCTCTCTCTCTCTCTCCCCCCAGGAAGTCAGAGAAGCATGTTTGCTTCCCCATGACCCAGGTATAACTAGGGCAGGGCAATCAGGGCTTTGGCTTAGGGCAATGATATTTAGAAAGTGAAGAAACTTGTCAGAACTTCAGCAACAGAGGGAAAAAAACTGAACATTATTTAGCAAAAATCTTTAATTTGTCAGCTGCTTTTTCTCTACAATGTATATTCCCCAGGTGACCACTTTCCTTTCCAAAGTATTCAACTCAGATATTCCTCCATGCTGGGAATTTATTCTCTCATCAGCATTTAAAATCTTTAATTTTTTTTCTCATGACTCAGCTCAGGTGCATCTTCTGCATAAAATCCAATATGATTTTCTCTAGCTGCAAATGCCTTCCCCTTAAGACCATTTATTTTCAATTTTGTATCTACACTATGTATACCTTGTATGTAAATGTCTGCTGCAAAGAAATTGCAAGGACCTTGAGGAAACAGCTCATGTTGGTTTTGACTTTATAGCTCCGGTGCCTACCATAGGTCCTGGCACATCCAGGACAGGGACTGGATTTGTGATTTTGTTGACATAAAGCAATCCCATGAAGAGAAAAGGAATTCTCATCGTGTGAGTTGTCACCTTCTCTGCAATTTAAAGTCTTAGAGAGTCTCATAGAGAATTGAGGTGATTTCTCCAGAGGAACACAGCCTAGATACATCAGAGGCTAGACTTGAATCCAGATCTTTTTTTGCCTTTTAGACCTCCTGACTCCATCCATTATGCCATGCATCTTTCTCTGGACACTCAAAAAGTGCTATATAACTATTAATTAATTAATTGGTGGCCTCCTCAGCAATATCCTTACATGCTTTTATCCTATAAGGGATTTTTATCCTGAAGGACAGACATTAGGATTGCTAGTTATGTCTCTGAGACCATCTGACTCATTGAAATGAGTGTCTTGTTCTTAAGCCTCTCTCTGGAGATGTCCTAAATCATTATTTACAAGGGAACCCATATTTCACCATTCCTCCATGTCTATCATCCAAACACATGATCCAGTCTCTTCTGACATTCTCTGAGGCAGTTCTCAAACTTAGAAAAAAAATCCATTCTCCCAAAGATAAATGCAACAAAAATTCATCAGGCCCCTACAATATAGAAGCATTGAGCTAGGTATAGGGATGAAAAATATAAAATGGTCTTTGCACTCAAGGAGTTTATATTTACTAAGGGCAAGAAAGGAGGGATAACATGAATACCGATAAATAAAAACACAGTGATTCGAAAGCAGATTTCCAATATGGTCATTAGAAATAATTGGGATGTGGGAGAAGTCCCTTGTGCAGGAGTTATGCCTTAAAAAAATGATAGGAGATCTAAGAAGCAGAGAAATGTGTATTGGACATGGGGGGCAATTTGTGCAGAGAAATAGAGATAGAAGCTTAAGGTTTTATGTTGAAGACGTAGAAATAGAGGGAGAAAAGGTGGAAAAGAAGGAGGAAGAGAAGAAGAGGAAGAAGAGGAAGAGAGGAGGAGAAGAAAGAAGAAGGAGGAGGAGAAGAAGGAGGAGGAAGAGGACAAGGAGGAAGAAAAAGAGAAGAAGAAGAAGAAGAAGGAGGAGGAGGAGGAGGAGGAGGAGGAGAAGGAGGAGGAGGAGGAGGAGGAGGAGGAGGAGGAGGAGAAGAAGGAGAAGAAGAAGGAGAAAGAGAAGGAAGAGGAGTAGGAGGAAGAGAAAGAGAAGGAGGGAGGAAGGAAGGAAGAAAGGAAGGAAAGAAGAGGATAATATGTCAGATGATAAAAGACTCTGTCGGTAGATGAAAGGGGAATACCAATTCCCTGCCTAGAAGTCTGTCTGGGTCCAACACCATCTGTACCAAAGGCTATGTCTGACTGACAAACATCTCCAGATGTTTTGGCATGGTGCACCCAACCAGATGTTTTGTCATCACGGTGCCAAACATCTGGATGAGTAGCTTATGGGTTTTCTTTTGGCCTGGCACATCTGTCTGTTTGGGTACCCCGTAGACACAGCCTGAAGCTAAGGTTGAAGTGGAATCAAGGTTAACTCCACCACCCCCTCCCAACCTCGTCCCCCATCCTAATTTCTCTGTCAGAATTCTCACTTGGCTTTTTGCAATAAAATGCGAGCTGAGATTAGAACCAGGGGATTCAGAAAACCCAACCTACTATCTGAGAGTTGTTTTTTCCCTCTGCTTCTGTTCTCACTCACCGCCCCTCCCACCACTTTTCCACCTATTCCTCCCTCCCCTCCAATTAGAATTTGGGGAGCGGGTTACCAGACAGGCCGAAGGCCACCTCTGAACTGGTGACCTTACCGAAAGACAAAAAAAAAAAAATTCCACTATTTCCCTAAAGGAATCGGGGAGAATAAAATGCGAGGGAGAGGAGAACCTGGGTGCAAACATCTCAGAAACCTTCTTAAAATATTTGGGTTTGTCACAATCCCAAACCACCTTTTGCCAGGCACATTTTCCGTTAGTGTTTAAGCCCATGGGTATTTTAAAGGAAATGAAATCCGTGTGTTTCTGATTTATTTATACTTAACTCATCAAAATGCTGTTTTTAAAGAGCTATTTGGTGTCCAAAATGCCCCCCTTTTATGTCTTTTTTCTTAGAAATGGAAGGCCTTCTTTTGCCAAGCTTCAATGAACTTAAACCCTGAAAGTTTCAAGTTTGTTTAAAAAAATTCAACTTCATGCGGTCCCAGTGGAAATGAAATGCAACCAACGGTGTGTTCCTTCTCATGCAACAAAGTGGAAGCAGTGAGGTGGTGGGTTGGACGGAACTCTGGCCTTGGAATCAGGAAGGCAGATTCCAATCCAGCCTCAAACACTTCCTAACTGTGTGATCCTGGAGAAGTCACTTAATCTTGTTTGACTCAGTTTCCTCATCTGTTAAATGAACTGCAGAAAGAAATCACAAATGACTCTAGTTCTTTTTGCCAAGAAATCCCCAAATGGGGTCACAGAGAGTTGGAAATGGCTGAAAATGACTGAACAACAACTGTGGAGGGCGGCCATCACTGGGAAGGAAGAGACCGCCATCTAACAACTTCCTATTTAAACATCATGATTATTCCTGCTAAGTGGTTGTTAAGTTCAAGATTGTTGTTTTGTTTATTTTTATTTTTTAATGGAATAGTAGAATAAGCTGGATTTGGAACAGAAATGGAATAATAAATAAATTCCTGAACTTGAGGTCAGAAAGTTTAAATCCAGCTTCGGAGATTTACTAGCTGTATGATCCTAGGCAAGGCACTTATCCTCAGTCTATTTATCTGTAAAATGATGGGTCTGTACTCGATAGTCTCTAAGGTTCCTTCCAATTTTAAATCTACAGTCCTATGACTATGATCTTATAATCTGGGGTCAAATGCCAACTACCTGCGTGATCAGGGACCTCAGTTTCCTTCTATGTTAAATGGGGGAATTGGGCTAGATGAGATCCTTATCAGCAAGTAGGACCTTATGATAAATCACTCATTTGTGTCTTGTTCATAAGAACAAGAAATAACTGGAACACTGAAATCTAGGTGGCCGTGGGATATAGTAGAAAGAATATTAAATGTAAATTCAGAGGTAATTGACTATAATCATCATAATTAGAATTTACAGAATGATTTGAAGTTTGCTAAGCAGTTTACAAATATTATTGCAATTAGGTAGGGACGATTACTATCATCCTCACTTACAGATGAAGAAATAGAGGGGCAGGTTAAGTGACTTACCTAGGGTCACACAGTCAGTAAGTATTTGAGATTGGTTTTGAACCCAAGCCTTTCTGACTCCAATATATATCCTAACTACAATAAATCAATAACAATCAGAACAATCAGAATCTTGAGCTAATTGATTTTCCTAATTTGAAAAATGAGGCATTTGGACTATATAACCTCAATAGTTGTATCTTATCCTAAGGGTCTTCCCTCCCCAGATTCATTCATTTATTTATTCATTTATCTATTTATTTATTTATTTTTGGCTGGGGTGATTGGGATTAAGTGGCTTAGCCAGAGTCACACAGCTAGGAAGTTTCTAAGGCCAAATTTGAACTCAGGTCCTCCTGATTCCAGGACTGTTGCTGTATCCACTTCACCACCTAGCTAATCTCCAGACTTATTTATTTAGATTTTTTTTTTGGACTAAGTAAAAGAGGAGATTCTTAAGCTTAATTGATACCTAGCTTTTATCACTGAATGGTTCCTTGGTTAAACTGAGACTTGTTGAAAACTTTGGCACTCCCATTGCATCCAGGATCATCTGCAGTTCTGATCAATATCTGGCCACTGGACCCAGATGGCTCTGGATGGGGAAAGTGAGACAGGTGACTTTGAACAACCTTCCCTCACTTAAATCCAGTTCACTCATATGTTCTGGCATCAGGTCTTTGATGTCATGGCCCCCTTCGGGGGGACAAAAACAACAGATCTATGGACCAAAAGTGCTATCGTTGCTCCTCTTAATTTTCATGCCCTGGGTCAGAGGACCGATGGCCTCACCCTTGTGGTGCTTTTGCTCTAATCTTCAGTGAGGCGCTCTCTCTTCTCTGAATAAATTTGAATAGTTTATGTCAAGATGTTGGATGTCCCGACCTTACCGCATTGCTTTCCAGAGCCCTTGTGAGCCAGCACCTGGGCTAGCAATAGCAGAAGAGGCCTCGAAGAGCTAAGAATTCTTCTCTACCTTCCCCTGAGGCAACTTAAAGTCACAATTCTGTCCAAAAAAGAAACCGTGCCCTTTCTGGAGAGACTGACGGCAAACCCTGCATCTTTTTCATTGGCTCAGAGCTGTATCCATCTCCCCATCTCCCCCTGGGGAATGCATCAGGCTTGGGGACCAGGTGAACACACACAATTCTAAGGAAGGGAGTCCTGGAGCACAATTCAGCCTTTTAAAAATGTTTTCTCTTTTGTCAGGAGAAAGAGAAAAAGAGAAAACCCGAGTAGTGGAGAGGAACCAAGTAGAGGCAGGCTTGCCCCATTGTTCACTTGTGAGAATAGCAAGATAAGGATTCAAAAGGAGAATAAACAAATGGGCCATTTGCTACATTATCTGCTGACCTATAACACTCAGCACTCAAATCATATGCATTTGGGTGTGATATTTATTTCTGACCCATTCCAGGCAATAGCATTCAATTATGAATTTGATTGCTTTTGGGGGCCCGGTATAAAATCCTTTATCCTCCCAGCATTTAATTGTGTTTCTTGGCAGATTTGGTATTTATCATTGCCCCTGCTGTCCCCTACTCCCAAAGATAAACCATCCGCAGGGCAATAAATGTCCAGCTCTGATTATTGATGCTTTCACTGAAATTGATTATCTATTGGAGGGGCAGAGCCGGGTGATTTATTGCTGTCTCTTTACCAAGCACAATAGCTTCCCTCAAAGACAAATCCTTTGATTGGTGCGATGGATTTTCTATTAAATTTCGAATTTTCCAAAGTGATACATGTTTATCCAAAATCAGGATCGCTTCCGTTGGGGATGTTGCCGAGAGTTCAGAGTGGGAAATTCAGATGAGAGTGAAGGGAAATGAGTAATGGAGATAGAGCCAGCACTTGACATATATTCTGAGCTGACATTTTGAATTAAGATATTCCCTTCTTAACATTTTTATCTATTGAGATGGCTTGAAATATTCTGTAAGCTATCAACAGGAATGCAAGTAGAGTCACGATGCGTCTTTCTCTCTTTGCTTTTTGTTTGGATCTATGATTTTATCAGAGGGAGGAACTTCCATTATGGAAATTCCCTTCCCTGATACACTTTGGCACTTTTTTGGTAATTTATACTTTTCCAGAGTTCCCTGAGGCACCAAGAGATGAAATGAATCACCCAAAGTTACACAACTACATTTGAATCCAAATTTTCTGACTTTACGCCAACTCTATCCAATGATACCATACAACATCCTATACCCATTTCATGGATAAGAAAAAAAAAAGCACAAAGGAATTACAGAATCTTATGCTTAGAGGTAGATGGAATTTTATAAGACATCTCATCCAGCCTCTTTCTAGAGCACAGAGATGTAGTAACTTATCCAAAGTTACACAGCAGTGAAGTGAATTTGAATCCGGGTCCTTTAACTACAAAGGTGATATTCTTTCCGTTATATCACACTAATGTGACAGGTGATTTTCCCAAGGTCATATAATTTCTATGAGTCAGAGACAAGTTTTGAATTCAAATCTTCCTGACCCCTAACCTCTGACCCCTGACCCAGAGCCTAATCTAAGGTGCCTTAAAGTGAGGTCTATGTAACTACTGGGAATAGATTTCAGAAGATCCATGAATTTAAAGAAGAAAAATGTTTATGTCTTATTTTCACTAACCTTTAACTGAAATTTATTACTTCCTCCAATTATGAATGTAAGGGACAAAACGATATTTCTGGCTCCAGCAGAGAGCCAAAGGCTCTGATTCCAAAAGATAAAGAACCTTTACTTACTCCGATAGTCAAGCCAACATGCAATTATGGAAAACCTGCTTTGTGTAACAGGCTATGCTTTCTTAGAGACTAGACACATAAAACAAAGTGGGAAATGGTCCTTGTCCTTAAGAAGCTTATATTCTACTGAGAGATAGTGACAGACAGACAGATGTGTGCATAGACTATTCCATGTCCCTTTGGAATAATGATATTATTGATATCTCATTCTTCACAAAATAACTAGTATTCATATAGTGCTTTAAGGTCCACAAAATGCTGTATAAATATGATTTCTCATTTGCTCCTCACAATAACCTTGGGAGGTAGGTGCTGTTATTATCCCCATTTGACAGTTGAAGAAATTGAGATAGAAGTTAAGTGACTTTCCCAGGATCACATAGCTAGTAAGTGGTTGAGACTAGATTTGAACTCAGGTCTCCCTGATTCCACGTCCAGAGATCTATCTACTGTATCACCTAGCTGAAATTAATAATGACAGGTCTGTGGTGAGGATCAAATGAATTAATATATTTAAAGCACTTTACAAACCCTTAAGTGTTATGTAAATGTTTTTGCTACTACTACTTCTGTTTCTTCTGCTGCTGCAACTCTTAGTATTCTTACTCCTAGTGCTATTGCTATTATTACCACATTTACTACTTCTGCTGTTGCTGCTACTACTACAGCTATTACTACTTCTACTTCTGCTGATGCTGCTGCTACTACAGCTATCATTACTTCTATGTCTACTCATCTTCCTACTATTGCTATTATTACCACTTTTACTACTTCTGCTACTGCTGCTACTACTAAAGCTATTACTGCTACTTCTGCTACTGTTGCTACTACTCCTGCTGATATTGCAATTATTACCACTTTTCTACTGCTGCTGCTGTTGCTACTACTATAGCTACTACTACTACTACTACTATTACTTCTACTTTTGCTGCTGTGCTGCTACAACTAGCAGTATTGCTATTGTTACCACTTTTACTACTTCTGCTGCTGCTACTACTATTGCTGTTGCTGCTATTAGTACTACTACTCCTGCTGCTGCTACTATTATTGCTGCTACTACTATAGCCACTATATATAACTACTACTATAACCACTATTGTTGCTGCTGCTATTACTACTATAGCTATTTTTACTACTATTGCTGCTACTCTTATTACTACTATAGCTATTATTACTATTACCTCTGCTGCTGCTGCTATTACTACTACAGTTATTACTGCTATTACTACTATTATTGCAGCAGGTGCTGCTGCTACTGCTTTGACTACCACTTCTACTATTGCTCCTGCTGCCGGTGCTGCTACTACTAGAGAATTACTCATCTGGGATGTGAAAAAGACCAAGTTACAGCAGCAGAGTAATAATCATCCACTGTGCAGTGTGATGACCTTGATATCTAATATTAAAGGGAGAAGCAAACTGTCTACTATTTGACTTTATGGCAGGATTAGCGGGCTATAGAAGAATGTTTAGCTCTGAAGGTCTCTCAGATTTGTTGTTTCTGATTTTCATCATGGTTCTGTTTTCTTTCATGAGACACTAAGTAGTAGAGGGAGAGAGAGAGAGGAAAGTGGGAAGGAGAGGGAGAAGAGAGAAGGAGAAAGAGGGACAGGAAAAGGAAGAGAGAGAGAGAGAGAAAGAGAGAGAGAGAGAGAGAGAGAAAGAGAGAGAGAGAGAGAGAGAGAGAGAAATACACACAGAGAAAGAAAAACAGACAGAAAAAGACACAATGACAGAGACAGAGAAAGAGAGATATAGAGAGACACACAAAGAGATATAGAGACACACACAGAGACAGAGAGACAGAGACAAAGACAGAGACAGAGAGCACAGAGCTTGGAGACAGAAAGGTCTGGGGTCACATCCCATTCCTAATGCCCAACAGCCATATATGCTTGGTTGGTCTCAGCATCCCTCCTCTCTAAAATGGTGATAATGACACTTGTAACACCTGCTTTACAGGGCCGTTGTGAGACTTAAATGAGATAATGTTTATAAGGGCTTTTGCAAACTTTAAAGGGCTATGGAAATGTCAGTTATTCTTGATTAGCCATGTGACCTTGGTCAGTCTCAGTTTCTTCATCAGGATAATGGGGATTATGTTATCTGGGATCTGTCCTGCCTACCTCCTGGAGTAATCTCAAACAGTATACGGAATTATGAAATTCTTTTTTGCTGTGAAAGAATGCTAGACTTGGAGTCGAATGACTTGGGATGAAGACCCAGCACTCTCTGTGATCTTGGGCAAGCCATTTCCTCTCTTTAAAACTCAGTTTCCTCATCTGTAAAATGAAGGGGAGTTCTGATTCTTTTCATTCAAGATATAAAATTATTCTGATGATGCAGTAGAATGAGCCCTCAATTTGAAAACAGAAGACCTGGGTCTGCTAATTAGATTACCTGTGTGACCTCGGGGGCAAATCTCTCTCTGGGCTTCTTTCTTCTTCCCTGTCAAATCAGAGCATGGAACTAAATAATCTTAAGTCTTTTCCAGCTCTAAATCCTGTGATCCTATAAATTTAATTCAGAGGAAACAAGAAGTACATTTCCATTCAGACTTTCACATTTTGATGTCCTGTTATTCTCATCATTATTTTTTTTTAAGTGTGACAAAGAAAAGCCTTATGTGCTCGTATCCATGAGGGATTGTGTTCTTATGCCGTGCACATGGCCCGATCGATATACTGCCACAATACGCCTATCGCACAGACAGAGATAGCATCTCTGAACGCCACCTGAACAGTAGACAAAAGATGAACTTCGGCTCATCATCACTGGTTGTATTTTTATTAGTCCCAGATAACAGGGGCTTATAAACCCAAGAGACATTTCCTCACCAATGAGAGACAGCAGCCACTTGCTAATCAGAGCCTTTTATGAGCTGTGTCGGGGTTAAAATTAGCCCAGTATAGTCTCTTAAGCCTTCCTTCTGAGCACTCCTTAAACCAATCAGCCTTTTTTTTCCCCCCAGAATTGCCTGTCCCTACCCCCATCCCTCTGGTACACACACACACCCAAAGGGAGTGAATTCTGTCTGTGTGTGTGTGAGACTTGGAATTCACAAAGTCAACTTGGGATCAGCAATAGTGAGTGGCTGGCAAGGTAAGTGAAAAAAGAATTCCCAGGGAATCTTGGGAAGCCCCTATACTCTTCAATCCAGCAAACCTGGGAGTGGGCAGAAGGTGTCCCATTTTATGGTTTCCTTAAAAGGTGTTGCTTTCACAACTTATTTGAGTGTATTTCAAGCCAAGTTGTATATATCTACAGCTAAGCTTTTGCAGTCCCATACACCCCAACAAAAGGGATCTCAAAGAGTGAGATGTGACTGAAAAATAACTGAACTACAAACACAGAAAGTGACCAAGGCCAACCTGTGGTTCCATGCATGCAAACTTTTCTAGAAACAATTTGCAATTCCACTCAGACACACACAAACACATACACACACACACACACACACACACCTAAATACAATGTATATACAACATAATACAGTTATTTCAGAATAGAAAGAGCACTAATAACAGAGAGGGCATCAGGAAAGTTTTCTTGTAGGAAGGAGTTCCTAAACTGTGTTTTGTAGGAAGCAAGGGATTCTGGGAGTTGAACGTGAGAAGGCCAAGGAGGAAGAAGAGTAGGAAATGTATATTCTGTTTAGTTGAGCTCTTTTATTTGAAGAGAGGGTATACGAGAAAATAATTGAAAGAAGGAAGAAAGGAAGGAGGAAGGGAGGAAGGAAGGAAGGAAGGAAGAAAGGAAGGAAGGGAGGAAGGGAGGAAGGAAGGAAGGAAAGAAGGAAGGAAGGAAGGAAGAAAAGAAGGAAAGAAGGAAGGAAGAAAGAAAAGAAAGAAGAAAGGAAGGAAGAAAAGAAGGAAAGAAGGAAGGAAGAAAGGAAAGAAAGAAGGAAGGAAGAAAGAAAAGAAAGAAGAAAGGAAGGAAGAAAAGAAGGAAAGAAGGAAGGAAGAAAGGAAAGAAAGAAGAAAGGAAGGAAGGAAGGAAGGAAGGAAGGAAGGAAAGAAGAAAGGAAGGAAGGAAGGAAGGAAGAAAAGAAAGAAAATGCTTAAGGGCTCCTGACTCCATGAAAGTGTTTTGTTTTCCTTACACATCACACTGTCTCTCTTATTATAAAATATATTTTAAAGACCTCGTATCTTGGGCATTATGATAGGCCTCCAGAAAGCAAAGACAGCAATGAACCCATCCTTGTCTTACTTTCTATTGAGGAAGGAAGCAGCCATCTTAGGGTTGTGTCAATGAATTTCGTGGCCGGAGACCATATCCCAGAGAGTTTAGTGAGAATGGCTGTGGACAGTTATGTTTTAGGAGGAGGAGGCACAAAAGTGACAATGACACTGGGGGCAATGACAGATTTTTCTGAACACTACACATGGGATTCATTTTGCTCAGTGACCAAATTTTTGTCTTGCAATATTATAAGCTCTTTCCATAAAAGTCACAATGAATCTATGTAATTGAAGGAGGATATTCCTTGGCTCCATCAGTGAGAATTCAGCAATGTAATAGCAACGCAACGTTACTCCTAGTACATATTATTATCTCCATTTTGCAGATAAGAAAAACTGGGACTTCAAGAACTACCAAAGGTCACCCACAATGAATGCCAGCTGTGTGACCTGAATCTGGCTCTCACCAGTGGGGGACCCTTCCTAGTACCACTGCCCATATGTGGACATGGATGACTCACCTTGTTGGGATGTGCCATCCCAACATACTTTTTATATACCAATGTGTTCCAAATCATAGAAAATATTCTTAATATAG
Source organism: Antechinus flavipes (assembly GCF_016432865.1). NCBI lineage: Eukaryota > Metazoa > Chordata > Mammalia > Dasyuromorphia > Dasyuridae > Antechinus > Antechinus flavipes. The sequence continues at coordinate 605,753,731 of NC_067400.1, forward strand.
ACAGATGTCTCCAGATAGGTTGTATGGAGGATGCAAGAATCCAGGATTGGATCCTGGTGTGACATTTCTTGCCCTGATATATATCAAATCTCTCCATGTTTTCATAGGTTGGTTTCAGAAATGGCTGTGGCCCCCCCAAAAGGGGGGAGTAAACCATATATCTGTATATAAACATTTCGTACAAATTGCCTCCTTTGCCATATGGTCTGATCAGTTCTGTGGAAAAGCAAGCATATGACAAATATCAGTGTCAAGGTCATTTCTCAAGCTTCCTCATGCTACATAAACTCTCCAAGGCAGAAAGATTATCTCTTGACCAACTGTGTGACACTGGCCTTCAGTTTCCTCATCTAGAATCATCTGTACCCTAAGAGATAAGTGTGGGGACTGAGTGTGGATCACAGCATAGCATTTTCACTTTTTTTTGTTATTATTTGCTTGCATTTTGTTTTCTTTCTCATTTTTTTCCTTTTTGATCTGATATTTCTTGTGCAGCATAATAAATATGGAAATATGTTTAACCTGCATTGGAACACTTGCTATCTAAGGGAGGAGGTAGGGGGAAAAGGGAAGGAAAAAATTTGGAACACAAAGTTTTGCAAAAACTATCTGTACATATATTTTGAAAATAAAAAGCTTTATTTAAAAAGGAGGAAAAACAATTTCCTCATCTATAACATGAGGGGGTTGTCCTGACAGAGACATGAGGGACTCAAGAGACAGAATGAGACATAAATGGTCAAAATGAAGAATGAGTTTTGCCTAACTATGCAACTATGACTAGAGTTGAGGTTTTCTTCCCTTTTTCTTTTTTTTTTCTCCAGTGGGTATAAGGTGGGAGGAAGAGAGAATTAGTGCTTTTTAATCATAAAAAGTGAAATTTTAAATGGCATTTTTTAAAAAGTCAGTTTTTTTTTTAATGAGAGAGTTAGACAAAGTAGTCTATAATAACTCTAAATATATAGTCTTCTACAGTTACTCTTTCTACATATCAGGAGCTAGGTACATGATTCTCCTGTGAACTGGAAAAAAATTTTTTAAAAATTGACTCTCTCTTTGTATCAGAGAAATCTGAATTTTTTCTTTTTCTTTTATGGTGTGTTTAAGATATCTTATCATAAAATTTGTGTTAATATTATACAACACTATACATTTATTTATATATTCCTTCCTTCTTTCTTTTTTCTCTTTCTTTCTTCCTTCCTTCCTTCCTTCCTTCCTTCCTTCCTTCCTTCCTTCCTTCTTTCTTTTTCTTTCTTTCTTTTCTTTCTTTTCTTTCTTTTCTTTCTTTCTTCTTTTTCTTTCTTTCTTTCTTTTTCTTTCTTTCTTTCTTTTCTTTCTTTCTTTTTCTTTCTTTCTTTCTCTTTCTTTCTTTTTCTTTCTTTCCTTCTTTCTTTCTTTCTTTTTCTTTCTCCTTTCTAAACTTTTTTTCTTCTGACCTTTGTGTATTGTCTGTGACTTCCACAACACTCCCCTAAATTCTCATTTGATTTCTTATGCCAATCTACAATATATCAGAATGAGGAAAATCTTGATATAGAAGGAATAATTATATTATGTATGGGTTTTTTTCTTTGTATTTTCAATACTTAGGCAGGGCCTGGCACAATATGACTACTTAATAATTTCTTTCTCAGTCTCCATCATAAAATCACAACTAAACACATTACTCCATATGTGATCATCCTATGAAATAAGACAGCAGGATCATCATGACCCAAATCCTGCAATTGGCACTTTTCTCTATGTATGTTGGGATTGATTTGGCTCTCGGATTTGGAAAGCAAATCAGAGTCCAGCTAGCCCATTCTGGCATAGGAATCTTAAATTTCTATGTCTCTCGATTCTGGGGTTCTTTTCTCTCTCTCCTTTTTCAAATGGGGTAAAGCATATTGATGGATGGAGCATGGCAGGAGCAAGCTCAGAGATGCCAGCCAGGTCCAGACTTGGGAATCAGCACTGAAGGTCAGAATCTATAAGTGGAGGTCTTAATTGACCAAGTTATATGGCAAAATGGCATTTGAAAGCAATTTACTTTACTCTAGGGAAGAGGTGTAGATGTCTAGGGATGGGGAAGATTGGAGAGGGGGAGACACTTTAAAAATGTTAATGGTGTTATCATGGCAGGTCTAGCCTCCTATCAGCTCTATTTGTGATGGTTGGAAGGGTCCTTACTACTGAGGGGCAGGGCAGGAATCTGCTCTGGTTAATGCACAGGAAACACTAAGCAGTGTTTAAGGGCTCCAGAGAGGATAGGAGGATGCAAGGGAGTCACTAATGTGTTTAGGTTTCTTCACTGGAATTTGGCTTTATCGGCAGACAGAGGTCTGATGGGACTATCAGTAGGAAGAAACCCAGAACCTGTCTGATGAGGTAAGGGCCCTGGCAAGCTCCTTTCACTCTGGCAATGGGTGCCCATCACTCTCTGGTTCTACTGTGTGGTCCCCTCTCCTTACCCCCACCACCTAATCTATCTAGGACCAGGTTCGTACACAGAGTGAAGGCTCAATAAACACTCGAATGGAAAAATGAAATCATTCAGTGCTTAGAGACATTTACAGAATTATAGATTCTACACAACTGCAAGGGACCATTCTGTCCAATCCATACCAACAGGAAACCACTCTTCATCATACGGGCCAAGTGGTCAGCCAGCTTTTGCTTGGAGACCTCCACAAAGGGGATCTCTATTACCTTTGAAGGCCACCCACTACACATGGGGAGCAGCTCTTGTTATTAGGAAAGTCTTCCTAACACCCAGTTTAAATAGGTCTCTGTAACTTTTGCTCATTGTTCCTAGTTTTGACTCCTGGGACCAAGAGGAATAAAGCTAATCCCTCTTCTTCATGGTGACCTTTCAGATTCTGCAAGATGACCATCATATCTTCTCTTGTTTAGGCTAAACAACTCAGGTCCCTATTCTTTGAGGTGATCCTCGTAGGGCATGGTACTTCATTGAAATGAAGTAATCAAATGAGACGATATATGGAAAACACATTACTTAAAGTGCTTTATAAATGTGGTTCAGCAATGTCCGACTCTTTGGAACTCCATTTGGGACTTTCTTGGGAAGTATCTTGCCACTTTCTTCTCTAAGCTCATTTTACAGATGAGGAAACTGAGGCAAATAGGTTTGAGTAACTTGCCTAGGGTCATAGAGCTAATAAGTATCTGATGCCAGATTTTAACTTGGGTCTCCCTGAGTCTAGATAGGTAATCTCTTCACTGCAGCTTCTAGCTGCCTTACAAAGTCTTATACTTGGATTCAAAAAAATTAACTTCCCAAGTATCCAGCACAGGATAACCATGGCTAAATAGCACTTTGCCCAAAAACCATCTGGGGTTGTTAATGGACTTTGAGCTGAACATGAATCACTAGTGTGATGTGGCCATGAAAAAAGCTAATGTAATCTTCGGTTGCATTAAGAGAGGTCTGGCATTGAGAAGGAGGGAAGAGTTCCGTTGTTGGCCACACCAAAGCTGGAACACTGTACTGTAGGTGTCAAACCCTAGTAAGACAACTGGACACTCTCCAGAGGAGGGTAAACGGTTTAGTGAGAAGCCTGGAAAACTGCTTTCGGTTGAAAGAACTGAGGATGATCAGCCTCCAGAAGAGAAGATTGTGTAGGACATAATAGTGATCTCAATGTCTTTAAAAGACCAGTAAGTGGAAGAAGAAGAGTAGAGCTAGAAAAAGCAGGCAGATGTAGCAGATTTGAGCCTGGTATAATCACAGTGGTGATTTGCATGCAGTAGATAATAAAGGTTTGTCTAATTCAGAGCAATTCCTAATAACCAGATTTGTCTGTTTGGAATAATGGGCTGCCAAGTGGAAATGTTTAAATCCAGCCTTAAATATTTACTGGCGGCGTGACCCCGGATAAGTTTTTGCCTCAGTTTCTCTTCTGTAGCATGGAGAAGGAAATGGCAAACCACTCCAGTGTCTTTGCCAAGAAAATCTCATGGTCAGAGAGAGTCAAAAATAACTAAACGATAAACAGAATTGCATTCCCCACCGCAGAGTCTTTTAGGAATAAGTCTAGCATGTTAGAGAGAAGATTCCTGAACTAAATAACCTCTAAGGTCCCTTCCAATTCTGAAATTCTGTGAATTCAGGGTGATCTCCTTATTTTCAGCCAGGGTTGACCCTGGGGGCCATCTAGTGCTCTAATAATTAATGTCTGCTTTAAAAGGAAGATTATGTCTGGGTTTGTTGGAGGACCTGTTTGGATAGACTAAGCACCCACTCTGATGGCTTTTGAAGTCTGGAAATGTTTGGTTAAGTTTTCAAAAGACTGATCATTAGTATTTCTTCCCCCTCTACCGCTTCCTGGTTCCAGAGGAGATGATGAGTGGGATGGGGGTGGGGTGGGATGAAGAGCTAAATATTCTGAGGCTCATTGTACCTCTAGCAAAAAACATCCAATCAGCGCTAAGCAACTACCTTCATTTGGGGGGTGGCTTATAACAAAGAAAAACAAAACTCAATTCTTATTCTGAATGATGGGTCCTCATGTATCTGATTTAAATAATTTCAAAACTGACCAAAATAAAGATGTTTACCACTTGCATTCTATCAGGCATAAGATTATTGATTTAGCCTGAAAGGAAACTTTGAAAGTCATTGTTTCTAGGCCTCTTATATGACACAGGGAGAAATCAAGGCCCAAAGGGTCTATAACTGCACAAAAGTCACCTAGGCAAATAAAAGGCAAAGTAAGAATTGGAATCCAAGTCTTCTCATTCATGACATAAATATTCATAAGCAACAAATAAAATTATATCAATAATCAACAATAATGAATAATTCTAATGATTCACTGTGCTACTAATATAACTTATAACTGATCCATTTGGATTTAATGTCTTTGTGTGACTCAGTCTCCTCATTTGTAAAACGGAGTAGGGGGAATAATTGATATTTTTTCAGTTTTAATCTAGTATTCTATTATCAAGTCTAAAGTTTTATGGAGTTCTTTGGATTAATTGGAGCCTGGTTAACAATCCTGTGGGCTTGGTGCTGTCGGAATCTCCAGGTTACAGATGAAGGGGGATCTCTGAGTCTGCATTGTCAGAGGTAATACAAGATAAGGCGTGTGTGTGTGTGTGTGTGTGTGTGTGTGTGTGTGTGTGTGTGTACGTTTGTAGCCCTACAACATAGCCCAGGGCTTTGTGCTCAGTAAGTATTTAATAAACACTTGTTGACTGATTGATTTGAACCCTAGTCCTCCGACTTAACTCCAAATGATAAAGAACAATAACAACTGATAGTCCCTCCCCCAAGTCATTCAGTCTCTCAGGATGTCAGTTTCCCCATCTGTGAAATCAACAGTCATCTCTTCATATACTTTTTAGCTCTAAATTCAGCTCCCGGTTTAAAGTTTTGGAAAGTGCTTAATTTATACGGGTTGTCTCATCGGAGCCTGGTAGCACCTTGCGCATTACTGGACTTCTTGCCCCCACTGCCCAGCTAAAGAGACCGAGTTTCAGAGCGTCGAAGGGCCTTCTTTCCAGGGCGCACGGCCAGCGGCGTCAGAGGCACGATCCCCGGGCTGATGCTCTTGGGCTCGCGGCCGCTGCCTCTCACGGAGCACAGTCCGTGTCCTCGGCTTTTCAATGTGACCTCGCGATGTGATTTCCCCGTTCAGTTATTAACTCCCGGAGGGACATTATCTCACGCCGAAATCTGCAGGGCGCAACCGGAGCGCCGGTGACCTGCCAGCGCCGGAGAGCTACAGACGAGGCTGGGTAATGTTTAACCTGGCTCGGGCAGGGTGGAAGCTTCAGCTCGCGGCCCATGGCGGAGGATGAGGCTGCATACTAAGCACAAGCCGAGCCCCCGCCCCCCCCACCCCCCAGCCTTTTTCCTTCCTTCGCACTCTCTCCTGCTCCTCCCTCCCCCTCCCTGCAGCCCCCGACTCAAAGGGAGAAGAATGAGAAGGCGAGTCCTCCCGGGCTGGCACTAGAGACAATGTGTGTCTTGTGTGAGTAATTTAGCGCGATGGCCAGTCAATCTGGTTTCTGGGCCCGCTGCCCTGACCCTCTTTAGAGCTGCTCGCTCTCTCCAGCGCGGTGTGAAACATCTCCTTTCACTGCGCTGACACTCCGCAGATTGAGACGTCAGCCGGCTCCAACTGCAGCAAATTAGCAATTTTTCTTTTGCTAATTGGAAATAAAAATGTTTGCCGAGGGACTCGTTCGTCGGAATGCGGCCTCGGCTTTCCCGAGCTTCTCCGAGGATGCTTTAAACTTTGTCCACGGCCACTTCCCGCCTTCCCATGCTCCCCCCCGTCGTAAAGTTTAACGACTTGTTTACAGTGCGTGAACTTGGCGGGAGCGTTTCTCCCTCCTCGACCCCCCCCCTCCAAAAGTACAACGGGGAGCTTAGAACTCCCGGACACCTTCCCTCCAGGTAGGGCGGGGGGACCGGCTCGCTCTATTGCGTTCGGTGATACAAGCGTGCATTAAGGACCTACTGTGTGCCAGGCGCTGGGGATATGGAGGCAAGGAGGAGGAGGAAAAAGAGAAGGAGGAGGAAGAGGAGGAAAATAGAAGTGAAAAAAAAATGCAAAAAGAAGGAAAGAAGAAATGAGAAGAAGTAGAAGTTGAAGAGGAACTACAAAAGGAGGAATAAGGAAGAAGAAGAAGAAGAGAAGAAGAAGAAGAAGAAGAAGAAGAAGAAGAAGAAGAAGAAGAAGAAGAAGAAGAAGAGAAGAAGAAGAAGAAGAAGAAGAAGAAGAAGAAGAAGAAGAAGAAGAAAAGAAGAAGAGAAGGAGGAGGAGAAGGAGGAGGAGGAGGAGGGGAGGAAGAGAAGGAGGAGGAGGAGGAGAAGGAGGAGAAAAAGAAATAGCTGGAGAAGAAATAGAAGAAATAAAGAGGAAAAATAAGAAAAGGAGAGAAGAAATAGAAGTAGTAGAAGAGGAAATACAAGAGGAAGAATAAGAAGGAAGAAAAGAAATAGAAGAGGTAGAAAAAGAAAAGAAAGAGAAGAAATAGAAGTAATAGAAGAGTAAATAGAAGAGAAAGAAGAAGGAAAAAGAAGAGGAAAAGGAGAAGAAGGAAGAGGAGGAGGAGAAGGAGGAGGAGGAGGAATAGAAGGAGAAGGAGGAGAACAACAACAGTAATAACAAAGTTTCCTCACATTATCTGTAAGGGAAGAAACCTGTATAATATCAAAGTATTGTGAGACAGGGGATAGGAAGCACAGGATTTAGTCTTTACCCCCAGCTTGGTCACTTGTGTGATTTTAAGCAAGTCACTTTACTTCTCTCCACCTCCCTTTTGTCAAAATTAAGATGAGGCAGTTAGATCTGATGGCTTCTGAGCTCTCTTCTAGCTCTCACTCTAGGATCCTATAAGGACAGTAATTTGGGAATTTGAAGAGTAGGTATTAAACACCTTCTATGTGCTGGCCATTTCTCTTAATGATATGGGGATAGAGAGACAAGATAAGGAAGCTTACTTTGTGTTCGAGTGAAACAGCATCTACACAGAAAAACAATAACATATGATATTATGTTATGTCATTTCCTATTATATCCCATCATATTAATACACAAATATATATATATATATATGTATATATATATATTGCATTTACTTATTGATGTACAAAAAGATAGGTATATGTGAAATTTTAATAAATAATGATTTCAGGAGATGGAAAAGATTTCCCCCAAATCCCAAGATGGAGAAGCACCCAAAGGGGATTCGAAAGGATCTGGTCATCTGGGCAGATTCTGATTTTTTTGCTTCCTCGGGGTTATAGTAAGTTCTAAGAGAATTCACTCTCTCTTGAGGGTCACCCAAAGCCCTTCATTCTGGCTTCATATTCACATTAGAGACATTTAAAAAAACTGCAGAAAGGAGAGTGTAGGACAACCTTTTGCCAATAAAAGGGATCCGGAAGATCAGAATAGAGATGATCGGGGGTCAGGCCCCCCTCATCTGCACCCTGATCTACTTCTCCAAATGCCCCCTGATTGGGTCACCTGTCATGACCTCCACACAAGAGGCTGCACTGCACCTTCCCAGTGATCTGTGCCAGGAGAACCTGTGGCCAGGACAGACCTTGCCATTTTTGCTACCTTCTCCTTCTGCTTTCATCCTCAGACCCACAATGGAGAAATGCTAAATCAAAAACCACTCTCTCATTCCCCGCACCTGCAAGAAGTGGCAAGAAGGGGCTCTTGGCCTCCTCTCCAGGAAGGTGAAAACAGAACTCATTCCTATTAATTAGAAGAAGAAAAAAACACACACACAAAACACCATCCCCAATGACGGAGAGAAAAAGAAAAAGGAAAAAAAAAACTTGAATTTCAAGAAACCAAGAAGAAAATGTCTCTAAATAAGCCAAAGTGGGCCCAGTGACCTTTGCCTCCAGTTGTTCCTCTGCTTCATTTAGCAATTTCAAAAACAGCTTTCTAAATAAGCCCAGGCAATTAAAACAACAACCAGCGCCACCTTCAATTAAAACTCTTCCCCCCTGTTCCTTTGAGGGTAGTGTACTGTTCTCCTATCTGCCAGGCAGAAAGCTGGGGCCAGTACCTGCCATCCCTGTGGTCTGACTGACCTCAGCTGGATCCCTGTTCCCCCCTTGTTCCCGCCGAGCTCCGGTTTGGTCCCGGGCAGAAACGACCCGGCTGTACGTGAGCCCGGATGATAAAGCCAGCACAGAAAGAGTTACTAGGCTCCCTCCACCTCCTCCCTCGGCCTTTTTTTTTCTGATAAAGCATTTGACAGGCATGCCTAATAATTCTTTCTGCTGAGTTTTTTTTTTCTTTCTTGATGTCTTTATGTGAATATGAAGCCAGAATGAAAGGCTTTGGGTGACCCCCGTGAGAGAGGAAAAGTATGAACCAGAGGGGGAAAAAAGAGTGAGCTTCAGGCTCCCTGCAGAGATATAGGCATCTTCTTCAGCCGTCCACGACTTGGCTTCAGAAGGCCTTTGTACGAGAAAAAGGAATCTTCTTCACTTGGGCCACGACAAAAGGTGTTTTGTCAGAGAGGGGCTGGGTGGGGGGCTGGGGGTGGGCAGAGCGGCAGCGGCGAGGGGCTAGCCCTCGGGGCCTGCAGATGTTGGAGAGGCGTGATTTATTACTCCAGTGTCCTCCGTGGCATTTGGCTACCTTCCCAGACCCCGGCATCAGTGGCAGAGGAGAGAGGAGGAGGAGGAGGAGGAGGAGGAGGAGGAGGAGGAGGAGGAGGAGGAGGAGGAGGAGGAGGAGGAGGAGGAGGAGGAGGAGGACAAGAGGAGGAAGACAGGAGGAGGAGGACAGGAGGAGGAGGAGGAGGTGGAGGAGGAAGAAGAGCAGGAGGAGAAGGGAAAGAGAAGGAGGAAGAGAAAAGAGGTTACAGTATAACTGAGGTATCTCTCTTGTATGGATAAGGAAGAAGGATATGACAAAAATCTCACAACTGCCCCCCCCCCAAATCTGGTGCTACACAGAAGGGCTACAGTCCCCAAGAGCCCTCTGAAAATCTTGTTGATGACTCAGTCTGAGTTTTTTTTTTTTCTGAAGAATAGGAAAAAAAAAAAAGAAGGCTTTTAAAAATTCAATGCCAGGGGTGCCCTGAATGGGAACAAGTGATAGATCAAAACCATGTGACCAGATCCTAAGCCCAAGGAGGGGGTAGGGCTTGTTTTTAAAGGTGCTGGGTACCCTTTAGGGATAGATGAATTTGGATCATAGAAGATTCTCATCTCCAAACTTTCACTGACCCAAACCAAATTTTCATCTCATTCCCCAAAGTATATATTTCTGGTCTCTGGGTTTACTTTTTAGCTCTCATTTCCCTTTGGGATCAGGAACAGAAAAAAGAGAGAGAGCTTTTTTTGCTTTTTCTTTCTTTCTTTTTCTGTTTTTTTTTTCTCATTGGGTTCTGACCTAGACAGAACCACGAGGGCTCATAAATCCAACAAGAAAAGCTACTCTCATGGGATTCCCAACTCTTCTCCCAGACCAAATAAGTTAGGATGAATTTGATGAAGCATCCAAAAAAAAAAGTCCCTGGATACCTTCCTGAACTAAACAGTATCTTGGAGCCTTCTCTTTTTCCCCTTTTCTACACTTGCTGTTCCCCAAACATTTAAAGAACCCGTCCTGACTGACTATAATCCTAGATTTAAAAGCCAAAGCGAGTTTGGGGTCCTTCCAAAAAAAATTCTCCATAGAATGATTTAAACTCAGGCTCCCCCAAATCCTCATCCATTTCTGAGTTTGGATGGGGAATGTGAATTTGGGCTTCTCTCCTCCTTTGGAATGAGGGCACCTTAAAAAAACACACACACATACAACACCCCTTTGATCAGGGAGAGGGAGGAGGGAAGGGAAAATAGTTTCTTAAAATGACATTTTTGACACAAGTCTGGATGTATTTTTTTCTTTTGCCCTTGTAACATTCCAAACAGGAACACTGCTGCAAACCAGGCCTCATTAAGTGGTGGGGGCCTTAAAATAATACCCAGTTTTTGGCTGTATTTTATCAAAAGAAATGACTAGACAGACAATAAGGAGGAGACAGAAAAAGAGGTAGTGGGGGAGGAAGGGAAGAGGTAGGGATGAGAGTGAGAGTGAAGAGGGAAGATGAACGGATTGAAAAGTAGAGAGAGGAAAAAGATTACCGGGGCAACACCTGAAGATTGAGTGTCTGGTGTTTCCAAAATACACTCCTTGGAAGTATTCCTAACGTCTGGAGACTTGTTCTCCATAAAAATCTGCCCTGGATTTTTGGTTAGTCCACAAATAGGGTGTCAGTGGCTTGTAATATGTCCCTTTTGCTTGAGCCAGGCCAGAGGAATGACAAGAAAGACGCAGAAATCAGCTGGTCATTTTGCAGGTTCCCAAACTTTGCCCCTTACAAAACTAAATAAACAAATAAAACGGATGTGGGATCCATCTCACAGACGATTCTAGATTTGTAGCTGAAAATTAACTCAGAGGGCATTTTGTCCATCTATTTTACAGATGAGGAAACTGAGGCACAGAGAAATGAGTAGATTGTCCATGGTTACACCAATAAGAAGTGATAAAGTGATAACTGTAAATTCCATGAATATTCTTTCCCTCTGAATCATGCCTGAGAAAGTTCAAACAGCTATGTCCTTGCACCCCTGGACTAGGGAGTCAGAACAACAGTTGGGTTGTAACAGTTGGGAGTAAAAATAGGAACAACAGCCAATTTGAGCTATCACCTTTCATAAAACCTTTCAAAATCCCCTCCAGTTTTCAGTTTACTTTCTTTGGAAGTTTCTTTGCATGACTTTGTATGCTCCATTTAGTCAAACTACGCAACAGAAATAGGAGAGTAGGGAACTGAACCATACAGAAGGATCCCTGAGGTCCCCATACTGATTTAGTTTTAAAATCTAATATTACTTATACTTTATTGTAGTTTAACATATTTTATTAAATATATCCCAATCTAAATTGAATTGAATTGAATTGAATCTAATGATTCAGACCACACTTGGAAGTGTCGTGACCTGCTATATGTTTGACACCTCTGGTACAATTCTAATCCAAACATTTCATTTTACAGATAAAGAAGCTGACATCCAGTGAAATGACAATAGTTGTCCAAAATCATAGTGAGAGGAATTATTAGAGGAAGAACCAGGACTAGGACTCCTTCCACTTTCCAGTGATTTTTGGTTATTCACACACTTCTGATTCTTCATGATCCTATTTAGGGATTTCTTGGCAGAGATATGAAGTGGTTTGCCATTTCCTTCTCCAGCTCATTTTTACAGATGGAGAAACTGAGGCAACAGGGTGAAGTGACTTGCGCAGGATCATACAGCCAGTAAGTGTTTGAGTTCAAATCCAAGAAGATGAGTCTCCTGACTTCTGGCCTGGTTCTCGAAACACTATGACTCCACCTATTACCATGATACTTGTCCCAATCCAAATCTTTCCCCTAGAGGGAAGGCAATGGTTTTTGTTTTTTTTTTTTTTTTTTTTTTTGGTCTTTTTATCTTCAGCACCTGGCATAGCACCTGGGAACCAGAGTGTTTTCCCTTCTTGATCCCAATTCTTAGAATCTTTGGGTTGCTTGGACTTATCTTAAATAGCACTTTTTGCAAGAGCTGCTGAAAGTGATACACCTTTTCCTTGCCTCCCACAATCCTGCAGATTACCCTGAATGTGCTTTGTATGTATTTTCTTTATACATATATGTAGATACACACACACATACACACATATATATTTACATGTTATCTCATCTGTTAGAATGTAAACCTCTTGAAGGTAGGGACAGTTTTGTCTCTGTTCCTAGCACTTAGTACAATGCCCGACACATAGTAGGTGCTTAACATATTTATTAATTATTATGTATTGCTTGAAATGTTAACACATTTATTGTGTAATACATATAAGAAGCATTAATTAAATTGAATCAAATTTCCTGATCTTCCCATTTATTAGTGCTCTTAAAATAAGAATCAGCCAGCTAGTCAACAAGTGTTTTTTTAAAGTGCTGACTAAGTGTCATACAATGCTCTAAGGACTACAAACGATTACTTTAAACATATTTTATAATTGCTAATGGGAGTTCATATTCTAATCTAATCTACATTGACCCCTCCAAAGTAGAGTATAAGCTCTCTGAGGAACAAAGACTATTTTGCTTTTGTCTTTGTTTTGTCGGTACATAACCCAGTGCTCAACACAAGCTGAATACATTCTCAAGGAATTCTTATCCATCTCAATTGTCAATGATTCCCCCCACCCTCAATTGCTTCCTATATGCTTTGTGTTGATTTATCTGTATTTTTATTGTATTTCCACTCTCCTCTTAAAATACGATTCTTATAGTGAAGGTTTGTTTTGGTTTTGCCTTGCACATAGTAGGTGTTTTTTAATTAAATTGAACCGAGACCCATATAGCACCATTAACCGTGTTGAATACCAACTGATTTTGGTCTCATGTCAAATGTCAGGATATTTTCTTCCCATCTTACCCCCAGACTGAGGACAATTTTCTTTTTAAAAATAATTTTCAGGGGCAGCTAGGTGGTGCAGTAGATAGAGCACCAGCTCTGAAATCAGGAGGACCTGAGTTCAAATCTGACCTCAGACACTTAACACTTCCTGGCTGTGTGACGCTGGGCAAGTCACTTAACCCCAATTGCATTAGCAAAAATAATAATGATGATGATAATAATAATAATAATAATAATTTTCATTTAATCCAGCCTAGTTCAGTTTGTTCCAACCTGCCTTATTTTTATTTTTTAATGAGCACCCACTATGTGCTAGTAATGCACTAGGAATACAGTAGAAGCACATGATTAAAACTCAGTCGCAGAGTGGTCAACAAGAGGGAAGCAGGTCATCCGGGGTCTGCGGACGCCCTATTGGACCCCTGGCTGTAGAAGAATAGAGGGGATTGTAGAAGGAAGCTCGACAAAGGCTTCTGGCGTCTCCCAACTGGACGGTGCCATAGTGGTCCACGGGCTACGTCAAGGCGAGGGGCCATCTGAGAGCGGGCTTTGTCCATTTCTGTTGAACAGACACTATCCGGGACATGGATCGGCCTGCATCGTTAATGCTTTGGAAGTGCCGCATCAGCACAAATACCTCCCCTTAACTTTTCCTTTGGATATGATGAAACATTTTTCCCATGGAAAGAAAGTGTGGTCTTTGTGAGCGGGGCCGGGCCGGCCCAAGTTACAGTAAAGGTTAATCCCAAACAAGAGACAAGAAGAAGGAGACAAAGACCATCACACAGTCCACTCTTCAATGGATGTTTTCATAAATGTATGAATAATTTAAATTATCATTGCCGAGTATTTATTCGAGTGTTTCAGGGGGAAAAATGCCTCCTCTTTTTTCTCCCTCGATTCTTTTCATTTTTGTCTCATCTCTTTTATGTGCTGCCTCGGCTGTTTCTGGCCATGTGAATCAGTGTGGGGAACAATGGGATGGAAGAGGGCTGAGGGGGCAGCTGAAGAAAGCCAGCCTTGTTGTGCACTCCGTGCCTTGACGTTGATTAATGAGGGTGCGGACATGGGCAGAATCTGTGAGAGAGGAGGGGAAATTGGAAGACCTGAGGGCACCCGAAGAAGGAGGGCAAAAAGATGACAGAGGGAGGCCACAGCCATGCCAGTGACTCTGTGTCAGACAGGGAAAGGACATGGAGAGGAAGTGTAGTCACTTGGGGCCATCCACCCCCCAGGCGCTCGCGGGGGCTCCTTGGGATGGCACGGGTGGCGCAATGGGTAGGGCTGCTTGTCCAGAGACAGAGTGAGTTCGGCTACTCAAGTGACTTTTCCCCATGCAAAACTAGGTTCTACCTGGTTCAGGATGGTCTACTGGCCGCCCATTGCCTCCAGGACCATTTTGTATTGAAACCCCTAACAATCTGCATTAACCTGAAGTCTTACATGCAATCCCTTCAAGCACCAGTCATAGTAGCTTCCTCCCTCCCTCCCTCCCTTTCTTCCTTCTTTCCTTCCTTCCTTCCTTTCTTCCTTCCTTCCTTCCTTCCTTTCTTCCTTCCTTCCTTCCTTTCTTCCTTCTTCTTCCTTCCTTCCTTCCTTTCTTCCTTCTTTCCTTCCTTCCTCCCTACCTCCCTCCCTCCCTCCCTTCCTTCCTCCCTCTCTCCCTTCCTTCCTTCCTTCCTTCCTTCCTTCCTTCCTTCCTTCCTTCCTTCCTTCCTTCCTTCCTTCCTCCCTCTCTCCCTCCCTCCCTTCCTTCCTCCCTTACTGTCTTTTTTCTTTCCTTTCTTTCTTTCTTTCATAGGAAGTGGGGGTGGGTGAAAAGGGTGCCATATGCAAAGTCACAGAGAGCAGTTGAAACTATGCAATAGCCCTGAAGTCAGGAGGATCTGAGTTCAAATTTGACCTCAGACACTTAACACTTATTAGCTGTGTGAACCTGGGCAAGTCATTTAACCCCAATTGCCTCAGAAGGAAGAAAGGAAGGAAGGAAGGAAGGAAGGAAGGAAGGAAGGAAGGAAGGAAGGAAGGAAAGAAGAGAGAGAGAGAGAGAGAGAGAGAGAGACACTTCTGAATCAAAGGGCTATCAATACATATCCTTTGATCCAGGAGTGTCTCTATTTGTTGGATTACATAGGTTTTAGAAATTTCTTAAAAGTCCTGTCTCCCTTGGGCACACATAGAAATACTTTATTCAAATTACACAATTACTTAGGCTACCACAAGTATCATTCTCATATATAGAAGCAGTTAGATGGTGCAGTGGTTAGAGTACCAAACCCTGTAACTCCATCCTCTGATCCTGACAGTGACCCTGAGCAACTACTCACTTAAAGTCTGTCTGTCTGTCTCTCTGTATTTGCATCAGTAAATTGGGGATAATCATAGTACCTATCTCCCAGAGTTCTTGTGAGGATCAAATGAGATAATATTTATAAAGTACTTTGCAAATTTTGAAGTGCTATAAAAATACTAGCTCTTGATCCAACCATTCTCGAGAGCAATTTGGAACTCTGCCCAAAGGGCTATCAAACTGTATATACCCTTTGATCCAGGAGTGTCTCTACTAGTTCTGTATCCCAAAGAGATCATAAAAAAGAGGACAGGCCCCACATGTGCAAAAATGTTTGAAACAGCCCTTTTTGTAGTAGCAAAGAAGTAGAAACTGAGCAAATGCCTGTCAGTAGGGGGATGGCTGAATAAGTTATGGTATATGAATGTTATGGAATATTATTGTACTATAAGAAATGATGAGCAGGATATTTCAGACAGGCCTGGAGAGACTTACATGAACTGATGCTGAGTGAAGTGAATAGAACCAAGGAAATATTGTACACAGTAACAATAAGATTATGTGACAACCAATTCTGATGGACATGGCTCTTTTCAACAGTGAGGTGATTCAGTCCAGTTCCAATTATTTTGTGATGGAGAGAGCCGTCAGTATCCAGAGCGAGGATTATGGGGACTGAATGTGGATCAGAACATAGTATTTTCACCTATTTTATTGGTTTTGCTTGCATTTTGTTTTCTTCCTCATTTTTTCCCTTTTTGATCTGATTTTTCTTATGCAGCATATAATTATGGAAACATGTACAGAAGAACTGTATATGTTTAACATATATTGTATTACTTTCCATCTAGGGAAAGGAGGGAGAAAAAAAATTGGAACATGAGGTTTTGCAAGGGTTAATGTTGAAAACTAGCCATGGATGTGTTTTAAAAACAAAGAGCTTTAAGAGATTAAAAAAAAGAAAAGAAAAGAAAAATATCTATTAGAAAAAAAGAAATGCTAGCTTTTATTATCTTCATTTTATAGACAACAAAACTGAGCCTTATAGAGTTAATAAGTTCCTCAAGCGTGATGGAACTCAGTTCTTCCTGTCCCCAACCTGGTATTCTTTCCACTACATCTTGGTGCCTCTCACATGCTATTCTTCTTCCAAAGTAGCTGAAGACCTGTGAGTTAATTATACCCCTACTAAAAGGGCCTACCATGTGCCTCCCTCTTTGCTAAGCAATGGAAATTCAAAGGGAAAAATAAAACAAAAGAAATTCTATTCCTTCAAGGAACTTACATCCACTTCACTAGGAGAGGGAAATACCACATCTTCAGTCTGTTCATAGGTAAGTAAACAGGCATTCATTTCAACAGAGAATAATCAAAAGTGAGATCAGGAAATTCAATTCAACTCTTTCATAGCAATCATCATCTTTCATAGCAGAGAAAATAATAGATTTAGATCTAGAAGTGATATTAGGGATCATGTCTGCCAAATTTGGGCAACTGAAGACCAAAGAGGTTGTTAATTGATCTATGTCCCATATACATAGATAAGAATTGAACATAGATCTCCAGACTCTAGTTAGCTGCTTTTTGTTAAATGTTTAACAAAGGGCACTCCAAAAGAAAAAAAAAAAGTAAGACAGACACACTTTTAAGTTTAATTTGCATTATTAGTATTTTCACTGTCAGGTTCTCAAGTCTTAACAATTAACCAAACAATTACTCAAGTCCTGATTTTTAGCAGTTGCTAATTTCTGAGATGTAAATGTAAATGTACTGAAAATTTTACAATCTGCTCTCAAGAATCATTAAGGATTCTAGCCCATCCCTGTGCTTCAATACACAAAACCTTCCTGGAGACCCATCTTGGACTCATTGAAGAAGCAGAACAGAACACCAACCATGTAGGAAGGATATAGGGAAGAATGCTCAGGAAGATTTCTATGAACGGATACACAGACATATGAAGAATCTGGAAAGCAACATACACAAAGGCTATGATATTGACTACGTAAAGAGTAACTACAGAACCAATTGCTGTGTAATCATAATGATTGAGCTCATCCCAGAAGAGGCAAGACAAATGTATCTCCTTCCCTTCTATGGAGAGGTAAGGGGCTATGGATGTGCAATATCTTATACACAGTCAGACTTGATTGGTTTTGTTGAGTGTCTTTTTAATTTCTCTTTTTTATTTTAACAACAATAGCAATGAATTTATGGAAAACGGGAGAGAAACAAAGAGAGAAGAAGAAGAAGAAGAAGAAGAAGAAGAAGAAGAAGAAGAGAAGAAGAAGAAGAAGAAGAGAAGTAGAAAAAAAGTAGAAGTAGAAGAAAAAAGAAGTAGAAGTAGAAGAAAAGAAGAAGAAGAAGTAGTAGAAAAGAAAAAGAAGAAGTAGAAGAAAAAAAGGAGGAGGAGGAGGAGGAGGAGGAGGAGGGAGGGAGGGAGAAGGAGGGAGAAGGAGGGAAGGAGAGAAGATAACACTAAAAAAGTTTGTTAAATTATCCTGATTACAGCAGCTGGCATATACATAGTAGTTTAAAATTTACAGAATACTTCACAAATATCTCATAATCGGCGGGGGGGGGGGGAGATACCATGGGTATTATATTCTATTTACACTATACCTTGTATGTACTGTTTCCACTGTTGTCTCCCCCATTAGAAAGGGGACTCTTGAGGGCAGGGACCATATTTTGGCCTTTCTTTATATCCTTAGGTTAGCACCTATACAGAATAGATGCTTAAGGGGTGTTTGTCCAATGTTACGGTTACTGCTTAGACAGTAATTTCCTCAGTATAGGGAACTCCCAGATGAGATAACTCCCCCTGTTAAAGCAGGAGAGCCTCTGCCCCTGAACTCTTGATTTTGGAGAGTAGCCTTAGTGTTTAATGACTTACCCAAGATCACAGAGTCAGTATGTATCAGAGATGAGAATTAGCCTCTTTCTTCCTGATAAAGCCAATTTTCTAGCCATGCTTGCTCTCATCCTTTTATTTTACAGATGAGGTTCATGGGAGATTTTCCCAAGGGAGCAAATATTGAAGGAGGAATTTAAATTCTGTTCCTCAGATACTGAGTTTGGCCCATGTTGATACCATGCTGCCTCTCCTCCAGAAGGAAGGTTATAGAGAAGAGGACAGAGGAGGGAAGAGACATTTTAGTTATAGGAACCCTACTAGGATCCACTTTGTCAAAGCATCTAATTTCTACATTTTTTTCAGTCACTGTGACTAATCAGTTTATTGTTGTTGAATCATTCCAGTCATGTGTGACTCTCTGTGACCCCATTTGAGGTTTTCTGAGCAGAGATGTTGAAGTGATTCCCATTTCCT
This sequence comes from Antechinus flavipes, assembly GCF_016432865.1. Classification (NCBI taxonomy): domain Eukaryota; kingdom Metazoa; phylum Chordata; class Mammalia; order Dasyuromorphia; family Dasyuridae; genus Antechinus; species Antechinus flavipes. The sequence goes on from NC_067400.1 coordinate 605,772,298, forward strand.
TCTCCAGCTCATTTTATAGATGAGGAAACTGAGGCAAACAGGATAAAATGACTTGCCCAGAGTCACACAGCTAATCAGTGTCAGAGACAGGATTTGAATTCAGGTCCTCCTGACTTCAGGGCCAGCACTCTATCCACTGTGTCACCTAATTAGTCTGGCTTAATGAATATTGTGATGGTCCAAGACACAGAAATATCTGGATTTGAGTACTTCCTCCTTGGTAGGCTGTGAGCTATCTCTGAGAAACCTCTCAGAATGCCAGTTTCATCATCTGTCAAATGGATACATTAATGGCAAAATAGCATCCTTCAAAGGATCGTTCTTTATGTATATAAGAAGGAGTTTTGAAAGTATTAAAGTATCTATTGATAATTATTGTTCTTATTATCATTCTCTTCACATCTCACTTTCTCTTCAAATAAAGCATGTGTTGTAATGAGATGATTTCTCTAATTCTCTGGCCATGAAGATCCGTGCTTTGAAATGGGGGTGATAATATTTGTGCTGCTTCCTTCCCAGGGTATTTTGGAGGAAAATACTCTGTATATCTAAACACATCAAGCATCTCAGACATGAGAGCTCCAAACAAGCCCAAATAGGAATTATCTTTACAAAAGACAGTGTGATTTCCCCCTCAAAATATGGTGTAATTATTTGTTGGCCAAAGGATATGAAAAGTCATCATTTGAAAGTCCCCAGACTTGGAATTAAAATATCAGCTGGGTGACCATGATCAAATCATTTCAGTTTCCTCATCTGTACAATGGGAACAATAATGCTAAACATCACCTACTGTGTTCCTCCCACAGCTCCTGTAAAGAAATGTCTTTATAAAGACATTCTTTAAGCACTCTAGATATCCAGGCTATTATCATGACTATTTCTGAACTTGTTATGTTCCTGACAAGTGTTTTGCTCTGTCGATTGGCATTGTGTGGTTGAAAAATAAATTCTGTATTTTTAATGGAAGAGAGAGAGAGAAAAAATGAGAGAGAGAGAGAGAAAAAATGAGAGAGAGAGAGAGAGAGAGAGAGAGAGAGAGAGAGAGAGAGAGAGAGAGAGAGAGAGAGAAAGCGCTTATGAAAAGGCAATGGAGAGCTTTGAACTTGTAAGAGCTCAGTTCGAATCCCACCTCTGACATTTACTAGCTGTGTGACTCTGGGTTAACTGAGCTCTATTCTCGATTGGGTGCCGGTTCCTATTAGATCCTTTCTAGCTTTAAATTTATGATCCCAGGTTTAGTATTTAGGAGGCCCTTTTAAAAAGCAGACAGGCAGGCAATGGATGCCTGTTTAGAAAAGGAAAACGTTTTCCTTATTTGTTACATTCAGCTAGATGCCATAAACTTTTTTTTTCTTTTAATGGCAAAAACACACATTCCACAGAGAAAGCCTGATCTCCCTGGAGGGAGCTCGTCCTCTCCTGAAAACAATGGCAGTTCTATGCAAAAGGCCCGTGGAACTCCAGATGGACCTGACCTAGCGGTCAAATGAAAATCAGACATATGTATGTTTGGTCACTGCCCACCTGTGCAATTTCCTTGGGTTCACTGACCAGTGGCCCTCTCCACAGGCATGTTTGTGAGTTAATGGTCCAGACCTTGTTACATCGATAATGATCTGGAATGACAGATTTCATGGAGGGTGTTGTGGTCTGTTGGGAGAAAGCCTAGCCTCACGATGCAAAGCCTGGGGTGATACCGTCCCGCCAATGCCCTTGGCTTCTTGGATGACCTTGGACAGACTCTTATTTGCCTCTGTGTTTCCCCCTGGGGAAGGGAAACCCGGATAGCTAATTTAGAGTGATTCAAAATGGCGACCGTCCATAATTGGAATGGACTTCCTCTTCAGTCGCATCCTATGTCAAGAATGAATCAATCATAGAATTGTGGATTTTAAAACTGGAAGGAAATTTAGAAGTCATTGAGTCCATATTCATTTTACAGATCTGGAAACTGAGGTCCAGATTAACACAGTTGGTAAGAGTCTATCGAAGTTGAGACTCTCAACTGGTTTTCCATCCAAGCACTCTCTAAACTCTAAACTTTTTTCTGCCTTGAGGTCAGATGTGTGTTCAGGGTATGGACTTAGATTTCAAGAAAGTGGAAAGGGCTATTGAGCAGAAGATGAATTAGGCTTATTCTAGAGAGTGAAAACTGCAAGCAGACAAATTTATTTGATGTAAGGAAAAATATGCTCCACAAACAGACCGCTTCAAAAGTAGAATGAGGCTGCTTTGGGAGGTAGCCGAGTCCCTGTCACTGGAGGTGACATTGAAGCTCAGTTTGGATGACCATTTGCTGGGGATATCATGGACAGTTAGGACCTTATGACCTCTAATGTCTCTTACAACTCAAAGATACTGTATTCTCTGACCATGCGCCCAAGATACTGTATTCTCACCATGAGCCCAAGATACTATATTCTCTGACCACGAGCCCAAGATACCGTATTCTCTGAACATGAGCCCAAGATACTGTATTCTCACCACGAGCCTAAGATACTGTATTCTCTGACCATGAGCCCAAGATACTGTAGTCTCTGACCACGAGTCCAAGATACTGTATTCTCACCATGAGCCCAAGATACTATATTCTCTGACCACGAGCCCAAGATACTGTATTCTCTGACCATGAGCCCAAGATACTGTATTCTCACCACGAATCTAAGATACTGTATTCTCTGACCATGCGCCCAAGATACTGTAGTCTCTGACCATGTGCCCAAGATATTGTAGTCTCTGACCACGAGCCCAAAATCCTGTAGTCTCTGACCATGAGCCCAAGTTGAGTCCCGGAGTGATCTAGCATATACAATAATCCAGGTACTTCAAGCTCTCAGGAAGAAACACTTTCTAAATTCCAAGTTCTATTAACACATGCCATTTTCAACAACAATAATGCACTGTAGAGATGCCTACAGAAAACAGCTTCCAGACACCTGAGCCCCAAATTAAATGAAAACAGATTTTTTTTGTCCTTAAAAACACACACACACGAACCTGTCATGTGCAATTAACTTTCCAAAGTTGGAATACAATACAACTAACAAACATAACACAAGCAACAACACTATACCAGTGACAAAGTTGAGTGACAAATTACAGCTCTCTGGAGTGTCTCTAATTACAGCAAGGGAACAAAAGGACCTTAACCACCTCTCTTCTCAACATTCTCTCTCTCTCTTTCTCTCTCTCTCTCTCTTTCTCTCTCTCTCTCTCTCTCTCTCTCTCTCTCTCTCTCACACACACACACACACACACACACACACACACACACATACACGCACACACACAGAGTCATGGCTTGCCATTTTAAGAAGTCAAAATAATTTTATCTCTGATGGAAAAAAACTGGCCATCCTAATTCATTAACAGCTGGTGATATCCTACCCCCTTACATTTCAATGTATAATATATCACCTGTGGTGTCATTGGTCCCTTTCAAAAATGAAGGACAAACAATAACAATAATAGGAGTCCCACAACTAATTCTTCATTTGGGATAGGGGAAGGGGATTACTATCTTTACATTTTAAATAAAAATTCTAAAAAAAATTAGGATATATAATGTGTGATCTACAGAAACTTTAGTGAGCCTTAAATGGCCACAGTAGAAGAGACCAATTTCAGACTGAAGATCTCTTTCTCTCTGTGTGTAGCTGACTTTTGCCTGGCAGATTATAGCCAAACTCCTTATATAGGACTTCCCTTGGGATAGAGAATTATACAGAATACATCCCTGGCCAGGTAGTGGAATTGCATGACTATGAACAGTTATGCTAATGAAAAGATCCATGTTAAGGGGAAGGTTGGCATAGGGGCAAACTCACTAACATAAGGCCCAACATGTACGAGGTGTTTAACAAATATTTGTTGACTGACTGAATGATTGAAGACTTGTATGAAGAGAATCATATGCCCAAAGACTACAACAGAAAAGAAATCAATACTAAAAGACATGAAAATTTTGGCCCACTAATAATGAAAATTCCTTCTCTTTTCTTATGAAAGTAGTGCATTACTGGTGCTGAATTTAAGTATACTTTATTACAAATGATAGATCATTATCAAAGATGATTCCTCCCCATCCTCTCCCCTTCCCCCACAATTGTACTTTGTTACTGGGAAGGTTGGGATAGGAGATAATGAGGAAATGACAGCAATGGAAAAAATATACAATTCAATAAAACTTGTTTTGAGCTGTGAATCTGCTATCAGGAGAAACTTTGGTAGACCTCTGACACTTCCTAGCTGTGTGAGATCATTCACCTAAGCTATCTGAGACTCATCTTTAAAATGGGGAGAATATTACCTTTAACATTTAACTCATAGGGTAATTGTGTGACTCCAGTGAGATGATGTAAACCTGAAAACACTCTATACAAATATCAGCCAGTATTATGTAATGGATGTATAGTTTTTAAGAAAAAAATCATTGAACAGAGACTTCCCACCCCCTCCTCCCCACTCCCAATGGAAAACTATGTTAGCTCCATTAAAAAAAAATAAATGGGATATACCTGAGAATCATTCTTTGACACTACTGTTTAAAGGGAAAAAGCAGGAAATTAGACCTGGAGAAGGGAGGAAATAAGATATTGCTAAACATAAGTAACTGTGTAATGGGTTGGGGAGAGGAGAAAAGCTTTTGGATGGGGGCCCAAAGGGTATTTGCTTCATTAATTTCATTTTATTCTGTAAATCTATAATAAAACAACAAGAGGGAGAGAATCCACCGATATAATTTTGTATCCTTCACAGAACAGATTTGCAATGCCCTGAGAAGATGAATGAACTTCTAACTGAAGTGTTTTATAGTTAGTTACCTAATCCCCATACACTGCTCCTTATTTTCTGGATAGAAAAGGAGTCTGAGGAAGTCAAAGTCTGAATGGTTAGGAGAGTCATTATGGGTCCTGCAGAACAGATGAAACATACATCAGTGCGGTCAGAAAGGAAGGAGGGGACAGCAGAATGTTGTGTACATTGTGGCACATGACTCCCCAGTAGACTATTTTTACTCTTTTTCTCTGTTAAATAAGAGAGTTCAAAATTTTAATATCCTGAAATTACTGTCTTTTGTTTGTTTTTAAGTAAGGTAGGAAGGAGGGAATGAAAGAAAGAAAAAGAAAAGGAAGGAAGGGGGAAAGGAAAGGAAAGAAGGAAGAAAATAGGAAAGGAAGGAAGGAAGGAAGGAAAGAAGGAAGGGAGGGAGGGGGGAGGAAGGAAAAAAGGAGGGAAAAAAGGAGGAAAGAAGGAAGGAAGAAAGAAAGGAAGAAAGGAAAGGAAAGAAAAAGAAAAAGAAAAAGAAAGAAAGGAAAGGAAAGGAAAGGAAAGGAAGGGAGGGAGGAAAAGAAAGAAGGAAGGGAGGAGGGAATAAGGAAGAAGGGAAAGAAAGGAAGAAAGAAGGAAGAAAATAGGAAAGGAAGGAAGGAAGGAAAGAAGGAAGAAAATAGGAAAGGAAGGAAGGAAGGAAGACCTTAAGGAAAGTATCTTTTGATACTTTTGAGCTAATGCCTCTTCTCTTTCTGCCCACCTCCTCAGCAGCTTGCCAAATTTCTGTACTCTCCAGTTAGCCTCCATAACCATTCCCAAATTAAATGAGTGTTTCCCATCAGCATTTGATCCTCTTGCTCTAGTCACCCCTCCCCGCCGTCCCCTTTTGGGTCAGCAGCACCCCAAGGCCTGTCAGAAATTTTCTCCCCCAGCATCCTTTGCTTTGGCCAGGGCAGCCAGTTCATGGAGATCACCTGAAAAGGCGCCCCCGAGGGTGACCTGAGCCCCAGAGCTCTGGAGGGAGCAAATGAGGAGCTTAACTGGTGCAAGACTGGAATAAAAAAGGAAAGAGAGAAAAGGGAAGAACAAAGCTTGCGTCCAATTTGCTCTTTTCGGCATTGTAAAAACTGGCCCGCTTCCCAGTATATCACTCTGGCATTGAATGAGCTCAATTGCAGGGCTGTTCCTCGCCAGCCCTGATGGGCTTCCATGGGAAAGTGAATGGAGTGCAAATTAGGCAAAGTCGTCAGAAGCTTTTTCACTGTCACTCCCAAGCTGACAGTCCAAAAGCAAAATGAGGATTAATAAGTCTAAAGAACTTTCTCCATTATCAAAGCAAGGTTAGGAAACTATTTATCGTTCCCCCTTTTTTCATGTTTCATCCATTTTGCCTACTGTGGTGAAGCATTTCAAGAAGAATGAAACAACACACTCACTCACTCCACTCACTCAGCCCTGGCTCAACCAAATCGGAGCAGCCAGGCTAGGCTGTGCACCCATGGGGCAGGAAAGGGGGTGGGGAGGAGGGATTATTTCACAAGTCAGTCACTTGATAAACATTTATTAAGCTCCTACCATGTGCCAAGTACTGGGCTGATCACTGAGGACACAAATCAGTCTGTTAACAAACTTTTGTGAAGGACCTACTATGTGCCAGGCACTGTGCTAATCACTGGAGATACACATCAGTCCCTCAACAAACACTTATTAAGCACTTACTGTGTGTCAAGAACTGGGCTAATAATTACTGGGGATAGAAATCAGTCTGTTAACAAACATTTATTAAGCACTTACTATGTGCTAGGCACTAGCTAATAAACTCTGTCAGACAAAATCTATTAAGCTCTTGCTATGTGCCAAGTATTATGTTAATCATAGGATACCAATCTATCGGTTAACAAACGTTTGTTAAGCACCTACTATGTGCCAGCCACTGTGTTAATAATCCCTGGGGATACAAATCATCTGTCAATAAAATTTATAAAGCACTTACTATGTGTCAGACACTGTGGAAACACTGGAGATACAAATTAGTTTGTTGACAAACATTTGTTAACTTCTTCTACTGTGCGATCATTGGGGATACAAATCAGTCTGTCAACAAATTTTTGCTAAGCTCCTACTATGTGCCAGGCACTGTGCTAATCACTAGAGATACAAATCAGTCTGCCAACAAACATTGACATTACTATACACATTACTATGTATCATGAGCTGGGCTAATAATCCCTGGGGATATTCTGTCAACAAAATGTATTCAACTCTTACTATATGCCAAAAACTATGTTAATCATAGGATACAAATCAGTCTGATAACAAATTTTAGTGAAGTACCTACTATAGACCAGGCACTATGCTAATAATCCTTGGAGATACACATCAGTTTGTCAAATAAACATTTATCAAGCACCTACTATGTGCCAGGTACTGTATTAATAATCCCTGGAGATACTCTGTCAACAAAATTTATTAAGCTCTTACTATGTGTCAGGCACTGAGTTAATCACTGGGGATACAAATTAGTTTGTTGACAAACATTTGTTAAGTTCTTCTACTGGTGTCATCACTGGGGATACAAATCAGTCTATCAACAAACTTTTGCTAAGCACCTACTATGTGCCAGGCACTGTGCTAAGTGCTGGAGAAAGACAAAAGACAGCCCCTGTTCTCATGGAACTTCTTTTTGTAAAAACAATTGAAAGAGATTGTAATTTCCTAGATTTAAATCCGAAAGAATTTCAGAGACTATTTAAACCAATGATGAATGGGAAAACCAAGACCCAGAGAGACTCAGTGACTGACTCATAGTTATGCAGATATTACGTATCAGAGGCAGCATTTGAATCTAGATCTTTTGATTCCAGACTTGTAAAATACCCACGAGAGGCAGAGACTAAGAGTATGTGTCACCTTGAAAACTACAACGCATTCCAGAGCTGGACATGATCATTCGGCCACTATATTAAAGCCAAAGACAAAAGTTGGGTCTTTGATGGTGGTAGAGTTCCAAACTCTAAGAATGGGAGATGACGAGATGAGATGTATAGCATTGTACTTGGAGCAGGAAAGACCCGAGTTCAAATTATGACCTTTCATGTTTTGCCCTGCACTTAAAACCTGTGTGATCCTATGTACCTCAGTTTCCTCATCTATAAAATAGGAATAATACTATCTATAGTGCCTATGTTATGGAATCATTGGTGATGCAAAATAGATAATATGCACAAACTGTTTTGCAAACCTGAAAACGTTATTGAAATGTCAGTGATTCACTCCAGCAAGCATTTATTAAGTATATGCTACTCGAGAAACAGTGTGATGAGGATACCAAGACAAAAAAAAAATCCCTTAAGGAGTTTATAACCTATAGAAGAAGGAGGAGGCAGCTAAGTGTTATAATGGATACAGCACTCTAAAGTCAGGAGGACCTGAGTTCAAATCTGGTCTCAGAACACTTAATATTTCCTAGCTGTGTGACCCTGGGCAAGTCACTTAACCCCAATTGCCTCAGCAAACCAGAAGAAGAAGAAGAAGAAGAAGAAGAAGAAGAAGAAGAAGAAGAAGAAAAGAAGAAGAAGAAGAAGAAGAAGAAGAAGAAGAAGAAGAAGAAGAAGAAGAAGAAGAAGAAGAAGAAGAAGGGAATGTGGGAAGGATGAAACATGTACACTAGTACCAAGTATTTCCAGAGGAACAGAATACTAATAATTTAGGAAGCTAGGAAAGATCCCTTTTGGAAAAGAGCAATAACAATAATGATAATAATATTAAATAGCATTTATCTAGCACTTTTAAGATTTAGAAAGTACTTTATGAATATGATCTATTTGATCCTCATGACAATCCCGGCAGGTAAGTGCTGTTATTATCCCCATTTTACAGATGGGGAAACTGAGGCAGCCAGCATCATACTCAGAAGGATATTGGAGATATAAAGAGATATATGGACACAAATGAGGAGTGTATTTCAGGCTTGGGGTCAATCTGTGAGACACTACGGAAATGGAAAATGACTGTAACAATCACCAATGTCCACTTAAACTCATTGGGTGACTTTGGTTAAGCACCTACTATATGCCAGGCACATAGTATTTCAATATAAATCTGTTGATTTAAACTCTTTGAGGGTGTTTTATAAAGCAATAACTCAAGTTATCATTGCAGATGAGAAGAGGGAAAACCGGATTCTTTTAACTTGAATTTTGTTCTCAGAAAAAGAGAATTAAGCCTCGTGCCCAAATCAATAAAACATGTTCTGGACCCAGGACTTTAGCAGTAGCTCTCTGAATGAGGGACTCAGAAAAGTAACCATGTTAAATCCAATGGGGTTGATGGAGATAAGTTTTTTTTTTCTGACTGAAGTTTCAGAAGTTTGCTAGGGTGCATGTTATCAGAGACAGGGTATTTCCTTGGGTACTCCTTTCCCACAGAGTATCTCCTTATTTCTGACCTACCAGGAGCAAAAGGCTGCTATTCTTTAGTGCCTGGCATAAGCCAGTTTGCTCCATACTTTTTTAGCTGTTCCTCTCTTTAAGGTTCAGGTCATTGTCACCTAAATCCAATTCAGAACAACAAAACACATCCTCCACTTACCTCTTGGTATCTCTGTCTCCATGTTGATGTCTATGTTTGTTCCTATCTCTGTCTATCTGTCTTTATTTCTCCTCTTTTCCTGTCTTTATCTCTGTTTCTCTCTTCCCTCTTTCTCCTTCTGTACTTCTGTCTTCTCCCTCTTCTCTCTTTCTCTTTCCTCTCTATCCTCTGTCTGTCTGTCTCTGTCTCTCTCTCTCTCTCTGACATTTAGGGACATTTTAATGAATAACCATTCATTATATGAATAACCATTGATTTTTTTTTACATAATATGGAACAATGGGGAGAGAGCCAGCCTTGAAGTCAAGAAGCCAAGGTTCAAGTGCTGCCTCTGATATATATTGTTCAGACTGCCTATGTGACCCTGGGCAAGTTACTTAATCTCTTATTTAATATTTCTTAAAACTTAATTAAAATTCTAACCATAAGCTATGCAGTCTTATATAAAAACTATAAGGTGCTAAGAAGGTGCTAATTTACATTGAAGGGGTTTTTTTTTACCTTGGAGTTCCCTCTACCAATAAAACGCCAGGTTATCTTGATTATTAAAAAGAATTTCCTTAAATGATATCTCCTTTGTACCCATCATCCTTTGTTCTACCTTCTATGGCCAAACAGAACAAGCTGAATCTGTTTTTTATATATAAGCCCTTCAAATGGTCAAGGACAGCTATCAAATCTCTTCCCATCCTCCCCCTGGTCTACTTTCCTCCAAACTACACACCGCCTTTCTTTCAATCCATCTTTGTATGGTCTAAACTTGAGGCTCTTCCATTTGCTGATGGCCATCCTTTGAATGGCTTATAATTTATCAATATTCTTTTTTTTAAACATGTGATGGCTAGAAAGAAATATATCACTCTATATGCTGTATGATCATGACAAAGTACAATGGCATTATCACTTCCTGATTCATATCTCTTTAAATATAGCATGAGATCACGTTGGATTTCAAACTGCCAGGGAATCTAGTTCCTCCATAGCAGGTCAGTAGTTAATAATTGGTTGGATTAGGGGACATGTGCAGAAAGCCTCACTTTTATGCTATGGGAATATCAGGTTCAATTGATATTAATTGGTGATTCAGCCATTTAATGATGATGGAATAGACAACAGATTATTTGAGTAAGGTGGGTGGTTGCCAAGAAAGCAAACTGGAATCAAACAGTGCCCAGGTGCTGCCCACAAATGTATAAATGATGAATTTCACAGCGAATATTTGAGAATAGCATCATCTGGTTTATTAGTTCTGGCCTGGGAATGTTTTATTACAAATATATTTTGTTTCAATATAAATCTGTTGATTTAAACTCTTTGGGGGTGTTTTATAAAGCAATAACTTAAGTTATCATTGCTACAAATCGAGGCCAAATTTACGGAGGTCCATAAAATGTGTGCTAAGAAATTGACTTTGGTCTGGCTTCAAGTCAGCCTGAGAAAGTGTACAGTGTGCAGCGTCAATAGGTAAATCAACCCCGTGGAATAGCAGCCAAGAAAAGCCATATGATTTCCGGGAGAATCAAGAGAGGCCCTAGTGTCTAGGTGGAGAAAGGTAGTGGTCCCTGTCCCTTTGAACTCTCCCTTCTTAATTCTAATCCCTTCCCTCTGTTAATTACTTCCTGTTTATTCTTTTTCTTCTCATCTATTCCTATTTTATAGCTGACTTTGCATATGCTTGTTTGCATGTGTCTCTCATGCTAAAAATTAAGCTCCTTGAAGATAGGGACCATTCTTTGCCTTTTGTTGTTGTTGTTATTTCCAGACCTTAGTCTAATGCCTGGCACATAGTAGGAACTTAATAAATGCTCATTGATTAATTGATTGATTGTCCCAGTCATACCCCTTCTAGAGTTTTGATTTAGGGAACCACACTTTAAGAAGGACCTTCATTAGCTGGAGGGAATCCAAATTCAAGCAATATGACCAATGACATCATGAGAGTGATGTCTTGACTTGTTCGTGAATTTGATTTAAGTGAGACCGATCTGCATAAAGATTGGTTAAAAGAACTGGGGAGATTCTAAGTCTGGAGACTTAAGATCACAGAAAACTTAGAGGAAGAAGGGAACACAGAGATCATTTCTTCCAAGCTTCTCATTTTATAGAAGAGGAAATGGAAATCTCAACAGGTTAAATAACTCATCAGGGGCCATGAGGGTTGCTCAAGGCTATACTGGTGGAAGGGACATGATGACCATCTCCATATCCAGATAAATGACTTGCATGTGGAAACAGAGCTAGGCTTGTCCTGCTGTGCTTCAGAGAGCAGAAGGAGGAACAAGGAATGGAAAATGCAAAGAGAAAAATGGATGGCTGATGTCAGGAAAAACTTCCTCCCGAAGGAAGGTCTTTCCAAGTGTGCTGAGCTGCTTGAAAGGGGATAGTTCTCCTTCACTGGAAATCTCTAAACAAAAACTGGATAATCACAAATCTGGAACACTGAGGCTTCTAGAGAGGAAGGTACCTATCCTGCCCAAGATCTTATGGCTAGTAATTATTATAACTTGAATTCAAACTAAGATCTTTTTTAAATTCAGACTCCTTTCTGCTATGCCATGGAAATTCCATATTAAAGAAACTTAAGATCTGCATCAAGGTGATGAAGAGGATAGAATATCAAACGTGGAGGCAGGAAGACTCATCTTCCTGAGCTGAAATCTAGTGCAGCTGCTTATTAGCCATGTGACTTTGGGTAAGTTAACCCTATTTACCACAGTTTCCTCATCCGTCAAGTGAGCTGGAGAAGGAAATGGCAAATCACTCCCATAGCTTTGCCAAGAAAATCTCAAGTGGGATCATGAAGAATCAGAAATAACTGAAAAATGACTGAAAAGTAAAAAATAATTTCATCGTCCAACTTGTTTTGAGCCCAAGGCTGCTGCCCCTGAAATCAATTTCTGGCTATGGTTCCTTCTCTGACTCCTTTGTCTTCCTTCTCATCTAGAATTATAGAATACCAGAGGCAGAAGGGATGGAAAAAAGAAAATTGAGTCCAACCCATGCCAGAGAAGAATCTCTTCCATAGCAAATCCCCAGAATGATTTCTCTGCTATCCACCCCCAACCTCACCTTAAATCCTGCCCTCTGATTTCTGAAACAAACTTCCCCATCACTTTTCTTAGTCCAGTACCTAGGAGTGAGGAGTCTAAAGTGCACTGAAGTCAGTGAACTAGAAAATCTTAGAAAAAGAAATGGATCTTACAAGTCATCTAGTACACAACCACCTGCCCAAGGTGACTGATATGGGGCATTACACTTGACGGGGTCTTAATAATTTTATTTGAAGGAAAAGGAGGGAAGGAAAAAAAGAAAGAAAGGAAGGAAGGAAGGAAAAGAAAGAAAAAATAAAGAAAAAGAAAAATAGAGGGAGAGAGAAAGAGGAGGGAGGAAGGAAGGAATAAAAGAAAGAAGGAAGGAAGAAGAAAGAAAGAAAGAAGAAAGAAAGAAAGAAAGAAAGAAAGAAAGAAAGAAAGAAAGAAAGAAAGAAAGAAAGAAAGAAAGAAAGAAAGAAAGAAAGACTAGAGGGAGAGAGAAAGAGAGAGAGAAAGAAAAAAAAGAAAGAGAAAAGGAAGGAAGGGGGGAGAGAGGAAGGGAAAAAAGGAAGGAAGGGAAAAAGGGAGGTAAAAAGTAAAGATGGAAGAAAGAAAAATGGAAGGAAAGGAGAAAGGGAGGAAAGCAAGAGGAAAGGGGAGGGGAGAGAGAGAAAAAGAGACATTTATATGTTACTTTAAAGTTAACAGGACACTTTATACCCACAATTTCATTTTATTCTCAAAAAACCTTTTGAGGTTTTTTTTTTTTTTTTAAATAAGGAATAGACTAGAGTTCTCATTATCCCCCTTTACAGATGAGAAAACAGAATTAGAGACTTGACTGTGATGAAATGGTAAATTACCATCAGAGGGAAGATTTAAATCCAGGCATCTGTTGACTCCCAAACCTCCATATCTCGTGATTTTAGTTTGATCCCGATTCAGACACTCAATTCTACTAGTTGCTTTAACAAATACTCATCTTCCAGATTATATGTAACTTTAAAAATATAGACATCATCCATTCATATGCTAGAGGTAGCTAGAATTGGATCTCAAGAGTTGATTATTAAAACATGAGCTTTTACATCTCAGAAATCAACAAATGCTATAAACCAGGGCTTTTTTGTTGTTTTGTTGAGTATCTGGACTTAAGAAAGTGATGGGGAAAATTTTCAATAATATAGATTATTTTTAAAGTATGGACAGTGTATATTTTTCCCTCTGGAAAGCAGGTTGTTAAAGATTTACCAACACACTGTTCATGTCATCCCTGTTGACTTATCTGAAGGTGGGTCTCTTCTCTGTATCTTAAGAGTCTTAAGACAATTTCCTAGGGATGCTGAGTGTTTAAGTGACTTACCTAAAGTCACAAGCCAGCTGGTATCATAGTTTGGACTTGGATTTATAGGTCTTTCTGATTCTGAGACCAGCTCCTTATTCCATGCTTCCAATAATAATAATGATATCACTATGACAAATAGTCTCCAAATTATATGAAACATTAGCTATTTTGAGTTGTTTCTGAGTCATGTCCAAATCTTTGTGACCTCATTAGGATTTTCTTGGCAAAGATACTGGTTTGATATTTTCTTCTCCGACTCATTTTTACAGATGAGGAAACCGAGGCAAACAGGATGAAGTGATTTTCTTAGGGTCACATAGATGGGAAGTATTTGAGACTGGAGGTCTTTCTGCCTCAAGCCTGGTGCTCTATCCACTGTGCTATCTGTCTACCCCAATTAAAAAAGATCCAGATCATTTGGGAACAGAATATAGATATGTGTCTTCCCTATTGACCTGTCTGCTATTGAAGCTGTACCCCCCAAAAAAGGCTTTCAGGGAGCCAAGAGAGATGGATCTTAGATCCTAACCCTTTTATTTAATTTCAAAAAAGCTGGTATTTTTTCTACTTGTGAAATAACCAATAGTACATTAAATATAAGAGATAAACAGCAGGAGAGTCACTTGTGCCGGTACCAATTCTACAGTATCTGAACCCCATCTAGAAAGATGAGATGAAGGTAATAATAGCAAGATATAACATAGAGCCACAAAAATTTTTAAACAACATTTTTGATCCGTTCTGTCATACCACACACTCAGAACCTCCAAACTAGGTAGAAAGAAAAGCTTTCAGTGATCTAGCAGAAGAAATCAAAACCATGTGGGAACAGTAGGAAGCAGCTAGGATCTCCATGGTCCCATCTGCTGCTGGAGTTGTCCCAGAAAAACATTTAAGAAGGCTCTACAAGATGAGCTTTCATCCCCAAATTCTCATTCAGTTCCAGAGAGCAAGCATTTTATCCGTCAGTGGGATATTATGGAAAACATTAGACACAAAAGAATAGTAACTCGTGTGGGACCATTTCTCTCTGAATCCCATCACACACAGAGATGAGAAATGACAATAATAATAATTCACATGGACAGAAGGGAAGGAGGAAATTCTCCATCTGGTAGTTTCCTATTTTTTGCTAATTGTTCTTCTTAACTAAACACTAAGCTCCACTGGTTCCATCCACTGAAGGAGTATGGGGCACTCCAAATATTGGCATCCTGGCGCAAGTACCAGTCAGCCCACCCTGGGTATAGCTCTTGGTCTCTGTCAACCTCCTGATACCAGATAGAGTAAGTAAACGCAATTGGATTATGTTGTTCAGACACAGACCTAGCGTCACCAACAAGTGCCTCATCTCAGTTCTGGATTATAAATATACTCCCCTTGGAATGCTGGAGAGGCATTCAGAATGGCTTTGGGACTCAGGAGCCAATTAAAGGTTTAATTCTGATCATGTCTGAGTGTAGAATATTTGCTGATTGACTGACTGATGGGAAGTCCCTAGTGGTATGGCTTCTGGTTCATAGGTTGGAGCAGAGGGAAAAGGGAAATTTCCCCCCCCCCTTTTTTAAATAATAATACTCTAAATTGGCCATTTCAGGGCAATATGCAAACCTCTCAACTCAGTGAAGTAGTTATTCACTTCCTGCCCCTTGTCATTGGTCAAAGGGCTGGAGGGCTGGGATTGCCCGTTGAGCTACATTGGGCAGCCTTGTCAATGACTCCCTGAAATAGCACTTCAAAGACTCAGATGGATTGATTCTTGATTCTTCTTGTTTGTGTATGTCTGTCATGTATATGTGTATGTTAGCAGGTGTGTGTTTTATGAATTTATAATGAATTGATCAAATTTGAGCTTGATCCATTCATTCACTAACTTCCCAAATCACAGAATTTTAGAACTGTGAGGGACTTCTGATTCAATTCAATCCCTGCCCCCCTCCCAGAATCCTTAGGATTCCTGGTGAATTATCATCAGAGAGATTTGTCCAAGTTAACACAGCCAGTAAGTGTCAGATAGTATTTGAATTCAGATCTTCCTGCCTCCAAGTCTTGTACTCTTTCTACTGAGCCACACTGAACACCACATGACCCTAAGGTAATAGAAAATACAGTTTTTAAAATGGTGTGATATATTTCCAGGAGTTTGGGGAAGAAGTCAGGGCCCCAGCATCTTGGGTGGAGGGGTAGGAAGGGCTTTATGTAGGAAGAGGCACTAGTGTTCTTTGGCAAAGACGAGTATACATTTAAATGAATATTTTCAACTAAATAGAAATAAAATGTTTTGAAAATTCACCCATAAACCTCTATGGACATAGGAATTGTATATTATATGATCGCATGTTATATGTACTATATGAACACACACATACATGTGTATAACTGTGTCCTTACATATGAGTAAATATTATATATTTATCTAATTCATGTATATATTTTTATATTTTGTGTGTGTACACACATACAGACATATGAGAGATGATATGTTCTCCCTTCTGCAAGCAAAATCTGGATAACTAATATATGTGTGCACACACACATGTGTATATTTGAACATGTATGTCTCATGTGTCCTTATTTATGTGTGTGGACACATCTTTTGGGTATATATACATGTCTGTGTACACACAAAAATATTTGCACACATACATATCTTTGTCTATATTTGTATACGTGTGCATACAGACATGACCAGCTTCAATAAGTAACATATAAATTAAATCTGTTGGACTAACTGTTCTCCACAATACTGAAATATTCCAGGAGTCTCTAAGGCCTTTGCAGCAGGAGTCTTGGGTCTTGCCAACACCTCGGTTCCACTGTATTGTGTCTGCTGTCACTCCTACTCATGACATGGGGATTATTTCCAATTCGGCCTTTCCCACCTCTCCTAATGTCACTGGATTGTAGGTAAATCTATCCCTGAAAAAAAAATCAGCTATTCACCCCCTGGGCAAACAAAAGTTTGCTTCCCTCCCCATTCTTCAAGAAAGGAAGCTCAGAGGCCTTTCAGCCCCAGTGAATGGCCCACCTAATTGAGACTGAATTATACCCTAACCTTCATTTCCCCTCCACTTTACTTCATTCAGGAGGTTTCTGACTTCAGCTAATTCACTAACAATCCCGGGCTGGGACCTCTTTAGGACATTGTCCCAAGGAACTGTGGTATTGCACAGACACTGGTATTCCATTCTCCAATTAACCTACTGCTGAGCGGGCTGGCCTTCTCTCTCCCCTTTCCCTGAACACCCTCCCTTCCTTTTTAACCTTTTATTTTTCGAATGGAACTTTCTCCAGGCTGTTCAAGGTGAGGAAGAATCAGCATCAGAGATCACTGAGTCTGGCTCTGGGGACCACAACTCCCAGCAATGGGCACTAACCCCAAAAATACCAGGTTGGATGAGGATCCTTCGGAAATTCAATTCAGCCAGCGCTTATTTGCCAGGCGTGGGGCTGAGCTAGGGGCACAGACCTAAGTCAGAGAAAAAGAACTGGAAGCTACCTAGTCTCCAATCCTCCTCCACCTGTGATCCTGTGTCAGATGGACCTTATTTTAGGTATGTTACAGAGGGCTGTAATCCCTGGGTATGAGTCCCACTCCCAATACTTATTAGCTATGGGACCCTGAGCTGCTGAGGTTGACTTGACCAGGATCACAAACTTATATATGTTAGAAACTAGACTCAAAACCATGTTTTTCTGACTTTCATTTCTTACATGAATTTCTCTCTCTTATTTTCACTTGTAAGATTAAGGTATTGAACTGGAAGGCCTTGAAGGCCCACCCTAGTTTCAAAACTATGATTGTTCTGAACTCATCTCAAGAGTAGAGTTTAATAATCACCCAAAAATACAGACATATTATTGATGTAATGGAGAATAAGAATTGTATCTCAAAAAAAAAAAAGAATTGTTATCTCTCTTTTCTCTCCCTCTTCCTCCTCTTTTGTCCCCTTCTCCTCTTCTTCCTCCTCTTCCTTCTTTTCCTCCTCTACCTCCTCTCCCCATCCACCCCTCAAAAAACCTTTGTTTGGAAATTTCCTAAAAGATGTTTGCTTTACAGCAAAAGATTATTATGGAGTCATCTATTTAAATGCCCTAATTTTGTAGATTATAGATCTAGAGATGGAGGGAACCTTGGATTCCTTCTAGTCCAACTCTCCCATTTTACAGATGAGGATACTGAGGCATCGAGAAATTGTCACTCGCCTGTGTCATATAGGTAAGAAGTGACAGAGTAAAATTCTGAACCCAAGTCCTTCAATCCTCAATAAAGATCTTGTTCCATTGTATCATCTTTATTCAAGTTCCTCTGTTTTGGGGGTCTTGCTTGGGAACTGATAGTACTTTTTCCCATCAAAATGGAAAAGCCATATTGTTTAATCTTCAAATCATTTTCTCTTGATTAGAACATGATTGTAAAAGCAACTGCAACAACAAAAGCCTTCCCCACGCATGTAGAATAAACATCCAATCCTGTTCTCCTTGCCAGCCCTTCCTTTAATTGAGAGGTTTACTTATGCATACACCACAGAGACCATGGAGGACAGGATGAATGGGAAATTCTATCTGTACGGAATCAAACTTGCAAGACCATGCTTAGGCCAAATTGGATTCCATCTCTGTGATTTTGGAAGGGTCCCTTTTTACAAAAATTCCAATCATAAAAAACAGAAACTTCTGACATTTTTTATTCACACCATCTTTTATAGGTATGTGACATCTTTTTTATTAGTCTCATCTTTAATACACATGTCCGTACATGGGATTCAAACTAGTTATTCTCTTGCTCTTTTGTCACTGCTTCTGGTCCAGTAGCTATCCATGATCTGGTCCAATGAATGGACTGAACCAATGGGCCTTGGAAATAATGATTCTCTCAAAGAGAATCCATCTGCTACATTTACATTTCAAAGGGCTCTGTTCTCTAATCACAGTATCAGGCATCCTCAGTCCTTCTCTCCCTACTTCAATCATTCACATGCACAAGATGGGAAAGGCATGACTGAGACAAAAGTTCTCTTGGAAAAAAAAAAAAACACAGATATTTTCACAGATAATAAAGAGGGGAACCATGATTTGAATTCAGATCCTTCAAATCTAAATCAAATTTCAGGGGCTACAAATATAATTAGTATGATGTGAAAGCTAAGAAAGCTAGACTTCTGAAGGCAGTTGAATTGAGTTGAATTGAAGGCAGAAGAGTTGGTCATTCAATTTAATACAACACAATTTGAGAACATTTATTAAGCACCTACTATATTCTGGGCACCATGCTAAGCATGGGAACTACAAAGAAAGACAAAAACTAGCCTCACGCCCTCAAAAAGCTTGCATTTGAATTGGAGAGACAATAAACAACCACGTACATTTTAGAATCCATAGAATAGAAGGTAGGCAACCTTTGAAGGGAAGATTTGAACATCTAAGAGAATAAGGAAA
Organism: Antechinus flavipes; assembly: GCF_016432865.1. Taxonomy (NCBI): domain Eukaryota; kingdom Metazoa; phylum Chordata; class Mammalia; order Dasyuromorphia; family Dasyuridae; genus Antechinus; species Antechinus flavipes. The sequence continues at coordinate 605,791,480 of NC_067400.1, forward strand.
AGTCTCCCTTAGAAGATGGCATTTGGGTTTCCAAATCTGGAGGCACTATGTTTGAAGGAAGATGCTTATTAATCTGAGCAGCTAAGTGGTGTCATAGTGGATAGATTGCTGGCGTGGAGTCAAGAAGATTCATCTTCCTGGCTTCAAATCTGGCCTCTGACGCTTTCTAGCTGTGTGATCCTGGGCAAGTCACTCAACCCTGTTTACCTTAGTTTCCTCATCTGTCAAACGAACTGGAGAAGATAATGGCAAATCACTCAGGTATCTTTGCCAACCCCCCCAAAACAAAACAAAACAAACAAACAAAAAAACAAATGGAATCACAGAGAGTTAGACACAATTGAGAAAACAAAAAACTTACCAATGTAAAAAGTGCCCATAGGAAGGCAGCCTTAAAAGTAAAAGGCTTTACATTTATTTCACATGGGGACAGATAAAAAACAAATTTTAACTATTTATCTTAGTAGGAATAAGGGAAGGGGGGAAAACATTTATTAAGAGACTACTGTGTGCTAAGCACTGCGCTAAGTAAGCACTTTGCAAAAATGATCATATTTGATCTTCACTATTATTATTATTATTACTGTTTTGCAGTTAAGAAAACTGAGTCAACAGAACCTAAGATCACAGAATCCATAGTGTCAGAGGTCAGATTGGAACTCAAGTTTTCATGATTCTAGGTCGAATGCTCTATCCTAGCTGCCTAAAAAAGAGAAGACTTTGAGGGGGAGATGACAGCTGTCTTTAAGTATCACCTTTCTCTCATGGAAAAGATTCAACTTGGATCCGGGGAAGCACAGCCAGGGAGAATTTGCCAAATGGCACATTTTGGGCTTTATATGAAGAAAAGATTATAGACAATTAGAATCGTACCCAAAGGGGAAAACTTTCCTTAGGATTTAAAAGATTTCCCCTCACTCAGAGTCTTTGAGTAAAGGTTAATGCCCATTTCTCAAATTTGTTGTTGCACAGGGGGATTCTTTTTCAGGTATGGATGGGTAGGGTTCCGGGGTGTCCAAGGGCCCTTCCAACTCTGAAATTCTAAGGTTCTATGATCCCCTCACAATCTACCTGCAAATAAACAATGTGCATATATTTGATCTCTGAGGGCTAATAACTTTAAATACTTTAAACAAGGGAAATGGCTCTTGTCATTGCTTTGGTGATTTGGATTTATAACTCTTTCATTATTCACTTGCCTTATATCTTCCCCCCAGCCAATGGAGTCTATTAGAAAACCCTTACAGAAATGAACAGTTCCTTCAAATACTTTGTCAGTGGCTACTTAAATGATTAAGCCAAATTATTTAATAAGTGCTTACCATCCTGATGATCCCCCAGTCCCTGCCTTTTCCTTGTATATGGCTTTAGAACCCTGAGAAGGCGCCAGCAGCAGCCCCAGTCTCAGAAAGTGGCTTTGAGAATCATTGGGAGGAGAAAGTCAATATGGAGCACCCTATCCATTTGTTTTGATTTATCTCAGTAACTTCAATTGACAGTTAATTCATCAGAGTAGGAAAATGCCAGTCTAGTGAAAACATAGCCCAGAAAGGAGAGAGCGAGCAGTATAGAAAATGTAGAGTGTGGATAAATTATCTGTATGACTACCATAGGTAATAAATTATAATCCATGCAATCCCGATTTTACCATCTGGATACCGCTACCCTCTCCGCTAAATTGGCACTATCTTTATAAAGGAATATATGGAATCAAAACTCCTTCAGATCTTGCCCTGGTGACTACATGGTATCCATTTTCTGGTTGTTTAGAATGTATTCACAACATGCCTTTTTCAAAGAGAGATTTGTAAGGCTGGGGAGAGGCAGTGCTAGGTCCCACCAAGGCAATCCGTGCTGCTAAAAAAAAACTGAGACAGAAGCGAGCAACTGTGAAATTTTAACCTATAAAATCCACTGATCAATTTTAATCAATAAGCATCTATTAAGCACCTACTATGTACTGGTCATTGTACTAAGCACCGGAATACAAAGAAAATCAAAAGGCAGTTCCTTTTGCTCTCAAGGGGGCAGATGATATATAAAAAAAGCTACATATGAGCAAGATATATACAGGCTAAATGGTCAATGATTAATAGAGAGAAGACATTAGCAAAAATGGGGTGGTCAGGAAAAGCTTTTTTGTAGAATAGTTGGGCTGACATATGAGAATAAATCAGAAAACTCTTAATGGTTGGACCAAAAAATACCCTTTTGTCCTCTGCTTAATTCATAGGAGCTCCCTATTGCTCGCTCCTCCAAGTGACCTTAAACATTATTCAGTGTTCATACAATACTACGAAATGTCAAAGCTGGAAGTGACTTTAGGGATCATCTAATTTGAACTTCTCAATTTAGAGATTTTTGTTAGTTTGAGACTGGGTTTCCCTATCTCACTCCCCATGATAGCTGCTCACAGGTCCAATCTGTCAGTCTCCAAATAAATATTTTATTAAATACCTAGTGTATGTACCAGGCACTATAGTAAACGTAGGAATACAAAAGAAAGGCAAAAGAAGGTTCCTAGACCTCAATCAAGCTTATTGCTAATGGACCTTTAGATCCCTTACATTTCCAACCTGTGTTGGTTTACTCCTTCTTAGGCAACCTTGTGGCCTCTTTACCCCAAAATGGGGCTAGATTTAGTATGGACACCTCCTCAGCTTAGCCTACTGCTGCTCAGAACTCCCAGGCTCATCCAATCCATCGACCTTAGCCTATACAATAGTTGAGATGGCAAGTGTGTATCACCTATCGTGCCCCTCATTTGAGAGATAAAGAGACTTAAGATCAGAGAAGGGAGTGATTTGTTAAAGGTCACACAGCTAAGGTCCTAAGAGATAATCTAGTCCTACTAATACATTGTTGGTGCAATTATGAACTGGTCCAACTATTCTGGAGAGCAATTTGGAATTATGCCCAAAGGGTTATCAAATTTTGCATACTCATCGATCCAGCAGTGTCTCTATTGGGTCTGTAATACCAAAAAAGATCATAAAAAGGGGAAAGGACCCACATGTGCAAAAATGTTTGGGGCAGCCCTTTTTGTAGTGGTGAGGAACTGGAAACTGAGTGGATGCCCATCCGTTGGGGGATGACTGAATAAGTTATGGTATATGAATGTTATGGAATATTATTATTCTATAAGAAATGACCAGCAGGATGATTTCAGAAAAACCTGGCAAGACTTACATAAACTGATGCTAAGTGAAGTGAGTAGTACCAAGAGAACATTGTACTCAGCAATAACAAGATTACATGATGATCAACTATGATAGACTTGACTGTTTTCAACAATGAAGTGACTCAAGGCAATTCCAAGAGACTTGTGGTAGAGAGTCATTTGCATCCAGAAAGATATTCACCTCTGTATTATTATTTGTTAAGTTTTTTCTCTTTCTCACCCCCCGCTTTGATCTGATTTTTTTCACAGCATGATAAATGTGGAATATATTTATAAGAATTGCATGTGTTTAACCTATATTAGATTACTTGCTATCTAGGGGAGGGGGGAGGGAGAAAGGAAGGGAGAAAAAATTGGAACATAAGGTTTTGCAAGGGTAAATATTGAAAGTTATCTTTGCATGTATTTTGAAAAATTAAATGCTATTATTATTTGAGAGAGAAAGAGAGGAGAGAGAGAGAGAGAGAGAGAGAGAGAGAGAGAGAGAGAGAGAGAGAGAGAGAGAGAGAGAGAGAGAGAGAGATTATTTAGTCCTAACGCCTCAGTTTATGGATAAGGAAATTGAGACCCAGAAAGGGGAAGGGAGCTGTCCAAGGTCACACACAGCATGTAGGTGAACTAGAATTCAGATCTCATGATGCCCCAATATTGTGTTGTTTCCATGATACTGTATCTCTCATGGCAGTAATAAAAAATACCATTTCCCCATAACAATTAATTATCTTGAAATATGATCACATTCATTATAATTAACTCTTAAATACCCTGGACAATTTTTAAAAAGAGTATCATCACAGACAGAACATTGCCCAGCATTTCGCATTGGTCCATAAAATTTTAGAACATCATTTTATAATAGATTAGCCAAAATAAAATACCAAGAACTCATAACTTCCATGCTCTAGAGAATGAAAAGTTTCAAACTACAGGGACCCCTTGGAGGAGTTTAAGGTCATGTGGGAACAAGAAGCACCTGCATATCGTCCTTGTCATTCTGCCTATTGTTACTTGAGTGGTACCAAGGATGCTTTCTGAGAGTTTTCAGAAGATGAGCTTATATTTTTATTACGTCTCTCAAATCAGTGATTTTATCTACTAGTATTCAATGGTCTGTAGAGCATTAAATATAAATGAATAATAGCAGAAAGTGACTCATTCAGATTCTGTTTCTATCTGCATTCCATAGAAGAAGATAAATGCAATGAGATGATGATTATAAGGAAGAGGTTAAACAACTCCCAAAACACACCTGGGATTTATAATATAGATGCAGACATTTTTCATGGACCATATCCTGCACCTCCCCCCGTGGCCGATAGTATGAAACACTGAGGTAGGATAATTAAAATGCAAGGATTTGCTTGGGTAAGTCTCAGCTCTCTTGGGATTTGAAGGTGGATATAAGTAAAAGGGCCATCACATGCTACTGCCAGGTGTGATCCATCTGGTGTCACATAGACACCATCCATCAGAAGAGCCACAGCAAATACGATTCCTTCCCAAAGGAGCTGGGCAGAGTCTGGATTTCACAGACTTAGTTCGTTGCCAATTGAAAGAATAATAACTCAGAACATCTGCTAGTTCAGAGAACCTTGGTTCAAACTCTACCTTTGATCCTGATGGTGCTGCCAGTATGATCTTGAGCAAGTCCCTCAATCTTCCTGCGTCTCAGTTTCTTCCACTGTAAAATCAGGGGAAGTGGACTAGATGGCTTCTAAAGTTCATCCTCTCTCTAAATTCACGATCCTGTGTTTCTTCTGCCTCTAGATCTAGGACCCTGACAATCAGAGTGGGATTAAAGCAATAGGTGTGTTGGGAAAAGAGGTTGGATAAAATTGTGGGTAAGTTCTCTTGCAGCTTTAAACCAATGAGTCTATGTAAGATCCTGCTTCAGATACAGTAGGCAGGTTTGGGAATTAGTAACACCTGAATATGAATCCTAAAGCTATTAGCCATGTGATTCTGGGCAAAACCACTTAAACTGTATTTGCCTTAATCCGCTGGATGAGGAAATACCAAACTACCCCAGTATCTTTGTCAAGAAAACCCTATGGGTCACAAAGAGTCGGGTAAACTTGAATGAAAAACAAAGATCCTTTCTAGGCCTAGATTTCTGATTCTTTGATCTTAATCAAGTGATTTCATCTTCCCCATGCCTCAGTTTCTACCATTGTAAAATGGTATCCAACATCCCTTCTTAAAATCTAGACTTAAGATCCAAGGATGCTCTTGATTAGTATTTCCCTCAAGTAACAAACCCCGAAGTAGCTCAGAATTCCTTTAGTCATTTTGTTCATTCCAGCCTGAAAATGAACCTTCACCGTGTTTATATGGATCTGCTTCCAAAGGCATCTCAGGGAGACACATGGAAACCTCAGACAGTGTGCTGTCTTCATTGTGTGGTCTTTTAACTCAGTTAGACGAAGAGACGCTCAGGATCTCCAAAGGAGATAAACACAGCAGTCCCTCCATCTTTCATTTAGGGGAAGACAGTCTGGCACAATGCCTTCTTCTCATCATCTCCTTCTGCAGATGGAGAATGAATGTTTGGGAGATTGGGGCAACACTGTTTAGCCTCCACTGGATTTTGATCAGACAGCTGCAGAAAGTCGGAAAGGTTTTGGGTTCCCTGACTTTAACAAGGAAAATCACAACAGAGGAGATAAAAAATCTCGCTTTCTGCATCCTAGCTGCATTGCACACTCAAGAGCAGGTCACCTCACTGGACTTCAGTTCCCCCTTCTTTAAAATGGGTACAATAATCATGATACAGACTCTCCCTTGGGGATGGTTTAGGCAAAAGTTTGGAGTAAACTTGAAAATGAAAAAATAAAAATGCAAATGATTGTGACTGGTGTAGTGTAATGGAAAGCTGATGGATTTGGGAAGGGTGTTCTGGATTCAAGTTCTGCAACTGCTACTTTACTATTTGTGGGACCTTGATCAACCATTCTCAACTGTGAAATGCAGTATTTGGATTAGATGACCTTGAAGGTTCCCCCTCCCCATCCCTCAACCACTAAATCATAGATAAAGAACAGAAGTTCTTAATATTTTTGGCAGTCTTTCTGGCAGTCTGGTGAAATCCAGAGATTCCTATGTTTTTGAATACATAAGATTTAAAATACAGATTACAACAGAATCAATACCATTGGAATATAGTTATCAAAAATTTTTTAAAGATTCCAAGATCATGGACTCTTGGGAAATCAGAGACCCCTAGGCTAAGAACAAGTGACCTGAAGCTAGAAATGCCCCCCGAGGTTATCTAGTCTAATCCCCTCATTTTACAGGGGGGGAAACTGAACCCAGGTCATGGCATTCCCTAGTTAAAGCTAGAAAAGACCACAAGAGTCGACTCCCGTCATTTTTTTAAAAGCAACTGAGGCTAGGCAGGTTCACTGCCTAATTAATAAGTGTTGGGTGTGGGATTTAAATCCAGTTTCTTTGCCTGAAGAGCCAGTGTTTCCTCCATTATAGCATTCTGCCTTCTCTATGACAAATTTAAGTTATTTGAATCAAGTCAACTTTTATTAAGCCCCTACTATGTGCAACGGATTATGAAAGTGCTAAGAATACATGGACAAAATCATGGAATGGCTCTACTGTTGTTTAACTTCTCGGTGCCTTGGTTTCCTTAGTCGTAAAATGAGGGGGTGCGATGATGTCTAGCCAGGTTCTGTTCACCTTTCAATCTGTAATTATACTATTCAAGGAATTTCTATGTCTTCAGAGCTCTTTGTAAAAGTGAAGGCATGAGTAATAGCCATCTACTGAATTTCTGAGAAATGACACGGCATAAATATGTCGGTGTTGGAAAGACTTCCTTCCTCCTCTTCCCCCGTGTTCAATAAATTATGAAAGAAAGGAGTGGGAGGGTCATGTAGTAGTGTGACACGGGGGCAGGAGTTAGCTGGTTCACCTGGAAGCCAGAAAATTTTTTTACCCAAACTGGAAAATATTCTGTCCAGCAATCCTCCCTGAATATCCTCATAATTCAGGCAAATGTCAGTCATCTATGTGGATGTGGATGTGTCTTTCCCTATGATGCAAGTGTTTCCGACGAGCAATTAGAGGAAGCAGTTCATTCCGATGTGCAGAGAGCTTGGGTCTAGGGTCCAAGGATGGCAGAATTTTAGATCTTACCAATCACCTGAACAGAAAAGTCTCTGTCTCTGCCTCTCTGTTTTTGGGAGTGGGCTCCTCGGTCTGTCTAGCTTCCCAGAGTTTACTTTAGCCCTGCCTGCTGCCAAGGAGGCAAGGATGCACTGAGAAGTTGAGGGGGGAGGTTTGGAGGGGGGGACCACTGTGGTTATCCGGATGTAGGCTGGAATAGGAGGAGCCTTGATGAATTTTTGCCAGATCTTCTCCCTAGTAGAGGATATTGAGTTGTTTTTTTTTTCTTTTTTCACTGCTCCCCCCCCCCCCCAGTTTATGTCGGTTTCCCACTTAGGGTCATTTAAAGCTTACATCTCAGTAAATCCAGAAGGTGTCTGTTGGAGAAGGGGGAAAAAAAGAGGAAACTAGGCAAGCATCTTAATCCTTCTGTCCATTCACGGTCTTCATAATGTTCTTTCAGGCCTCCGCTGAGCTCCTGGGCTGAAATGAAGGCTGATAAATTAGTCTGGAGGGAAACAAGGCCGATTCTACTTGTAAAAGGTCATTTCGACTTTGTTCTGGGTGAGGGTTTATCTCAGCGGCAGCTGCGACAGACAATGCCCTGGGTCTAAATGGGAGAAATCTTAGCTCTGCTCATGAAATTACTGTGCTGATAAGCTCGAATGGACTTTAGTAAGACCTAAATGGGAAAGGAGTGGATGGAGGTATTTTTGAACACGACTGAGCGGGGATGACACAATGAGATGTACAATTAAAGCCGGCATTATCTCGGAGCGGAGAAGCACGCCGGTCCAGATCAGACGAGAAAGAAAGAAAAGTTCTCCCCACTCCAGCCCGACCATTTCTGGGGAAAATCCAGCGGTTATCTTCCCAGAGTCAAGCCTCACCCATGAGCTCAAGGGTTATAAAGCAGCAAAACACAGTGGCCCCTTCCACAGGTCACTGCTGATGGGATCTGACTTGATTTCTTCTATATTTTGTTCGTTCAGACAATGTACTCTTTGCTTCAAAGCGGGAGGATAAGAAGGAGGGGAGATGCCTTCTGGAGAAATTCTCCACTGAAAACCTGGGCTAACACGTCCCCAGGTCCCATTTATGGGGCCAGAATTAAAACAATGGCTTCCCAGTTGTGATCCAAGAGGAAGCCAATGGGATTATCATATCCCTTGCACCTGTCTAATTCCTTCCCTCCAGAAGCCATAGCAAATGTCGATGTTCTCTCAATGGAAGTTAAATTCTTTGAAGACAAGAGCTGATCTTGGTAGCAGCCCCAGTACTAGGTACAGTGATAGAAATAATGCTTGTTGATTGAGTCATTAAAAAAAAAAAAAAGAATCCCAATATTGCTCCTTGTGGGAGCTCTGACTTGCTCTTATCCCAACCTGGTTTAGCATATATCTTCCTTAGGCAAACTGGTGGTCTCCTGGAATCAGAGCCTCCTCATGGTCCAGACATAGGGAAGATGCCCAATTAATTTGTCCCTATCGCAGTTCAGAACTCCCAAGCTCAAAGATCCACCAGCTTTAATTTTCTCAGGAGCAAGGATTATGGGAGTATTCTGCCGTACCAGGCAACTGATGGTCCAGTGAACCTATTCTGTATCTTGTACTGGATCCACCAGCAGATTTCTGTCCAGGAAAAGATGCTCCTTCTTAAGCTCCATATATTACTTAAGTTTGCCAATCTAACCACCCGGAAGTCTGTCAGTCAGTTGAAAAAGCATCTTTTAAGTGTTTACATGTGCCTTGGGCTAAGTGCCCAGGGATACAAAGAATGGCAAATGTCTGCCCTTACGGTTCCAGAAGGGAATGCCAAAGGGAGAGAAACTCTTCAGGACAGTTCCCATCTGGGAAAATGTTGGATCTCTCCAGTTCTAATTCCATACCTCTCACCCCCACTTTATCCACAAGTTCTGGGAGCTGTTTGCTTCCTGGGAAATCTGAGCTGCTTTAAATGGAGGGGTTTGGCTCCAGGAAGTCCCCACAGATGACAGATCTCTGTGTGTCTATGTATGGGTGAATGTGTGCTTGCATATGTATGTATGTATGTAGATATAGATGTAAACACACAGAGAATCCTATATATTTATAGTGCTTTAAAGTGGGTCTAAAACTGTTCCCTCACAACAACCTGAAAGTGTAGTATATTATTATGCCCATTTAACAGATGCAGAAAGTGAGACTCTAAGAAGTTGAAGCATAGAAAATGAGCAGAAAGATGCAAAAATATCCCAAGAAAGTCATTGCTTAAGAGATAAATGGCTCTTGGATCCCATATAGAAATATGTTCTTTATCTCCACCCTCTTTCCTTCTCTCTCTCTCTCTCTCTCTCTCTCTCTCTCTCTCTCTCTCTCCCTCCTTCCTCTCTCTCTCTGTCTCTGTCTCTCTCTCTGTTTCTGTCTATCTCTCTGTCTCTGTCTCTGTCTCTGTCTCTGTCTCTGTCTCTCTCTCTTCCTCTCTTTCTCTCCTCTCTCTTCTGTCAGTCTTTCTCTCTCTCCCATCTTCCTGTCTCTGTCACATTCTACTCTCCCTCTCCCTCTCTTTCTCTCTCTGTGTCTCCCCTCCTTTCTTCCTTTTACTAATAAGGACATGGGAACATATATTGGGTGAGACAGCATGACATGTGGTGGCCAGATTTGAATTCTGTACGCTATTGGTTCAAATCCTGCCTCTGCTGCATAATAATTATGGGAACTCTTTGAGACTCAATCTTATCATCTGTAAAATGGGATTCAGGTTATCTGTTGCCTCAAGGGGTTGTTCTGAGTTTCAGCAGAGATAATGCAGAGAGTGTGTTTTGCAGCCTTGTAAGTGCTATAGAAATGTTCTTTCATATTTTAGGATTTCAAGCTTTAGAGGCTTTAGCACACATTTAGCTAACAAGGGGATCATAAGCAAATGTAGAAAACACGTAAGTAAGCGTGGAAAAATGGACAGAACACTGGATCCAGAGCCAGGGCTTGACTCCTGCCTCAGATACTTCCTAGATGACTCTGGGCAGGCCACCTATACTTTTTTGGCCTCAGTTTCCTCATCTGTAAAATCGGAGAGAAAACAATAACTGTTGAGATCCCTTCCGATGTAAAATGTACAATCTGATGAGCCTGTGGATTTGATTCTGACAAACAGAACTAAAATGCTAAGAAGATCACCCAAAATCACTCAGTAAAGAACAAAGCGGGCATTCGAACTCATGTCTTTTGACTGGAAATCTTGGGTTCTTTCCACTACCTGGTGGTTTGCCATATTCTGGTGGCGAGTTCTGAGGTTTGAAGGTGACAGATCATAAAACTTCTGTACAGAAAAGAATCCCTGATAAGCGTGGCCTAGTGCTGGGATTGGGTGGGGGGAGGAAAGAGGAGGGAGCTGGAATTTGGTCTCTGCTTGGGGAAGATTCAGACCTTTGGACAATTACTTAATGAGCATACGGACAACTTATCTGACCCGCCAAAGTGGTTGGGGCTATTCGTGTCAGCTTAGGGATGATGGGAACGTAGGTTGGAATGGATCATTTAGTCTAATTATCTCATTTTACAGATGGGGACACCGAGGTCCAGAGACGGCCAATGATTTTCTCACAGTCACAAGATAATACGTCATTGAGAGGGGATTTAAGCCCGGATTTTATTGCTACATTCACCTAACCTCTGTCTGCCTCAGTTTCTTCATCTGTAGAATGGGGATGGAGCATCTAGGTGGCACAGTGGATAGAATGTTGGACCTGGGAATCAGGATAACTCACAAACCCAGCCTCAGATATTTCTTAGCTGATTGACCCTGGGCAAGTCATTTCATCCTATTTGTTTCCATTTCCTCATCTATAAAATGAGCTGGAGAAGGGAATGGCAAATGGAGAAGGAAAAAAAAATGGAGTCATGAAGAGCTGGACAGACTGAACAAGAATAAACAGAACATAATACAACCCACATTCAGTATTAATAAGGGACACAACTCAGGCAGCAGCATTGGAATCAGGGGGATATGAGTTCGAATTTTGCCTTCTACCGTATACTGGCTCAGATCCTGAGAAGGGCAGTCAATCTCCCAATGCCTTCCAGACAACTCTCCAAGCCTATAAGTCTCATGAAGTTCCTGTGACAGAGGGGCTTTGATACTAACTCATCCATGAAATAACAGATGTACTGCACACACACACATACACACACACACTAATCCACACATATACCCCTTGTCTTTTAAGGTAAATGAAACAATTTCCTCACACAGCCCTATATTGTGATGTATTATTAAGCCCACTGAACAGATATGGAAACTGAGGCTCCAAGAAGCCTTAATGGCTTACCCCAAATTATGTAGTTGGTAAATGCAGGTCTATGGAGATGATAGTATCACTGACTTTTTGAAGAATTGGCCCAAGGAAAGACATTTTGGATCCAGAGAACATCCTGACTGTCCCTCACTCCTACTGACTTATTTATTTATTCAGATTTTTTGGACTAAGCTAGAGGCCATCCTTTGCCTCCATTGCTCCCCAGACTTAATCACTGAGTGGGTGCAGCCTGAGTCAGACGGAGACCTGATGAAGACCTTGGCCCTCCCTCTGCATCCAGGGTCATCTCCAGTCATTCCTATCTCTATCTGGCCACTAGCCCCAGATGGCTCTGGAGGGGAAAGTGAGGCAGGTGACTTGGCCAGCCCTCCCTCACTGAAATCCAGTTCTCTTGCATGTCACGGGATCCCCTCCCTCACGGTCCTCTTGGAGAACAAAGGGCAAACAACAAGAAGGGCTTCCATCTCCCAGAATTATTCCAAATATACCACCTTCTTCAAGAAGCCTTCCCTTACGTCCCCATTAGGAGCCTCCCTCTCAAAATACCTCATATGCATTTCATATATATCCCATTCGTGCTTATTTATTCTTCATCACATAACGGGTCCATGTATGGCAGTTTCTTGACCTGTATAATGGGGACAACTACAAATAAAACTGAAATGAGCTTTTATTCTGATAGGAATCGAAAGGAATAGGAGGGAGACATAGGCACGAGGGACTTGTCCAGCACTTCACGGGAGCTAGACAACTCCCGGGGCAGAATACGGGCTTTTCTGATTCCAGATACTCTATTCAGACCATTTCTCCTGTGTTGAGGGGAGAGAGGAAGGGGGGAGGGACTCCTGTTCTTTTCACTGAGTTCAGGACATTTCACAGAGAGACTAATGGAAAACCCTGGCCCAATGGCCCTTTAAATCCTGAGTCTCCTTCCCTAGGTAGGGGAGCCCAGGGGCAAGGCCATCCCAGCCCCATCCAGACCCAGACGCAACAAGGGGGTGAGCCAGGAGGATTAAAGGTGCCTTTGTTACATTCCCTTAATGTATAATCCTCATTGATCAGTTCCCTCAAAAAGAGGTCTCTTGAGCCCCTCAGTTCCCAGAGGCAGCGTGGGGAGGAGCAGGGAGCCAGCATTCCAGAGGAGGACAGTAGGCTGCCTCCATCCTGCCGGGCTTCTGACAAGCCTAATGCTATTTTTCAAATATCTAGGTCACAAGCAAACCATTCTTGGGTTGAAGGGTGGCTTTCTTATGGTTCCTCTGTGTTTTTTTTTCTTTTTAAAAAATGTGGATGATAAAATACTATTTAAGAAACCGGTTATTCGTGGATGTCTCTTGAAAATGAAAAGAAAATATTTATTTCCTTCTTGTGCTTGTGAATCAGAATGTTCTATTTAAAGAAAGTACCCTCTGCCGGATCGCAACTGAATTATTGCCCCTTAAGGAAATAAAGGAGAAATATCAGTGAGGTATTCTTAGTCACTCTCCCTCTCTCTCTCTCTCTCCTTTAAAAAAAATAAAATAAATTCCTTATATACCCATGTTTCAGAGCTGGGCCTAAGATAGTACAGGATTTCATGGTATTTGTGGTCTAAAAAAGTCTAACCTGATGTCAGGGGACATTCGGGGGAAATAAAGAAAAGTGTCTGGGATTTGGTTTTATTTGATTAAAATGCTAGAAATAAAGAATAACCTGACACGAAGCCCATCTTGATTGCCGTTGAATAGCATCTCATCACAGATTCCCCCCCCCCTTTTTGATTCCCCTTCCTCCGCCATTGCCATTTAGATGAGGTAGCATGGAGAGAGAGCTTTGGGGGTATCATTTGGGAATAGGCCCATGGCTCTCTTTAGCCTAAAATAAACCTTCCTAGGCAGTCAGGGAAGAAATATAAGCAGCCTAGCTGAGCTGCTGAAATCAAGCTTGTCTTTGCCTTAGAGGGGAAAAGTAGCAAAAGACCATATGGTATAAGGACTCCCTAAGATAGAGGATTTATGTGGGTGAACAGAGGATCATGAAGGTCTTTTTTTCAACTGTAACACTTTGTGTGGGGAGAGTGAAGGAGGGGAAATCCTGCTGTTAGATTTAAAAGTCTTTGAAACGGCTTTTCAAATAACTCATACATATCAGCTACAGCAGCAGAACCAAACTATAGCTATGTCTGTGGAGCTATTCTCCCCTACTCTGCCCCCCACTATTCAGATCTGTGGTTCCCACCAACACCCCCACGTGTTCCTCTTACACTTTCCTGATTTGTAATCAGAAGAATAAATAAAAAATAAGATGGTTGATCGCTGAGTATAAAAGAACATGCTATCTATGAGAATATTCTGTTTTCGTAGATCTCTGTAGTTCTGGGCTCCCGGTGGGGATGGGGGAAATGAAAGGCATGGAGGACAGGCTAACATTAGTAGGGCCACTTCCAACTCTTAAAGATACTCTATGTACAGATGTCCCAAATTCAGGGTTCATGGTACTCTGAGGATGTGGACACACACTCACACATATGTGCATGCTAGGAGAAGGAAGACCATAAATATCGGAAAACGTCAGCACAAGCGAAATCAATGCAACTAGGAAAAAATCTTGGAGGAAATGTATCTGATAAAGTCATTATATCTCTGATATATAGAGAGAGCTGCTTCATTATATAAAACCAAGAGCTCTTCTGCAGAAAAATGAGCAGTTTGAGGATATTACAAAAGCTATTGAAACCAAGTTAAATATAAGACAAAAAATAATTTGCATAAAGTTGACATTTAAACCTTTTTTTTTTCTGAGATAACTGGGATTAAATGACTTGCTCAGAGTCACACAGCTAGGAAGTATTAAGTGTCTGAGGCTGGGTTTGAACTCAGGTTCTCCTGACTTCAGGGTCAGTACTCTATCCACTGCATCATTTAACCTTAACTAGGCTCAACAATAGCTTTGCTTCTTAGATCCAACTCCCAAAGAGTTGATGAATAATGGATAATAGGGAAACCCTTGCTTTTTTCCATAATCCAAAATTCATTAACCCTTCTATCAACTCTTTGAGTCTCCAGGTGAATCAGTCTTTTTCAAAGTTGTCTTCCTCCCTCCACTTGTCCCTTCAGAGCCATAATCTCAAATTCTTTAAAAAAATTTTTCAAGTTCACTAAAGCTTTTTTTATTCTCAAAACATGCATAGACAATTTTTAACATTCACCTTTGTATAACCTTATGGTCCAATTGTTTTTCCTCCCTCCCTTTTCCCCACCTCCTTCCTGAGATAGCAAGTAATCCAATATATACTAAACATGTGTGATTTCTGCACACATATTTCCACAATTATTATGCTACACAAGAAAAATCATAATCTCAAACTCTTAAAAATTTACACATGTATTTAAGAAATATTTTTGACCTGACTTTCTGGTCCAAAACTATCAGGTGGATGGGATGCATAGGGAGGAAGAATTTTCTTGGAGCTTGTTAACATGTAAATTTACTCCCTTCCCTCAATCTCCTCCCAGTGTTTAAAATCAGAAAAAACAAAATGATAGACTTAGAGCTGGCAAGGACTTTAAAGTTCATCTATTTCAATCTCTTCATTTTATGTGAAGTGATTTGCCCCCAAATCACAGAATTAATAAATGGTGAAGGATCAGACTCAGCTTCTCTGACTTGAAGTGTTGATACAACTCTAGCAACTTGGAGAGAGTCATCATCAACCTTGTACTTTCAAGGCAGGGCTGACACTTCTGCTTAGTGCCAAGCTTTTCCTAGTCAGGCTTTATCCTGGGCTTGACATGCTCACTTTAAGGGTAAAGGAATGGAAAATGCCATGACATCTGGGTTATTAACAGCCTCAGAAGAGTGAAGTGGAGTTCCTCTCCAGGAAGGGACCCATGGCCGGCTTTCTAATGAATCCAGTGCCTTCTAGCTCTTCCCCTACGTTTTCAGGGTCCTAATAGCAAGTTGAAACACCTGTCTGTCCAAAACCAATTCAGCAGCACTGTTTTTGTTTTTCCTGGAGGATGCTGGTTTCCTTCCTGAGACACTGAGCCATGAGGTTGTCCTGTTGATCTTGGTTTCTTCCTCTGCTGGTATTTTATTTGGCATCTCCTTGGCCCTCTGAGTGAGTACATAAATGTTGTAGACAGTGATGGTCCACCTCTTGGCTTCCCTGGCTCCTTGAAGAATCCACTAAAGTTCTACCTCTTGCAAAAAAGCCTTTCTCAGTTCTCCTTAATCTTACAGCTTAGTGTTTTCCTCAAAGACTGCCTCCAATTTATCCTGGATATTCATCTTGTTTGAACATGCTAATTTACATGTCATCTTCTACCCCATTAAATTATGGGCTCCTTGAGGGCAGACACTGGTTTACTTTTTCTTTTTCCCTTTCTTTGTATCTCTAACATATAACAGAATATTTGGCACATAGTAGGTTTTTAATAAATGTCTTTTGACTAACTGTAGGTGAGTAGTTGTATGGCGCAGTTTGGGTCTGAAGAGAAGACTTCTCTTTATGAGTTCAATGTAACCTCAGACACTTACTAGGTGTGTGACCTTACGTAAGTCATTTGATCCTGTATTTAATTTTGTAATTTTTTTTGTATATATGCTGAATTTAAAATGACTAGTAGAATCCAGGTCAAGATATCTCAAAGGGAGTTTGGAAATGTTAGACAAAGTCAGGAAACAGATTAGGGCTAGATAGATTTGAGAATCATCAGTACAGAAAAGATATATCACTGGGAGCTCATAATATTACCGACTGAGGAAGTTGTAGAGGGAGAAGAGAAGAAAGTCTACCATTAGGAGCATTGACCTGGCTAAAGATGCAGAAAAGTAGATTAAGAAGGAGCAATCTGGTAGATAGGAGGAGAATCAGGTGAGAATAGGGTCCTGAAAACTAAGACAGAAAGAGTATCAAGGAGGAGAGAGAGTGATAAATGTATCAAAAACTGCAGAGATCAAGGAGGATGAGGATGGAGAAAAGGCCATTGGATTTGCAATCAAGGATCATTGGGAACTTGGAAGAGAGCAGTTTTGTGGAAAGGAGAGGCTGGAAGCCAAATTGTAAGGGATTAAAAAGAAAGTGAACAGAAAGAAGGTGTAGATACCTTCTGTAGACAGCTTTTTCAAGAAGTTTACCTCAAAGGTCAAAAGAGCTATAAAAGGATAAAAGAGTAGGAAGGAGCAAGGGAAGACTTTTTGTGGATGGGAAGACCTGGAACTATTTGTAGACAGTAGGGAAGAATTCAGTAGATAAGGATTAAGTAGAGATTGAAAATAAGTGATAGAGACAGCTATGTGGTACAGTGGATTAAGCACTATCTAGCTCAGGAGGATCTGAGCTTAAATATGGCCTCAGACATTTACTTGCTGTGGGATCCTGGGCAAATCAGTTAGTCCTGACTGCCTTGCCAGAAAACAAAGAAAATAAATGATAAAATGGGAATAAGAGAGAGGTCCATGTCTTGGAAGGGATAAGATGGAATGGGATGGCTTGAGTCTACAGTTAGCCTCAGTTAAACCAACTCCTCATGTGAGACAGGGAGACAGAAGCCATATCAGTGATAGAAGAAGAGGAAGAGGGGAAAAGAGAGAGGCTTGATGAATGTCCTCAATTTGTTTCAGTGAAATATGAAACCAAGATCCCAGCTAAGAGGGGAAGGGGACCCAAGACAGACTTGAAGGGGGATAAAAAGATTTAGAAGAAACATTAGCTTTTTGTGTGCCATACCACACCTATGACTACTGAGCATGGGGTTAGCACACCTCTGCATTTACTCAAGCTATCAGTTAGGGATCGATTGAGGACCAACCTAACAGAATGTACAGGAAGGAATAATAAATAAAAGAACAGAGAAAAGTCTCAGGAATGATGACTTGTTTTTTCTTAGTCAGATGTGTGATTTCATTGATGTAGGGAATTTCCAATGAGAAAACTTCTACCGATGGAGATCGGTACCTCTTCCCTCTTTTCTTCCCTTGAATTCTCTTCCTCTCCTCCAAAATTATTTTACAAATATAGCATATCAATGATCATAGCAAGGTTGGTGTAATCATGGAAGGAAAAGATAAATAAAGAAATCTAAAACTAAATAAGTGAAAGTGTGAAGTATCCTTTTGGGGTTCCAATGAATTGTGAATCTATTTGATTGGTTCTATTTTTTCCTGCTCCAGAAATGAGTCAGGTCAACTGATAACCTATGAGATAAGCTGTGCCAGTGTTCCTCCTAGATGAATTTTATAGATGAAGAGCTCAAAGAAGAAAAAAGGAAGGAAAGACACAAGCATTTATTAAGTACTTACTATGTGCCAGTCACTATGCTAAACAGTTTACAAATATTTTCTCATTGACTTGGTCAGGGAAACATAGAACCAATAAATGTCAGAATTAAGATATTAATTAACAAAGATGAGATGGCTCCATTATAGCATTTGGGACATGACCAATATGGGAATACATTTTCTTTGACTGTGTTTATGTGATAAAAAGATTCTTTCTCCTCCATCTCTTTCTTTCTTTTTCTTTTTTTTTCATTTTCTTTCTTTCTTTCTCCCTTCCTTCCTTCCTTCCTTCTTCCTTCCTTCTTCCTTCCTTCCTTCCTTCCTTCCTTCCTTCCTTCCTTCCTTCCTTCCTTCCTTCCTTCCTTCCTTCTTCCTTCCTTCCTTCCTTCTTCCTTCCTTCTTCCTTCCTTCCTTCCTTCCTTCCTTCTTCCTTCCTTCCTTCCTTCCTTTCTTCCTTCCTTCCCTCCTTCCTTCCTTCCTCCCCCCGGCTTTTTTCTATGAGTTGCATTACTCATAGTAGCTTTATTTGGTTGTTAGTACAAATATTACTATACCCATTTTACAGAAGGAAAAACTCAGGTCCAGAAGGTTGAGAAAACTTTGCAAATGATCACAGCAGCCATAATAATCAAGACTAGAATTTGATCAGCTTCTGCTGATTTTAGGTTCAGTCCTCTTTCTACCCCAATAATAGAGAGAGGAGGACCATTTCTTCCATGATATAAGATGGCTCATTCAGTCCTGCCCAGGCATGATTTCTAGATCACGTCTTTTCCAATCCTTGAACCAATTTGACTTAATTCCATTCCAACCCCTGGGACTCATGAATATTTTCTGAGGTCTTTCAGCCAGTTCTCCCAAACCGTGTATTTCTGTCTGCGTCATAGCTTCTTTGTAAAATTCTTTAAACGCCCCGTCCCGGGGGCCATTAGGGTTTGCTCTAGCATGGCAGAACATCTCAGAAATTCAGACACCAGCTGAGCCCCCCTTGGTTGGAATTTGATTCTGTTTCTTCTCACCATGAAGATAACTCCACATTTATTTTATCCAACATCTTCCCTAGTTAAGGGTTGGGGTAGGGAGAAAAATGACACAATTTTCTAAAAACTCACCAGTAAAAGCATTTGGTGCACAGACATATTTTTGTTTCAGTTTTAATCACCTTTCTTTCTTAAATCAAAAGGTATTTTGGGAAAAAGATCCTTGTAAGATTTGTAAACTCAGAATGAGGGAGGTAGAAGAAACCTTCAAAGAGGTCATCTACTCCCTTCCCCTGTCTCCATAACCTTTGTTGAGTTGGACAGCAGCATTTTCCTATCAGAGATTGACGTGCCACCAAATCTGATGGAAGAGAAATTGGAATCCCAAAGTTGTCATCTCGGTTTTACCCTTGTAATGAATGCTGTTCTTTGGCTTCTCAAGGGATAAAGACCATCTTTGTATATTAACACAATAAACTAACTGACATTCTTCTAATGTCATTATTTTACTGATGGGGAAACTGAAGGGAAGTGCCTTGCCCATGATCACCAAATTAATAAAAATAGCTACTTCCTGGATAGAAGTCCATGTCTTTTGACTATAACATCAAACCTCAAGATCATAGTTCTAGGTTTCAAAGATGCCCAGCCCCAAGTTTAGTTTTCATCATAGTTTGGAAGGAGTCTCAGAGACTACTTCGTCCACACGCTCATCTTAAAGATGAGTAAACAGTGACCTATGAAAATTAAATGATTTCCTCCAAATCACACAAACAATATGGGTCAGAAATTATTTTTTTTGCCTTGACTGTGGCAGAAGGCTTTCTTTTTTAAGATCAAGATGGAACTGCTGGGGGAGCCACAGAGCCCTGAATCAGGAATCAGGAAATCATGAGATCAAATGGAACCTCAGATACCATCAGTTGTATGACTCTGGGAAAACCATTTAATCCTGTTTGTCTCAGTTTTCTCAATTGTACAATGGGGATAATAATAGATAGATACTATTATTATAGTATCCCAGGATTATTGTGAGACTCCAAAGACATAATATTTATAAAGTGCTTAGCACCATATCTGACATATAATAGATGCTAAATAAATATTAGCTATCATCATCATTATCATCATCAAATAACCCCTTCTTTTAACAAGTGAAGAAATCAAAGCTAATAGAATTAAATGACTTGCCTGAGGTCACACAGCTAGTAACTATCCAAAGGGGTTTGTTAAACCCAGATCTCGATTATTGCACAAAAGTGCTATGCAGGAGAACTAGATGTGTTTTGTTTCACCCTAGGGAACAGAATTAAGCATGTTGAGGAGGAAATGACAAATTTATGGTTAATATATGGAAAAACAACAACTAGAGCACCTAGAGCATTCTTTTAAAAATGGGATAGGTTCTTTTTATAGGTAGTGAATTCCCCGTCATTGGAAGTATTCAACGGGAGGGTAGATGACCAACTTCGGGGCAATGTTAGAGAAGGAATTTCTGTTTAAGTCTGGGATGTTGGAGATGATTCTTGAGGTTCCAAACTCCAAGATTATATGATCCTTTCTGTTGCTTTTACTGAAGGTTTCCCAGAAAGGACATCTCTTAAACATATTCTCCCAAAGAGGAAAAACAAAAACTAAGAATTTTTTTAAAAAAAAAATCACTTTTTCAGACGAACACATGCCCACGCATGTATACACACATGTGAAATATATATACATGGGAAACCCTCTGACACATCTCATTTTCCCCTTTGAAACAGGAGTGAATAACTGACTGCCCATGTACTGCCACTCCTAAAAAAAATACCGTGACCCATGAAATGGACTTGTGATCTATTTTTTCCTGTTTTAAGGCAATTTGGGCAGAAAAGGCTAAGAAATATACAGCTCGAGCAGTGGAGCCAGCATGCAAAAGCAATAAATTAGGTTAAAGGAGAGTTTTGTAAATAAGGTAAGCATGATTTTTTCCTGTTTGGCTTAAGGAGAAATTTCCTGAATAAATAATTGTGCACTTTCTTTGATTTTAAGGTCCTGGATAGCCTTCTAGGGACTTCATTTGATCTTTGAAGCTATTCAGGTTATAATGAGTAAGCTTGAAGTTTTGGTGAATGGGATGTTTTAAGGTCCTCAGATGAGACATGGTTTCTATTAGGGCTGGAAATAGGGAAACCTAAAATTCAGTTTGAATTGATTTGGGTACTGTGTTTTCAGTTAGGTTAAAGGTGGGATGGAAGGAAAGACTCATAGAAACTTCTATCTCACTTGATACTCAAAAATAACCTTTCGAATATTAGGTGCTATCATTAGACTCATTTCATAAATGAGGAAACTGAGGCTGACAGAAGCTTTGTCCAGATTCACAGATAATGTGTCGGAAACAAGACTTGCCCTTCTTGACCAAGACTCTCTTTTTCTGCCCCAGGTCATAACTGTCCCCAAAATCTAGTCCAAACAAATGATCTGTTGATGATGATTGATTAGAATAAAATTCTTCTTAGTATTATTATGGCATCTCAGGATGGCAAGGGGTTTAGAGTTTTTTACAACCTTACCTGAACAATGGGATACACTACAAGACACGCAGCCAGTTGGCATCCAGCCTCTGCATGAATGTACCAATGAGGGGGAACCACTAAATATTCCAAATACACTCCAAGAATATGTTATTTTCAAATAAATTTGCCAAAGATTTTGTGATTTAGGAATGCTTCTTAAGGCCCAGAATTTCTGATCTCTGTGAAGTCCTACTCTAAAGTGGACAGAGTTTGAGGAAAAACCTCCCTTTCCCCCCTTCTCCATACATAGATTTTTTCATTGCCCTGCCTTCAAATTCTTTCTCCTGAACAGGATCTTGAGGAAAATGACTCATGGATAATTCATTGAGAATTTTTCATTAAAAAAATGGGGTTTGTAATTTTATTGTTATAGATAACCCCAGAAAGAAACTCTCTTTTACTAATATCAATCTCAGACGGGGATTTATAGTCTTAGAGAATTGGGGGTGGGGAGACAGGCAGGCTAAAGGGCCATATGACTTACACAGAGTCATAGAACCAGTGTGTATTAGGGGCAGGGCTTAAACCCACATCTTCTTTCTGGTTCTGAGCTTAACTCCCTGTATTATAATCCTATTACCTCTCAAATAGAACCATAACTTCTCATATTTTTATTTTGCATTTTTACATTTCAATATTTTCTGGGATGGAGTGAAATGCTTATAGAGCAAGTTGTCAGCAGCCCTGTGAATTAAAAAGTCATTAGTGAACAGTATGGAGGACAATGGAGGATATATAGCCAGACAATCTTCGAGCACTTATCTGCTTGCAATGGGTGAGAATTGAAAATTCCCAGCCCTGGGACCTAACAGGCACCATCCCTAGTGCTTAGCATAGTTCCTGGCACATAACAGACATTTAATAAATGCTTGCTGACTTGACTGCAATGAATCAAATTGTATTCCCCAAAGTGGCCTAGTTAATAGAATGCTGGTTTGGGAGTCAGAAAGAACTGAGTCCAAGGTTTTCCTCTATGACTTACTAACTGTGCAACCCCTGTTAGCCTTGTTTTATTCTACTGTAAAATGGGGATAATAATAACACTTACCTCCCAGAGTTGTTTGTGAGTTATTTAAGGGAAATAATATTTGTAATGTGCTTTGCAAACTTTAAAGTGTTAGATATTATTAGTAGCATTAATGAAAGTAATACCAAACAACATCAACACTAATTTGATGTTCAGTAGTGTAAACACGAAAGCCTTCTGGTGAACTTGGCAAATTAGACTATTTATATGAACATAACCCAGGTGTGGAGAATTAAAATCTCTATCTAAACAGTTAAGTGACTTGCTCAATTTTCCCCCAAAACCAAAAAAAAAAAAAAAAAAAAAAACCTCAAAGCCCTACCCTCCCATAAGTAATTAACTATTTCCAAGTCCTCATTATCTAGATTATCGCTTCCCATCTCCCCTTTCTTCAGCGTGTGTAGATGCTCCCTCTCCAGCTCCACATGGGCCTCTCCACCCCATGACAGCAATGACTCGCCCCCTTAATGGATGGCCACGGGGTAACAAAGGCACAAGATGGATCATGAAGGCAAGGTAATCAGGGCCTGAACTCTCAAAGAAAACAAGGTCAGAAGAGATAATGCCGGGTGCGTCTGCAGCTCTGTTTGAGGACGTTGGATCGAGGGCAAATATTTCCAACTGCTGGCATGAAAGGTAGCTGTCGGGTCATGCTCAGGGAACAAAAGAGCGGGGCAGAAATCTGAGGAGAACGTTCTCGCACGTCCGACCCAAAATAAATAATATCACAGAGTCAACACATGGGGCCGATAACAGAAACGGCTCGTACCAGCTCTGGCATTCAATGAGTAATGGAGATATGGACCATTTCTTAAAAATGAGCAAATAGAAACTTGTATCAGGACACAGTAGATGAGAACAAAGTCCCCCGAAGGTCTTGAGAAAGATTATCATCGAATTCACATGCCCTTCATCATCCCCAATCCACCTACTCTTGGGAGGGCTGCCGAACTATCTGGTCTTTGACTCTACTTGTCCAAATGCCAGGCAGGGCAGGGCAGGGCAAATAGCTTCATTTCACAGCCAAAAAACCACGTGCCTTTTTCACGAAATCGGGCTGACGATTTCATCAGGGTGCGTTCCCAGGGAGCCGAGGCAGAAGGACACCTAGTTTTCAGTTTCTAGCCCTTAGGGGGGCATCGAGCTTCCAGGTCACACAGTCAGAATCTAGCAGAAGCTAGACTTTAACTTTGGTCTTCTTGATCATCAGGCTAGTTTTCTAGTATTTTATAAACCATTTTTTTTCCTATTCCCTGAATTTAGTACAATAATTAGTATATAGTAGGTACATGAGGGAGCAGGCAAAAGTGCCATAGTGTACCTGAGGTAGGAAAATTCATTTTCCTGAGTTCAAATCTGATCTCAGACACTTCCTCACCGTGTGACCCTAAACAACTCATTGTTTGCCTCAGTTTCTTTATCTGTAAAATAATCTGTAACATATTTATTCTATGATCTATGGTTTATTCTATGATCCATCATCCACCATCATCCATTGTTGATTAGAAAGAAGGAGTAGCGGAGAATTCACCTCTATCATACACTCAGGACAAAATTCGTTGCAATTTCTAATATCTTCTAGGATAAGTAAATCTGATTCACTCAGCTTAATCACTCATTCATTCATTCAGATTCTCACACTACAATCCTACAGTGACCCACATCGCTTTGAACAGAGCACATAACGCTCCATGTCCCAACTCTCTCTTTGCACGTGCGTTCCCCCACGTCTGGAATGCTTGCCCTCTTCACCTCCGCCTCCTAACTTTCTTCAGATTCCAGCTCGGATCCCACCTTCTGCGGGAAGCCTTTTCTGCTGCCCCTTAAAGTTAGCGGCTTCCTCTTGAAGTGTTCTACATGTATGTACCTTATATGTACACCTTATTTTGATCTTATTTTTCCTCCCCATTCCCATTAAACTGTGAGCTTCTTGAGGACAGAGATTGTGTTTTTTGCCTTTCTTTGAATCCCCAGCACTTAGCAGAATTCCTAGCACATAGTAAGAGATTGAAATGGGCTTGTTAACTGTTGGTTAGCTGATTAACTCTTTGAGAAAGTCATCTTTTGTACTGATTTTTTTTTTTGCTTTATTCTATTTTGCAGCAACATATCCAAAGCCCAATCTGAGACCATGGGGCTACATTTCACCATGACTGTTGATAATGCTAAAGAATCTAGACTATGTCCCAGTATCCTAATGGGAGACATATCCTCTCTTTAGGAGGCAATTCCTTCTGAAAGAAATTATAAGTCAGTTTTCCAGGACCCAAGTGACTCCAAGGCATAATTGCAAAGCACATTAACTCTTTATGGTCAAGAGGGTTACTTTAATACACTTGAAACAGTCGCACATGGCAAGAGGCATAGTGAGGTTAAGATCATAAAAGACCTAGGTGCTCCTGAATCTCCTGAAAGCTGCAGCATCCCCAAAATGGAGTTTCTATCATCACCAAGGAGTACCCTAGGCGTAGCTATTTAATTTGGAGAGAATTACAAAAAAAAAAAACCTCCTTCACAGAGAGGTGATGAACTAAAAGCATTTCACCAAATCTCAGGACTCTGAATCGAAAGAGACCTCAGAGGGCATCCAGTCCAATCCATATCTAAAAAGGAATCCTTTTTACAACATTCCCACATCACACATAGCACAGTGTCTGGAATATAGGAGGTACTTAATAAATAATAATAAATAAAAATTAAAATTGACCTCTGTGGGAAGGTCTCAGTTGAGAAGGAAGCCATTCCTTTTTCTGGCAACTCATTTTATTTTAGGAGAGCTCGACATGTCAGGAAGTTTCTTTTCTTTTACTTATGAAAACATTAAATTTGCCTCTCTACAAATGATATCCATACTTTAAAACCACTGCTCCTGGTTCTGCCTTCTGGATAGAAATAGTCTAATCGCTCTTCAACCAGCTTTTAGATCTCTGCATCTTCTTTTCTTCTGGTTAACTAGTTTGATTCTTTTAATCTGGAAATGTCTGACAACTCCAGTATCTTTGCCAAGAAAACCCTTAGACAGGGTCATGAAGAGTCAGATATGACTACAAAGATCAACGACAATGTGGTACAGACTCAAAGTCCTTTATTCACCTGATCTTTCTCCTCTGCGCAATCTCAGTCTTATCAATGCCCTTCCTAAAATATATTTCCAACTGAAATATAATATTCCAGAAGTGATGAGCCCAGAGTTCTTTGAGAGAAGGGATTATTTTGCCTTTTTTGTATACATTTAGCACAATACCTGCACATATTAAGTCCTTAATAAATGTTTATTGATCTAGGAGTTAAGAGAAGAGATAAAAAGAGATTCTGTATAATTTGCTTCTGACCTCATTCCTCTAGCTCTGCTCCCTAACCTGGATGTTTCAATAAGGGATAACCATTCCCTTCAAGGTTCTTTCCTTCTCCATCTTACATCTCTTCTCTCAGAATTTCCTCTATTCTAACCCTTGAAAAAGCTACAAAACAACCAGACATTTAATTCCTTTTTTTTTCTCCTTGGGAAAGATCACTACCAAAAAAAAAAATATTCACCAAAAATCTAGTTTCCATATACAGTATAAAGACCAGGAATAATTGAAAAAAAAACAAACAAACCTGTTTTATGAGATTTCTGCCCCCACCCTGAGTGTTTACAGTCCTGAATGTCTTGCAAATCTAGGAAGATCTAGGTCAAGCTCCAAATAGATCCCTGCCTACAGATTTTCTGATTGCTTCTACCTTCCAGTTATCCCAGCAGGTAACTATAGTTTGTGTCCCTCAAATTTAAGCCAACTTCCTGCCCTAGTGTCCCTCTGTTCTGCAGACCACCTCTGACTGGACCTCATTAGTGGATTTTTTTTAAAAAGACAAACATGCTCTGGAGGTGGGGGGTGAGTAGGAGGTAGAAATTCTCATTCTTTTCTGTTCAATGTTAATCTGGGAATTGGGCATTCCAGACACCTATAAAAACCCCAAAGCCTTTGATAATTGGGGGATGAAGGAGCTACAGCCTTCTTTTTATAGCTCATGGCTGTCAGGTATTTGGGGAATGTCATTGGCTACTAGATTTGTTTTTTAACGGCTAACTTCCATTTGGGCCAGAAGAGATTCAAGTTTCTCAGCCACAGAAACATTTGCAAATGGAACTGACTCTCATCCGTTTGATTAATCTTTTGTATGCCGCTGTGACTCCATAGCCTTACCACCTATGAGCCACAAGGGAAGCATGGGATTCTTTAAGACATGAGGTCATTAAAGACACATTTCTTGGAGGAGAGCAAGCACAACTTTCTGGGGCCCAGAGCAGCCCATGAGAACCTCTGATGTTTTCGGAATGGCGTCATGAGGCTGGGGCATAAAATAAGCCAGGGAAATGTGACATTAGCCAACTCATTTTACCCATGGCCTCCCGCCTCGGGGCAGCCGGGTGGGCTCGATCCCCTGATTTATAAATAGATTGAGCACAAGACAAATGAGGGTGATCAATCATACTCAGAGTTCTCACCTCCCATCCAAAGTTTGTCTCCTTCAGCGTGGTCCTGGGCACTGTCATGAAAGGCCCCAGCCGTTCCCCAACTTCCATCTTCCTCTTGGCCCAGATTCCCAGTCCGGCCCCTGGAATCGAGGACTCTCGGAGCTCAAAGTCTGCTGGGATTGGAATGTCATCAGGAATGTAGACGGGGGCCTCATAAGGTGAACCCTCCTTTGGGGTAAAATCCTCACTGGTGGGAAAGGGGGAAGGCGGTCCCATGGGGATGGGGGACATGATGCTGTCCTCGGTCTCCTCCTCTGCACTTTCACCAGCCAAGAGGTCCGGGTCTGTCTCATACATATTATTTACAATATCGCTGTCACCTAGAGGAAATAATAGAAGGTTCTTAGGCTGAGTAGCAAACCTTTCCCACAATGGAAGAAATCATGAAACTAGTTGGGCTAGACCGGGAAGATTGTCAATAAAATGGGGGGAAAAACCTAGGTTTTTAATTCCATGCCATAACCATTTATTAAGGATCTGTTGTTTGCTGCCAGGAGCTGTGGATGAGAGATACGGGCACAAACTCTGCTCCCAAGGAGCTTACCATGTGAGAGTGGAAAAATAATATTTCCAACTAAATATGGGGAGGGATATCCCTAAGGATGGGATTATGAGGAGATATTGGGAAGGGAGAGATCACAGAATAGCAGATTTGGAAGGAAAGTCAGAGACGTCTTGTCCAACACATATTCCAAAAAGTACTCCTTTAGCATCTTACTAAATTCAGCCTCTGCTTGAAGACCTCCACTGAAATGTGGCGGCATCCCATTTCATTTTGCTGTAGCTTTAAATGTTAAGATACTGGATCCTTGAGCTCAAAGGACATTAAAAAGTCATCTTATCCAGTCGTTTCATTCTACAGATAAAGAAATTGAGGTCTAAGGAGGTTGTGTCTTTTCCAAGGTCACAAAGATCATTTGAACCCAGATTGTCTAGATGCAGATTCGAACTTTTTCTAAGATTTTTTTCCCAACATCGAAGTCATTTGTTCCTGGGAGGAATAAGGTAGATTTACTAGAATGAGTAGCCCCTGAGATATAAAGGGAGGGATTTCACCTAAGACTTTGGACATTTTTAAGCCTGTCAGTAATGCAAAAGGTCAACGAATATATCCTCCTGCCTCCAAGCAATACCATACTAAACCTTCCTGGCCAAAGGAAAGACTACCCTATTTTTAAAGTTCTCCAAAGATGGGATTCTAAAACCTTTTCCAGTAACTGAGACGTCAACCATCACCATTAACAAGTTCTTCCTTGTTTCTAGGGTAAGGCCTTCACACTATAATTAAGGCTCACTTCCTCTTGTTCCTCCTGAAAAGGGGTTGGACAAAAGCTTCAAGGGCATGGAGACAGAAGGTGAAATCATGTGAATGATGGGAAACACAATACTCATTTAACCTCTACACAGTTTTGGCCAAATGCTTTACCTACAACTTTTAAAGCTCAGTTACCAAAGAGATGGAGCCTTTTCAAAGTAGACCCTGATGCTCCATTGGAAGACGAGGGCAATGTTGACCACAAGACAATATCAAAGATTTGAAAAGATATTGAAAATCAAATCTGACTTCTTTCCCCAAAACAGGGTGGTCATTGAAAAATCCCAGATACTTGGAATGATTGGAGTCGAACCTAGCAAATCTAATATCCTGGATGAATATGATTTTGGAGAGAGGGAGAATGGAAGAACTCCCAACTTCAGGACATGATGGAAGAGACCCCAGAACCTTGTCCTAAAGTGGGGGAGATGAGTCACATCCCACTTACGCTGGCTGGAGTATTATTTCACATCACTCAGTCAGTCATCACATGGAATGTTATCAAGGGGGAAGCAAGAAGGGGTAAGACCTGGAGGGACATCATCAGTTTTCTAGTAGTTGTCTGTTTCAAGTATTTTAGCCACAAAATGAAAGAGAATTCTGGGACAATAGCTACCAGGGAATGAGTGATCAAGTAAGGAGCTTTTGAGGATGGAGATGAAATTAAATCTTCTGTTTGGCAAGTAAAACGTTTTACAGCATGGTTCCAACTGACCTATTCATGATTCCCTTTCTTTGTATGGACTTTTCATTTTAAATGAAATTGTCCATTTTTATGTTTTTTACATACAACATCCCATGTCACAGACCCCCATGCTCAGAAGGTGCTCCATCCTGACTTCTGCCTTATGGAATCCTCTTTTTAAATTAAATTTTATTTTATTTTTAGTTTAGTACTTCTCTCACCCACAAGTACAAAAGCAAGAAAAAAAGGAAAAAAAAACACATTACAAACTTGTAAGCAAGCAAACCAAATCCCCATATTAACCAAATCTTATTTTCTTCAAAGTTCAGCTTAAATAATAGGGACCTTTTCCTGATTCCTTTCCCCACCCTAGGTTCCAACATCTCCCTCCCAATTACTTTGCACACATTTTGTACACAGTCATATGTTGTTCCAAACTAATAGAATGGAAAGTCTTTGAGGGCAGGAGCTGTAATATTTTTGCCTTGTATCTGTCCCCACCACTTTGCATAGTACCTACCACTTAAAGGTGAGAAGAAATGCTGTTGATTGATTGACTGAAGAAGCTAGCAAACTGTTTATGAAGGAGAAGAGGGTATGGATGATAGGAGTTGACAGGGGGAAGAAAAAGAAAGAATGGGGGGAAAGAATACTTGAAAAACAAGGTACCAAAGGAGGGATATTCAATTCATTTAATTCCTGCCTCAATCACTTTAACCTTTGGTCTATCCAACGATGTGGTCAGTTTGACCCTCTTTTCCCTATCCCCCTCCCCACACTATGGTTCATTCCTATCTGCTAGTTCATATAAAACTGTAGAAAGCAAAATCCCAGGGAAAAGATTATTTTCATGCCCCAAGGGGAAAAAAAGAAAGGAAAAAAAAGCAGATTTAATATTTTCGCACACTGGCTGCTAACAGATTCACTCAAAGACTAACAAAATGTTTTCTTTCAAAAGAAACCAAAGTCTTGGGGTGGGGGGGAATCATGGGGATAACACTTATTTAATTTAGCGGCATTCACAGAAGTAATTATTACATTTTAAGTGGCCAACGGTTCCTTTTTAATTGACTCCTAGGATCCTTTCAGAAATTCGACAACAAAAACTACAGCTGTTGCTTCCCTCCACCCTAAGGATCTGGAGTTGTTTAGGTTTCAAAGAACACCCCCATAAAACATCCCCACGGAATGCCTGCAGAATAGAGGTAAATTATGAGAGGGGGTAATTAACATGCCACCTTATTATCTGGAATTGGTAACTGCACTGAGCTAACAAACAAAATGAGGCTGGAGAACTCAGTCTCTGTACAATACACTTCCTTCAGATCCTGAAGGGTGTGGACCCCCTTTTTTTCTCCCCCTTCCAGCACAATTAGGGAATGTGTGATTATTTCTAAGAGCTACAACTAGAATTAAAAGTCAGGAAACTTTCCCAAAAGTTGAGTAAAAGGCAATACGGTTCAGTAGAACAAAGGCTGTATTTTGATGTCTGAAGGACGGGGCTTAAATTTCGCCTCTGCTGTTTGCTGCCTGTGAGACGGAAGGCAAGTCACATCCCAGGGATGGATGTCCGCATCCTCCTGCCAGAAAACAAGGGGGTTTAATGATCTCTGAGATCCCTGTCAGATCTAAATCCGAGTCTGGGGTCTTCTTGGGATTTTTGAATTTTTTTTTTCTTGATACAACTTGCAAAATAAAATAACATTCTCACCCAGTGTTGGAAAGTTGGCACTTTTAGGGGTGGGGTGCACATGTTTAATCTATGGGCCAAGCAACCAAAGGATTCATGGGAGGGAGGAAGGATTTCCTGCTGATTAAAGCTCGGTTCCTCCATCAGGTCTCCTGGCTAGTTGGTGGAGTAGGCTTATCCTCTGTATATCTCCATCTCATCTCCTGTAATTGTGGTGAGAGCTCAGCCTTACTTCTTAGACTGACTGAAGGGCTTAATTAGCATGGATGTGTTTGGGGAGCAACAAACAACAGCAGGAAAAAAAAACAGTTTGGAAATCAGGTAGGGCAGGAAGAAATGGGTCAGATATCCAATGTCCAGGTCACAATTCTGACATAAGTCGGCATGCTTACCAGTAAGGCTCGGGGTTTTAAAAACTGGCTTCTCTCAGTGAAGGGATCTAAAACAGACTCCTTCAGAGAGGCATCTGGGGCATCACCCCAAATAGACACCTCTTTAAAATAGGACTGGATGGAGATTTTCAGCAAATGGACAGAGTAAGCTCAGGGTAATTTGTTAAAGTACCACTAGTGCTTGCAACACCAAGGCAGGCCTACAATCACTGCTAACCAGCCTTCAATTATGGCCGGAGTATCCCCGATCAACTATTCTCTGGCACAGGAGAAGGCAGTGCCAAGAATACCAGTTTTTGTGTCTTTCCCTTCTCCCCCTCTCTCCTTACAACTTTAGAAACCATCGTGATACAATTCTGTTATTTACTTGTAGGGAAACCTGAAATTTTTTATTTGGGTTTTGTGGCTGTTTCAGGTTATGGAATCATGGCTGTGTGGGCCCTTTCCCAAGAATCCTTCAGGGAGGCCTACCCATAGAAGAAAATAAAGATGGAAGGGAATAGAAAAGAGAAGAGGCAAGGAACAAGAAGAGGAGAAATCATACCCTGACTCTTGCCAGGAAATGCCAAGCTTCTTCATTTCTCCTAAGTAATAGCCCACCCCATAAGACATTTCTCCTATGGGGGAATCATTTGACCTACTCTTTGTCTGCTTTATTGAATTCAGGCTGAATTCCTGTTGGGAAACTTGTAGACAGCCCCACTTGTTAGCAATCAATCCTTGGAACTTATAAATTGGGTCTGAGAAGTGAAGAAATCCAACTGACTTCCCACTGAGTAGGCATTCATCAATCCATTGATTCATCCATTGATTGATTGATTCACTCATTCATTTATTCATTCATTCCCTGAGGGATGCTCTAACTAAAGCTTAGTTCCAAACTCCTTTTCTCCTTTTCAGCCATCTCAATTCAATTGGACACCTTCCCTGCTAAAATCTTCCCAGATAATAGCTTCAGAGCTGAAAGGGACTATAGAGGTCATAGGTCCCTCATTTTACAGATAAGAAAGATGAAGTACAGAGAGTCTGAGACACTGGCTGGGGTCACACAGCCAGTGCAGGTCTGAGGCAGAATTCAAATTGAGGTCTTGCTGATCCCACATCCACCACACCATTTACTGCAACAACCTGTGTTTTTTATTCCCCTCTCCATTTTGTCTCTACACTTTTTTCTCAGTGACAGACTACATAGGTTTGCCTTTCTCTTTGAGGGTCTTCTGTATTTCTGGGATAAGTTGACGATGGGTTTTTATATTTCCAAAGAATCCTCAGATTAATGTTTCGGGCTCCCTATCTGCCTCTTCCCCATGTCCCAGCAACTCCAGTGAGAGGTATCCTACCAATTTCTAGGCTTAGAAGATTAAGAAAGAAGGCAAAACTACAAGTGATATTGCTGGCCAGCAAGGTGACTGTGGCCAGGTCAATAAAAGGGTCTCTGGAGAGCTACTTATCAAGCAAGGGCCTGCAGGAGTTCCTATATCAGAGTGACTGCTGGGATGCACTAGAGAGACCTGGGTTGAAGTCTTCCTTGTCGTATTTTTTATGGGCTCAACATGAATAAGTGATTCCTAATCATGCTTACATCATAAAATTGTTCTGAGGTTCAAATCAGGTGCTATCTGTGAAGCATAAGCTAAATATTATACTAAGCAGCACATTCTGTTATGAGGAATCATTTATATAAGGACATATATGTACAAATACATACTATATATTATATAACATGTATATGAGGTGATATATGTATAGATACAGAAATATATAGGTGAAAAGGGACTAATGATTTCATTGGTTTAGAAAATAATAGTTAGCATTTATATAGCACTTTAAATTTTCTGAAGTGCTTTATATATGAACTTATTTGACCCTCTCCCAGTTGAGAAAGTCCCTTCTACCCATAGAAGTTGACATCTTCTTTCTGAGTTATGAAGTTATTACATGTCAATGGTTACACTTGAAACTGGGTTTTCTTAGCTAAAAGCCAGATCACTTTGATAAATTAAACACATACACATACATATATATATGTATATATGTGTGTGTGTGTGTACACATAATCTGTCTGTTGATGTAGATGTGTATGCATAGATACATTTATACTATAATATTATATACATATGTATAATCATATATATGTGTGTATATGCATGTGTGCAATTGCATATATATAACATATGTATATATGTCCTTATATTACATTTCTATATTACATTTACCATGCATATTATATTGTATATATATATTATAATAAACATATTTTACATATTATATATCATATAATTTACATTGGTGGATGTATATTATATGCATAAAACATGTGTGTCTACATATGACATTGATTGTATGGTATATATTATGCATAATATATTTGTGTATGTAATATATGTATAATATCATAACCTCATTTTACAGATGAGAAAGCTGAGATTGAGAAATAATTCAATGACTTGCCTTCAGAACTTGTCATCTCTGTGGCTGCTATTAGAACAAAATATGGACTCAATTAAACCTGTGATCTCTGAGTCACCAAAGCAGGAAGGTTTTTTGGTTGTTCTTGGTGGCTTGTTGGGGTTTTGTTCTGAGTTAGCTTCTAAATTATTTTATTTCTTCATTTATTGTCTTCCAAGGTTTGCAAACTGGATGCTGTGAACTTGGGCAGATATATATGGAAAGAGGAAGCAGGAACACATATCTATGTGTATGCGGTACATATACTTATGTATATATAAATATATTCCCATATGTATGGTAGTATACATGCATTGAGGTTATGCATGTGTATATACACATATATTTTAACAACCGTATTTCAGAATAATTGGTTTCCTCTGAAATCCTATTTATTTTGTCTTTTGCATGATGTTGAGAAGGGGACAGTAGGCCCCATCAGACTAACTGTAAAAGGATCCATGACGAACAAGATGAAGGACCTTTGTCTTAGAGGCTTTACAAAGGCTGTTCAGAATGCAGGCGCTGTTGCAAGAGGAAAACAGCCCATGTCTGGGCGCCAGAAGATGGATCTTCCCCACCTCTCCAAAGCTAATTTTGATGTGGATGGCCTTGACAGA
Organism: Antechinus flavipes; assembly: GCF_016432865.1. NCBI lineage: Eukaryota > Metazoa > Chordata > Mammalia > Dasyuromorphia > Dasyuridae > Antechinus > Antechinus flavipes. The sequence continues at coordinate 605,825,563 of NC_067400.1, forward strand.
GAGAGGCAGGAAAGGTGGCCTGTGTGATCTAGATATGGACGAGCCACTAACTTTCCATCTGACTTTCCGAAAATCATTTCATCTCCTTGGGTCCCAGTTTCCTCATATGTGAAATGAAGGGTTTGGACTTGATATTCTGCTAAGGTCCCTTTCTCTGCTCTGACATTTTATATACTAAAATCCTCTCAGCTTTGCCATTCTTTGTTCAAAGGCCTCTTCCTGTTCTGAACTCCCATGTTCTAAGGCCCCTCCCAGCTCTAATATTCTCTATTCTAAGGTCCCTCCCAACTCCGACATTCTATGTTTTTAAGTCACACAATACTATAAGGGTCCTCCGAGATCTAATATTATATGGTTCTAAATAGAGTATTCTATTCAATCCCAGCACCCTGATTTTGTACTACTTTGTACACAATAGATATTTAATAAATATTTGTCCCCTTGAACCCTTGCAAAAAAAAAAAAAAAAAAAAGAGGATTATAAACTCTTTGAGGGGTGTTTCATGTTTGTGTTTATCTATTCCTACCTTGGGATGCTGCCTAAGGCTCTTCACAAATGCTTCTTTAAATGAATCAAATGACAAAGAACCAGCAATCTTTATCCAAGATTCTTCCCTTGCAGGGTGGTAGAGACACCCCTCTACAGTTCCCATGGGTCCCTTGAGATTAAGAGGGGGGAAAGAAACACATTTCCCATTCGCCAAAGCCTCCTGAGCAGAATTTTGGGAGCTGATTTCTCAGTGAAATGCACAGCAGCAGGACTGGGGAGAGAAGCCCTAGATTTTCCACCAGAATAAGAACAACAAATGATCCATTGTGGGCCCCGGTGAACAGAGAGGGTCTCCCACAGTGCATATTAATGACTGACCTGTGATGTAATGGGGTAGGGAATAGCACCCCACCAAAAATGACCATTTTCAGCAAGAACCACATTTCTCCTGGCCAGAACCGAGCAATTAATGAATAACATCAGGGTTCACCTTAAGGAGCAAACACTCCATTGCCTTAATGTCTTCCACGGGATCCATCCCCAAACTTCAGAAAGCTTTTGCTCGTGTCCGTCACCCACAGAAAACTAATTTATTCCAGGAAGAATCTCGCTTTCCTCAATTTTTCCGCTTCCAATTTTTTCCCCCCAAGCTCTCTGCTGTAACTCACAAGTGCCTGCTGTAACTTACAAGCGTCTGTCTGCTGTAACTTACACATGTTTCCTCTAGTAAAAAGTGCAGCGGGCTTCTTAGGCAAACATGACCCCAGAAACAAGCTTTCCTAAGTATTATAGGCCATAATCCCGAGAATACTTGTGGTTACTGTAAATGCGCTCTCTCCCGGCATTAGCAAGTCAGATGCTTTGCTGCCTGCCGGATGATCGGCTCCTAATTCCGACGGAGGAGCTGAGAAAGGGCGCTGAGCTCGCGAGCTAGCCGCCCGAGCTGTCGCCGCCGGCTGCAGGTACAAGATGCTGGCTGTTCCCGCCTCGCTTTTCACCAACTGGGGGGGGGGGGGGGAGTGACTGCGGCCGAAAGGAGCCCCGCCGAGACTCGCGCGGGATCGGGTCCAGGGAGGAATCGGGGGCTCGCTTTCTGGTGGAGGGCGATTTAAAAGGGCGCTCTGTTTTCTTGAAGAGAGGCAGGGTGGAGTTACGAGCCCTGGCACATGGTAGGTACTTAATAAATGCTTGTTGACTTGACTCGACTGGAGGGACTTAGGAGGGACCTGCGTTTGAGCCAAGCCTCTGATACTTATTAGCTGTGTGGTCACAGAGAAGCCATTTAACTCGGCAGACTCAATGTTAATAGACTCCTGAGCGAAGGAAGGACCAAAACAGATCACGATCTACCTTTAACTTTGTTAAAGCTGCCTGAATCTCGGGGGGGATTTGCCTTTAGTCTCACAGCTAGTGAGTGGCGGGATTTGAAGCCAGGACTCCTTCGTCCACGTGTAAAAATTCTATTCAACTATGCCAGTCGATGTGTGTGTGTGTGTGTGTGTGTGTGTGTGTGTGTGTGTGTGTGTAGAGAGAGAGAAATAGATATGTATATATGGAGAAATATATGTATATTTATGGAGAAATAAACATATAAATATATGTGTATATATGGAGAAATATATATAAATATATGTGTGTATATGGAGAAATATAAATATATGTGTATATATGGAGAAATATCTATATATAAATATATATGTATATGTGTATATGTATGTGTATATATATATATAGAGAGAGAGAGATAAATATATATGTATATATGAAAAATATATGTATATTTATGGAGAAATAAATATATAACTATATATGTGTATATATGGAGAAATATATATAAATATATGTGTGTATATGGAGAAATATAAATAAATATATGTGTATATATGGAGAAATATATATGTATATATGTATATATGTGTGTGTGTATATATATATATAGAGAGAGATAAATATATATGTATATATGGGAAAATATATGTATATTTATGGAGAAATAAATATATAAATATATATGTGTATATATGGAGAAATATATATAAATATATGTGTGTATATGGAGAAATATAAATAAATATATGTGTATATATGGAGAAATATATATAAATATATGTGTATGTGTGTGTGTGTGTGTGTGTGTGTGTGTGTATATGTTATATATATACATATGGAGAAATGTGTATAAGGAGAAAAATCATTCTTTTGTTTTACTACCTAAGCTGACTCACAAGGTTATTGCAACATAGTATTAGAACACTGACCTTGGAATTAGGAAAAAGTGAGTTCAAATCTTGCCTCAGGTATTTATTGTGTGACCCTGTGCAAATTATTTCATTCCCTTTCCCCCCTTTCCCCAGATACTGTATATTAAAGATTTCAGCTTTAAGTCAGATGCAAAGAGCTAGCACCTTATAAATTTCAGAGTAATATAGAAGTGTAAGTAATTATTATTGCTTCCCATGGACTAAAACCCTCTTAATTTCCAGGGCTATTTCTGGAGGTTTGACTCAAGAGGGTTGACTTCTTTTTTATGCTTTCTCACATTGCAATGCCCCAAGTCTTCACATAGTACCTGTAATGAACAGTTCTGTGGAAGTGGAATCTCAGGAAAATCGCTAACTCCCTCAGGAACTTCAAGGACATTTGCTTATCTAACCCATGCTTCCTACCCCATGGTAGTCACTCCAATCCCTGGATTTGAGGAAAGATGGGGTTTTCATTTTCCAGGGAAGGCCAATGCTCTGCCAGCTTTTATAGCCCATGAAGAGGGGGAGCATTCCTAAGAACCCCTTCTGATCTATAATCAGGCAACCATCAGGTTCTTTTGCTAGCCAGCACAGACCAGTGGTTATGACTATATTACTTGGAGAAGTGCCCTTTATATGCTTCCAAATAGCCTCATGCCTGAAATCCCTTTAACTTTTTTCTTTTTCCTTTTCTTTTTTCTTTTTTCTTTTCTTTTCTTTTCTTTTCTTTTTCTTTTTCTTTTTCTTTTTCTTTTTTCTTTTTTTTTTTTTTTGCTGAAGCAATTGAGTTAAGTGACTTGCCCAGGGTCACACAGCCAGGAAGTGTCTAGTGTCTGGGACCAGATTTGAACTCAGGTCCTCCTGAGTTCAGGGGTGGTGCTCTATCCACTGCACCACCTAGCTGCCCTCCCCCCTTTAACTTTTACACAAGGAGAGAGGAGTATTTGGAGAATGTAGTTACCTTATCAATTTTCCCTTAAGAGCTGAGGAAAGCAAGAACCTAAATGAAATAAGGAAACAGGAAGCCAAGAATGGGTGGCATTGAAAGGAATCACAGGAACCACTGAAAGAATTATAATAATGCCGCCTGCCATTTCTAATGCACTTTAGGTTTGCAAAACACTTTCATCAACAACTCTAGGAAGCTTCCTAGACAGCCCATTTCAAAGATAAGGGAGCTGAGTCTTAGAGAAGTTAAGGAGTTTACCCAGGGTCAGAAAGCACGTTAGAAAAGTAGTATTTGATCCCAAGTTTTCTAACTCCAAGTCCAGTCCATTTTCTTCTAGGCCATGACACTTCCTCTGTATGTACAAGTCAAGATGTTCTGTGCTGATCCAGGAAGGGGACAACCGAAAGAGAAGTAAGCCCCATTTGTAACGAGTAAGGAAACACAAAAATTCTCCTTCCAACTTTATAGAATATGACTAAATTCCCTAAAGTGTTCCTGGCTTATGTTGGGCTAGACTCTTGTTGGGATTTTTAATTGTGGGCTAGTAATCAGGCACATGCTACTGTCCCACCAAAGGGGAAAAAAAAGTTCGAGAAGAAGGGAGAAGAATCCCCTGCCTTGCTACCAAATTGAATTATAGCATCCTGGTCTAATCCATCCTTTAACAAGAATCCCTTTAAGTTAGTTACCTTTGGCACCCACAAGTCATTTTACCTACTTATGCACCTACAGACAAACACCGCCTGTGATGAAACATTCAACCTTTTAACAACATCATCGTCCAGTAGTCCTGGATTCCCAGCTAGAAGAGACCTGAAAGATCCCCAGTGTCACCCTCTTACTTTACAAATGGGGAAACTGAAGCTCAGAGAAATGAAGTAACTTACTCAAAATTAAAGAAACAGTATGCATTGAAGGGAGGATTTGAGTCTATGTCTTTAACTATAGAGCCAATATTCTTTCC